>NW_026067942.1:562233-645770 GCF_014885135.2 Alexandromys fortis | reverse complement strand
AGATATCTACAGGCATAAGGAACTTCATATGCTCCATTCTCCTTTTGTTTCTATGAATTAATATATGAATGTGACTATAGAGCAGTATTTTATACATTCATTTCATTTTATTACTAAAAAGATTTTATATACTCCTGAACAGAAATGACTTTAAAAAAAAAAAGATGGGTTGTAACTTACAAGCCCATTGAGTTGATATGTCAGTCAGAACATACTTTTTTTCTAAAGGAAATTATGCTTCCCAAACTAGCAAAATAGAAATCAAATAATAGCTAAAATGTAAATTTATAAGCAAGGTTTAGATTCTGAGACCCAGAATAAATATTAGCTTCATTTACTGAGTCATATTTTCCTTAAATCAAATCATATAAATGAAATTAGTATTAATCTACCTTCCTACTCTTGATTTATCAGTTTTCTTTGGGCTAATTCTTAATCCTCGTTTAGGTTTTAGCAGTTCCCCACTAATGGTGGTGACTACATCCTTAAAATTTGCTCAGTGAGGTGCCTGTTCCTACATTAATCATGAAATATTTTGGTTTTTATTCAAGCACACCCAGTATTTAGGCAAAACAATAATCTAAATTAAATTCATAAGGTGCATGTGGACTATCATCAAACATTCTAATTTCCTGTGGCTTTCTTTGAGAGGCCAGAGGGATCAGGGATGGTGAACACCGACACAAAGATGAAGGAATAGGATCAGGTTCTAGAGCTTAAGTTCAAATAGGGTTCCCCAGTGGTCAGGCAGTTGGCTGTGGGAGCCCCTTCCTGAAAGGTTATCATGTAAGAAGTAGTCGTATATAAGATCATTGGGTTTTCTATTTACTTTGGTTTTCAAATGGGTCAGCACTAAAAGTAAGTAATATCTTTTATATATTAGGAGAACTTACCAGTTATTGTGTAAACCTTTTTATCCCTAGTATCCTCCCTTTGCTTTCCTATGTTTTATTGTCGCCCCCAAAAGGGGCCCCTGCACCTCTCCGTCTCTTTCTTTCTATCCACCCTCTTCAGGCATCCCTCCAACTTAAATACAGAAAGCTAATATTTCAAAGCTAGAATCCACATTTGAGTGGAAGGTATTTGTCTTTCTGGGCCTGTCTTATTTCACTCAGTATATTTCCCATTCTTAATTTCAGCTTTCTTTTGTGATAAATGAGAATTCCATTAGACATATGTACCACATTTTCACCACCCACTTACCAGGTGGTGGGCATCGAAGCTGATCTAGTCTCTAACAATTCTGGACAGAGCAGTCATGAAAATGGTTGTGCACATATGCCCTGGTATACAGTCCTTTCAGTAAAGGCCCACACGTGGTACGGTTGGGTCATATGATAGCTCTAGTGTTGGTTTTTTGAAAGCCCTTTACACTGATTTACACAGTGGCTGAACCAACTGCTCCTGCTGTCAGCACCAGTGAACAGGGCCCCTCTTTCTCCACACCCTCACAAACATTTTCTGTCTTGATAGTAGCCATTCTTACTATAATGAGATGGTATCTCAAATAGCTTGAGTTTAATTTCCCTGAGGGCTAATGATAATGAACACATTATATATGTTTATCAGTCATTTATATTACTTCTTTTGAGGACTCTGCTCAGATCCATTCTTTGTTTCCATGATATTTAGTTTCCTGAGTTCTCTGTATAGTCTAGATATTAATCTTCTAGCTAGCCAAGATTTTTTTCTCCTGTTCTGTAGGCTGCCTTTTTATTGACAGTTTGAATTACTTTTGTTGAAGAGAAAATTTTAATTTTGTGAGGTCCAATTTGCCAATTATTGGCCTTATTTCTGGGACAAATAGAATCCTATTTAGAAAGTCCTTGCCTCTACACATACCTTGTAGAGCACTACCTTTTCTCCTGAAAGTTTCCGAGTTTGGGGTATTATGTTGAGGCTGTTGCTCCTTTTTGAGCTGATCTGTCTAGGGGGCAGTTAAGGATCGAGTTTCACTCTTCTATATTTAGGCATCCAGTTTCCCCAATATCATATGATGAAAATGTGATCTTTTCTCCAATGTGCATTTTTGGCATCTTTTTCAAAAATCAGGTAACTGAAAATTACTCATACCTATCCCACGCTATAGATCTATGTGTTTATTTCTGTGTCAGTATGATGCTGCTTTCATTACCATGATCCTAAAATAACTTTAATCAAGCATGGTAACATTTCCATCATTATTCTTTTATTCAGGGATGCTTCAGCTAGCCAGGATGCTTTGTATTTCCATATGAATTTACAACTTTTGTTTTTAATTTCTGCAAAGAGGGTTGCAACGAATCTGCAGGTTCTTTTGTTAAGATGGCCAATTTCACAATCCACAAGCACGGGAGATCTTTCCACTTACCAGTGTCTTCCTTTCTTTCTTCAGAGTTTTCAAGTTTCCCCACAGAGGGCACTCACTTCACTGACTGTTGGTCAGTGTTTGTTTTGAGGCCATAGTGAATTTTGTGAATAGAGCTCTTTTTCTCTCAGTGTATTTGCTACTGGTATAAAGGAAAGCTATTTTTTAATATTAATTTTGTATCTTGTGACCTTGCTCAGTGTTTATCAGCTCTAAGAATTTGCTGGTGAGTCTCAGAAGATTCCAATCTGCAGTATCACGCACAGAAGAGGGAACCGAACTAACGAGGCTGAGGAGCACATGCCAGGATGAAAAGGGACGGAGGTGTAAGGATTAATGAAACTATTGTCTGCACACTCCAGAGACTCCAGTCCTACATCTTCCTACCTTAACCTTTTCTAATGCTCAATTACTTTCCTTGTAAGAATGAGTAACTCTTCATATTTAAAATAAATCCTCTGAACACCAGCCAAATCTTGAATGATAGCTACGGGTTCTGTGTTTCCAGTGCACAGAAAGGAAAGCCGTTTGTCTTAACAGTATCACTTGAGAACCAGTAACAGTTTAGATACATAGTAAAGAAAAATATATAGCTGCCTGTTTATCATTGTTCTTTGCTTCCTATTTAGCATTTCTGGAACAAGGACAACATCTAGCTTAGGTATCTATTGTATTGTACTCTTGAAAGTTGCTAAAAATGCAGAGAAAAAGCTCTGCTCTCCACACCCTCCAAAGACAGATGTGACGCGGCAGGTGTGCTGAGCTGATTGTAAGAATAATTTTCACATGAAATCATATATCAAATTTCACACTGGACGTCTCTAATATACAGAATTTCTGCCAATTGCAATCAATAAATTTAGCATGAAAGAAGAATTCCCCGTCAGGGGTAATGCCAACCCTCCCCAAATGAACATCATCAAAAATCCCAATGTGAATTTGACTTTTAAAATAAACTCTAAAGCTCAATTGGGAGAGAAGTGGGTGAGACTATCCCTGCGACGTTCTTGAGAGATGAGTGACTTGGCAGAGATAATGTAGGGTTCATTAAAATGGACAACAATCAATACATACACCAATGGAACAGAAAGGAGTCCAAAATAAAAGCAAGTGGCAAGTGCGATTGCCTCCACGAGAGCTGCGTAAGATCAAGGCAGCAACATTCTAGCTGGGATGAGAAAGAGGCTCACGGGGCCACAGCCCCAGGGAGAGCTACTGGCAGCTGGGGGAGGAAAAATCAGTTTCCTTCAGGGTGCAGTTTCTATAGTTACCCATGACCCAGTGGGTAGCCCTAAACCCAGGTACATATGGGCAGCTCTGACTGGACTCAGTGGGTTAAAGAAAAAAAAAAAACCATGAAATTGGGAGAGGGGCATGGGCAGCTCTGGGAGAAGCTGGTTGGGAAGTAGATGAGATAATATATTTACACATGTATGATGTTCTCACAGAACAGATAAATAAAATTAAAAAATCTTAAAATCTAAATCCTTTCCTATTAATAAAGTTAAAGACAAATGTTATAAATATATACAAAATAGAAGGATAAAAGAATACCTTTTATAAAACAGTCCTTTATAACAGCCATATACGAAAACCCAATAAAAATAGATCAGACATGAGCACAAGAGTTGAAACTACAAAGCTACCAGAAGAAAACATAGAAACACTTCAGAAGTATTGTGAATAAAGATATTTGGGGGTAGCATCCAAAAGTGCTGGCAACAAAAGCAAAACCCAATCCAAGGGGTAACAGCCAAGAAATAACAGAATGATGGCAACCCACAAACTGTACAAAACTCAAGCAGCTCAATAGCAAAATAACAACTATGATCCAATTAAAAATGTCATGAATAGACAAAATGCCCAGGAAATGTACTTAACGCTGCTCAACAGCATGAAGGTCAGAGTCAAAGCCACAACCAGATGAAGTAGAGACAGCAACAGCAAGAACCAAAGACCAGCAAGCATGTGGAAAGACACTTGGTGCGAACATAAATCAGATTGGTACAAGTTAGTCTGGCAATCAGGGAAAACAGCACAGAATTCTCTACAATTCTAGAAACAGGATTGATATAAGCCCTCATTCTCATCACAGGATATAGAACAAAGGAAATCAGCATGCTGAAGAAATACACTCCTGTGTTGACTGTAGCACTGGTCAAAATAGCCAAAGTGCAGAATTAAGCCTGGAGATCTATTGATAGCTCAGGGAAGAAAATGTAATATGCATATACATAATGGAATGTTATCTGGCCATTAAAAATGAGCTTCTCTCGTTTACAACAAATGAGATGAAACAGAAAGGAAATAACGTTAAATAAATTATGTCAGATGCACAAATACAAATACCATAAGCTTTCACTCATATGTGGAAGTTAAAAAGCTTAGGTAGTCATAGCGGATCGTGACAAGAATCTCAGCACTTGGGAGACTGAGGAAGATCTTGAGTTTAAAACCAGCCTGGGTCAAACAGCTAGACGCCGTCTCAAACAATAACAACATGTATAAAACATAAAAACAGAGCAGTCAGAGGAGTGGTTGGCAGAGGCTGGTGAAGGTGTTAGTACAGTGGCAGAGAGCTGGGAGCTCTCGAGGCTGGTAAGGATGTGGCGATGGTGATGGGTTATGGAGAGAGGACAGTTAATGAAACAGGAGGTATGAACGCACGGAAGAGTGATGAATGTCCACTCTGCACAGTAACTCCAGGCGGCATTAGTAGGTGCATGTTTCAGCATTAGTAGTAGAGAGGATTTTAACTGTTCCCAACAGGGAGAAATGGGTATGCCAGTCATCCCAGTCTGATCATGACACGTTCATACGTGTACTGAAATACCATGCTGTAATTCATAAGTACATACCCCTAGATATTGGTAAAATATTATGGTGAGAGCACCTTTAGCTGCTGAGCCTTCTCTCTGGCCCAGAATTACGGACTTTAAAGTACAACTTAAAAAGACACTGAGGATTATAAGAAGGAGAAGGTGATTTAGATTATCTTTTTGAAGCTTACTGGGACTACTGTTGAAACTAATTAGAAGCCAAGAGTGGAAGCAGGAAGGAGGTCTGTTAGCAGACGGGTGCCATGACCCAGGCTGAGACAGTGGCCTGGACCAGGACAGTGACAGTGGGACATAGATGCACTTCCTGCTCTACACTCTCGGTTTCTCACCCCAAGTCTGTTGTCCTTCACAGCCAAGCTCCAAGCAACAACCAATTTCACTACACAGTTTCCAATTTCTTCAACACCCTACAGACAGACACACTTCTGACTACTATGCCCCTCAAACAGAGCAAATATCCCAGCCACTCTCATCTTCCCCAAACCACTGAGCGAGCGCTTTCTTGGTCCTATCTGGCCTCTACTGACCACCCTTTACCTGCGTCAAATCCTCCCCTCAGCTTAGGGAAGATTTCCATGTTGGGGAAAATTATCTTAAGGTGTGTTACATTTGTTTATGCTGTGGAACATTTGTTTTAATGATGCAAAGATGTGTTGCATGCTTTTATGTTGTATTTGTTTAACTCTGTGAAGCTGTGACTCCTTGCCTGTCTAAATCACCTGATGGTCTTATAAAGAGCTGAGTGGCCAATTACGAGGCAGGAGAAAGGATACACAGGGCTGGCAGACAGAGAGGATAAGTAGAGGAGAAATCTGAGAGGAAAGAGCAAGAGAACAAGGGGAGGAGGATGTCAGCCAGCTACCCAGTCAGCCATGGGGTGAGAATGAAAGTTAGACATACAGAAGGAAGAAAAGGAAAAAGCCCAGAGGCAAAAGGTAGTTGGGATAATGTAAGTTAGGAAAAGCTGGCTAGAAATAAGCCAAGGTAATGTCAGGCCTTTATAAGAAAGAATAAGACTCCATGTGTGATTTATTTAGGAGCTGGGTAGTGCCCCCCCCCCAAAAAGCCATAAGAGTAAAGAGTTAAAAAAACACAACATGTCCATCACCTAGCATTCCTCTCTCTGCTGCTCCCTTTCGATCCTCTCAGGAACCTTCACAGGACTCCCAAACTTCAGTCTCTCTAAGCTTACCTCTCCGGTAACCAGTTCACCATACGAAATCCTAAAGATGAAAACCACACTTCTGCTGGTAACTCCCAAATTAATGCCCCAGACTCCAGATGCCCTGCCAAGTTCTGACCTCTATCTACTGTGTAAACTCACCTGCTCACTTGGACAAACCCAAGCATTTCCTATATGAAAGGTTAGGATGTCTTCATTATTTCTCAACACACACACACACACACACACACACACACACACACACACACACACACACCTGCCAAGCCAAAGGCATCCTAAACCGCCTCTCCCTCAGCAGCTACAACCCCAATCAGCAGACCCTTCCCCCCCACCCCCCACAGCCGCACATCCTGACCCTACCTCCTTATATCTACTTCCCCTTAGATCCTGCTAAGGTTAGGTTCAAGTTCGCAGTATTGTTTGTTTGTTTGTTTGAATTAAGCTTCTCAATCCATTTGCCTGCTTCTCGACTCACTGTGGCCACAGGACACTCTAGGTCTTCACCAAGTTTTGTAAATCGGATGGAGGGCAAATCTGAAGGCAGAGCTTCAGTCCTCAGTGGGAGTGCCTCTGCCAGTAGTACGCCTCTCCAGTCATTCGGCTTTTGGGGGGTTCTTTAAACACCAGAGCTGTTCAGACTTGCTTCTTCCTCCCAGGCTTTCTGTACTGTTCTTTCCTCTACTTCACAGGGAGACCTACTATCATAACTTTAAAGAAATGCCTCTTGGGGGCTGGAGAGATGGCTCAGGGGTTAAAGGCACTTGCTGCTCTTCCAGAGAATCTGAGTTTGGTTCCCAGCGCCTACGTCAGGTTGCTCACAAGCACACGTAACCCCTGCTCCGGGGCACCTGACACCCTCATCTGGCTTCTTAGGGCACCTTCACTCATGTGCAGACACGCAGGCAGATGTGACCAGTGAGTCATGGCTCCTACAGGGCGGAAAACTACCACCTTAAGTGGCATGTAGCTCCAATGATTGGTACAGACTATTCATTCCTAATTTGGTATTTTTCAAACGTTATTTTTCAGGCAAACCCAAGCTAGCCCTCGAATGGGAGGCTAAATCTTCCCAGTGCCCTGTGATAGTTTCTAATTTTTGAAAGGGAGAGTTTTGGTTTTGGTTGTTGGTGGTTGTTATTGGGTCTTATATATCACCATTCTGCTATAGCAGAGTAACAATGCTACAAAGCAAAACATGTTTCATATCAAAAACAAGAAAGCAGCGTAAAACAAGCTCCTTCAAAGGGAGAAACAAAGGAGCCCTTAACAAATCCTAGGGAAACACACAGCTTCTAATAACCCAGCCCTGGGATTTATAGCGCTGAAGGGCTTGATGGTAATAACAGGAGGAAGGCTTCTCTCCTCAATAAACGCCAATTAACTTTTCTTGGCCATGCCGCTGGAATTTTAGTTCCCACCGTGGGCTCTCCTTCACTTCCGAAGCGGTTCCTTTTCTTACTGGGGAGTTTACTCACCACCTCAAAAGCCCCTCACTTGCCCATCTGCCATTCATTCCGTAAATCTGAATGACAGAAAGGAGAAGGAAGAACAGAGAGGGTGGGGCTGCTAAACACTCTGGAAAGGGTGGAACCAGGGCCACAGTCCCAGGGATGGGAAGGGTGGAAGTTGGGGACGAGCGCTGGGTGGACTGACAACTCGCAGGGACTAGGGCGGAGGATGCTATCCTCCCGGAGCAGCTGGTGTGCAGAGGAAGAAGGCATGAAGCTGGAACTGGGAAGGAGGGGGTGGGGACTGGTGACAGACGGACGACAGGACGCTAGACGCAGAAGGCTGAGGGGAAGCTGAGGGGAGCCGCTCAGCCGCGACCCGGTCGCCGGCCACTTACTCGGGTCCCTCCTCAGGGCGCCGGGGGTCTCCTCCCGCAGCTGAGGGAACAGGAAGTCGCGCGCGGACTGCAGGTCCTGGAATGAGCAGAACTGGACAATGGAGCAGGCCATGGCTGCAGGGACCCCCGCGGGCAGGGATGTCGTTCCCTAGCCACGCCGGGCCCACCCGATCCCGCGGCTGACAGCACGGAGCCCCGAAAGCTTCAGCCACCCGGGGGGGCGGGGACGCAAGACCGGAAGCTGTCAGCGAGCCCCGGGAGGCGGTCCCAGGGTGCTGCGCATGCGCGGACCGCTCCGGAGCTGCGCGTGCGCGAGGCGACCGGGCACCCAGGGAAGGGACAGCATGGAGCACGTGACTGGCAGCGGTGCGGCTGAGAGTCCGACGTGGCTGCTGGCGCCACTGTTAGGTCCCCGCCTTGTGCAAGCCTGTCAATCTGGCCTCCCTCCAGAGGTGATCTAATTGAGCTTTTGAGACACCCAAGCAATTATTCTACTTCTACCGACACGACCTAGATAGCTCACAGATGAGGCGGTTTAAGCTGAGTTTTGGCAGAAAACATAGGCGGCTTGAGAATTTCATAGTTTTCTTTTAATATGGAAAACTATCCTAGCGTGCAATATATACTTGTACTAAAAAAAAAGCCTGCCTCGGCATCCTGTAATGCTTTTTCCTGTGTTCAGAAGGCTGAGGCAGGTGGATATACAGGTGTTCACGCTACTAACCTGAGGGACAGTGAAGACAATGTCTCAAGTAACAAGGCTCTGGAAAGCAGCTTTCTCCATAAGGGTTCGTATTAAATACACCCATCGATTGGCTCGGTGTTGTGAAAGCGTAATGTATGAATATGAGCTGTGCTGCGTTAGATCCCGTGTTTTAATCATTTGATTTTTCATTCGTTCGCTCATGCAACTGACAATATTTGTTAGTGTTTTCTGTGTCAGTCTCATTCTAGGTTCTGATCTTCAGGGAGCAAAAAGGACATGTTCCCATGGAACAAAGAAGCTCGTGACTGACACAGACCAAGTGAAGCCATTACTTACTCAGCTAACTAAAACTGAGAGAATGCTAGGCGGGGAAGAAGTAGAAAACACCAGGACAGAATATAACGGGGGAGGGCTGGCCTGGTTATTTTCCCTTAGGGTTTTGGACTAGGAAAGCACCACCCTTATAGACTCCTGGAGGACTGGGGATCCGTTTAACCCCTTATATCCCAGGTCTCTAGCATGGGATTTGCTACAGAACTGACTCCTTAATACATACTTGCTGAAATGTGTGCACATAACTTAAACAGACCAACCTGATTATTTCACATGGATTTGAAAACACCATTCCATGTGTTACCTAATTGAACCGTCTCACAAATGCCATCTTCGAAGAGTCTTTTTCTTTGTTTGAGATACATTCTAGCTATTTTATTTTACTGTAGATACATTCTAGCTATGTAACTCAGGTCAGCCTCAAACCTTCAATTCCCCTTAATGTCCAATCTCTGGGATTACACGTGTGTAGTACATAATGCCTATTTTCCTATTTTTTTAAAAAGAGAAATTTCTCTAAATGCCTCTGAGAAGGCTCTTGAAGCCCATTTAAGTTATTCTCTAAGGGGTATTAAAGCAAAAAGGTTATTATGTTTGTGTTAGTACTAAGGCCCATAGGCACTCATTTCCCAGAGGAAACCCAGGTACAATCCACTTTTTATGAGGCAGGCAGTATTACAGGAATAATTTTAAGACGACTAGGTGGGGCGTGTAGCACGGGTTTCTGTCAGTTCTGCTATACACACTTTGTCCCAACAGTGATGCCATTGTAACTGAGTATGTTGCTTGTTACTCTTAATTTCTTCTCCTAAGCTGGAACAACTTCTACAAAATAAGATAATTTCTATATTATCAAGTTTCAGACATTAGTTTTTCACCTTTAAAATACATGTTGAAGTAGATAGACTATAAAGTCATTTCCAGCATCAGTGACCTATAATTCTGTCATCACAAACTCTAGGAAAAGCAGTTGCCTGGCAGAGTCCTTTTCAGGGAATTATCTTTTAAAAGAATGTTGGGCTGGAGAGGAGGCTGAGCAGTTAAGAGTACTTGATCCTCTTGCAGAGGACTCGGGTTGGGTTGCCAGCACTCCTGTGGTGGCTCACAACTCTCTGTAATTCCAGCTCTAGGGGATCTCCACACCCTGTGCTGAGCTCTTCAGGGACCAGACCTGTGTGTGGTATATATGCGTACATTTGGATAAAACACTTATACACTTAGAATAAAAATAAGTAAATCTTTTTTTTGAAAGCCTGCAATGCTCCCTCAAGAACATCACTCAGTAGATGTTCTGATAATCAGTTCTGATAAGGTTTTCCCTAAAACCTAGCAACTCTGCCAAACTAAAATAAAATTTAAATTTGGATCTGTAGCTTTACTGATGAATACAGAACATTAGACACTTCATGGAAAAAGACAATGCCAGGGTTTGAAAAGCATTCAAGTTCTTTGGGTAAATGCGTTTTGTGGAAGTAGCTGCGCTTGGCTTGTTCAGCTGGCTTTTGTTCTGTCCTGAGGCATTCATACATCCCCTCAGTGGCACTCGCTGAATTTCATTACCGCGTTGGCTCAGCCTCAGAGTGAAGTTCTCTGACTTCCTTCCAAGTGGTTTTGAAAAGCTTCATTCATGACTGTTTTCAGGAACTTCAGAAACCCTTCAGAGGAATTACAACAGGCCTAGGCACTGAGCCCTTCCCTGCTTGGCTGCCCTGCCTCCGTGGTTTCTGTGTAGTGCCTGGGCAACTGTGTTAGAGAATGCCACTAACCACGCATTGTCAAGAAAGTGTACTGTGGGAGATGGGCAGGTCTTAGACCCATATAGGCAGTTATGATGCTGAGAGGTTGGAAAACAAAACAACAAAAACCAATTCTCTTAGTTACTGAGCAGCAGGCTGGTGGCAGAGACACTGTTAGCCATTCTCCAATGTCCCTCACCAGGAGTCACAGCACCAATGACTGTAGTTAGGACAGAGATGGCTAAGGAAGCTGGCAGGTCTTTCCAAATCCTCAGTGGCAGCCTGAGGACAAAGGGTTCAAGCTGCAAGATTTGAAGTAGAGCAAGTTAGAAAAGCAATGGATTTAGAGTCAGGAGATCTGGGGCACTTCTTAGTTCTGTAGTTAGTTAGTGAACAAGGTTGTTGTGGAATATTATTTTAAGATGTGTTACATTTGTTTATGAGTTGGAACATTTGTTTAATGATGCAAAGCTGTGTTACATTCTTTTATGTTCCATTTGTTTAACTCTGTAATGCTGTGTTACTTTGCCTGCTTAAAACACCTGTTCGATCTAATGAAGCCTGAAGAGCCAATAGCTAGGCAGGAAAAAGGATGGGCAGGGCTATCACCCAGAGAGAATAAATAGAAGGAAAGAGGGAGGGGCAAAAAAAAAAGGAGAAGGCAAGGAGGACGATAGGGTTCAGGTACCCAGCCACCCAGCCAGCAGTAGAGTAAGAAGTAAAGGAAGACACATAGAATAGAAAAAGGTAGAAGCCTAGAGGCTAAAGGTAGACAGGATAATTTAAGAACAGCTGGCTAGAAACAAGCCAAGCCTAGGCCAGGCATTCATAAGTAAGAATAAGTCTCCATATATTTGGGAGCTGGGTGGCAGGCCCCCAAAGAGTTTTAAAAAATGTAACCAATAACACAAGGCAATGAATGCATGACACCTTTCTGGGTCTTCTTTTCTTCCATTCTCTTTTTAATTCTGTGTGTGTGTGTATTTTGCTTGTATGTAAATAAGTAAGTGCTCCACATGCCTGTGGTGCTCACGGAGGCTGGAAGAAGGCACCAGGTCTCCTGGAACAGAAGTTACACATGGTTGTTAGCCCCCCTGTGGGTGCTGGGAACTAAACCCAGGTCGTCCACAAAAGCAGAAAGTGCTCTCTTAATCACTGGTCCATCTCTCCAGCCCCACAGGGAGTATTTTCTTAATCTGTGAGATCAAGGGGATGAGACCTTGCATCAATCCTGGGAATACGTGGGTTTAAAGAGACCAGGAAGGGAACAGAAACTGCTCCAGAGCTGCCCAGCAGGAGGACAGCTGGCTCTAGTCCTGACTCTTCTGTGGCTGTGATAAAATAACATGACCAGAAGCAGTTTAACGGGGAAAGGTTTATTTCTTTTGCCAAGGGAGAGTCCGTAATGACAGGGGAGGCATGGCAACAAGAAGACAGAGCAGAGAGCGCGGAGATCTCATCTTCAACCATAAATGTGGAGCAGGGTGAACCAGAAGTGGGGTGAGGCTACAAATCCTCAAAGCCCACATTCAATGACACACTTCTCCCAGCTGGGCTCTGCCTCCTAAATGGCGATAATCTCCCCCAAACAGCACTACCAACTGGGGAGTAAATGTTCAGATACCACAGACTATCAGGGATATTTTAACTCAGACCACCAAAGGTGGTCCAGCAAGGACCATGATGGACAGGGTTGGCCATGGGGGGTTCTGAGCATTCCAAGGTAAAGGAGTTGCAGAAACCTTACCTTCCTGACTTTGCTGGGGGAGATTTTTGAAGACTGTGAGCAAGATTTTGAAGCAAGGTCTTTAAAAACATCTTTTGATCCAGCTAGCATCTGTGGATGGCTTATTACACTGTAGGTGTAGCAGTGTAGCAGTGATCACAGGGTGGGGGGGGGGAGAACAGGCTCTGCCAAGATTTCATCCCTGAAAACATGTACACAAATAACTGGCAAGGATCAGAGTGTGGTGGGTAGGTGCCTTCCTGCAGTGGCAAAGCTCGGTTGTCAACTTGCCATAGCTAGAAAGAGGGAATCTCAACTGAGAAAGCCGCGTCTGACAGATTGGCTCCTGGGGACGTCTGTGGAGCATCTTCTTGGTTGCTCGTTGATGTACAAGGGTCCAGTCCTCTGTGGGTGGTACCGCATGCCTTGGCAGGTGAGACTGGGGCTGCCTGAGTCACTTAGCTGGGCAAGCCAGAAGAAGCAGACCACAAAGCATGGTTTCTGCCGCAGTTTTTGCTTCCACTCCAAGTTCCTGACTTGACTTTCTCTCAGTGGTGGACTATTGTTGCAGGATATTTGTTCATACTTTGAACCCAGAGATTGCGTTATTTAAATAAAACTAAACATAGGCCAAAAGGCAGAGCAAGCAGCCAGTTGAATGGAAGTAACCACAGAGGACGAAGGGAAGTTGGGGAGGTCGAGGAGCGTGGTACCGGAAGTAGAAGGGAGGGACATTTGGTTGGAGAAGGGTTTTTTTTTTTTTGTTATATCAGATAGGATGGGGAAAAAAAGTCTTTTTTTCTGAGATGTTGTCAAAGTAGGAAGGTCAGTCACTGCTCCCTCTGCCTCTCTGAGCTAGCAGGTTTTCACCCTCGCATCTGGGTGAGAGATCCCAAGTCTTTATTGGCAAAAATAAAAAGATACAGACTTAGTTAAAACAACATTTGCCTCCCTTCGTGGAGGTGGTTTAGGTGGCAGTCGCTGATGTGCAAACCCCCCCCTTGCAGCCTCAGCAGCAGGGAGGAGGGGCAGCAGCGCAGTCAGCAACCAAAACAGCGATAGGGTCAGGTGCGGCTGATGCACAGATAGGAAACAGCAGCCCATCATTTGTAAAATAAACGTTTTCCACCCTGGTTGTTTCGTGTAATGGTGTCTGTCACAATAGCAGAACACAAGCTAGAATTCTTGGGATGAAGCGCTTGCTAAGCTTGTTTCCTAGAAGAGTGGAGAAGAGGTGTGTGTGTGGGGGGGGGGGGAGCTGTGATACCGCTTTGATTCCCACCTATCCAGATCCAGAACCTTAAAATACTATAGAAATATATAGTATATAAAATACTATATATAAATAAACAAACACACACTAGTAAAAATAAAACAAAATTAAAAGAAAAGAATAAAGCAAGTGGTTAAAAAAAATGGTTCCACAGACAAGAGAACTAGTTGCTCTTGCAAAGGACCTGGGTTCCGTACCCAGAACCCACCTGATGGCTCACAACCATCTGTAACTCCAGTTCCAGAAGTTTTGATGCCCTCTTCTGGTCTCCACGGGCAGAGCACATATGTGGTACACATGCAAGCTAAACATCCATACACATAAAATAAAAATAAACAAATCTTTTCTTTAAGAAAGCAGTACATTAACATGGCTAGCCAGATAAAAGACAGCGCTGTAATGTGTTAGGTCCTACCGTTTTTTTTTTAAACACATTTAGGACTTTCCAAGCAACAAGAGCTGGCATTTGTAGAATGGTTGATTAGCTACCCACCCATTCACACTTGCTCATAATTTTTAACTTTTCTTTTTAGCAAGATAGACCTTATATTACTGAGGTAAGCATATTCGTACTTGTGAAGGCCCCAAAATGTGAGCCTCTTCCCCTTGTCTGAAGGTCAGAGAGTTTGAATTTGCTCAAAGCTGTTTGACAGACTACACACCCTGACCTAGGGTGTGGTTACTTGCTGTTTTGGTCCGTGAGAAGGCTGGTGGAGGTAGATCCACTCCACCCAGACCAAAGGTCAGAGAATTCAAGCACACTTCTGCTCTCCTTCTTTTAAAATAGGAGGTTTGACCGAGGGAGTGGCTGCTTTCAGGATACTTGGTCTAGGGTGTATTCACTGCCTAAACAACAGAGTGCTTTTCTCAAGAAATAATGACTTGTTGTCTCAAGTATTGGAGCAAATAGTTGTCCTGATTGTCCTTTGTATCATGTTAAAGCAGTCTTTTGCTTTCTTCCCCCACTTTTGTATAAAAGTGTGTGGAAAATTAAGACACACATGAAGTCAGAACTCAGTATGCAGGAGGCATTGAGTGGCCTCCCGTTACTATCCTGCGTTTCTGTCATTCTTTCTTATTTCTGTTCCTCCGACCTAACTTTTCTGATCCTCAAGCCCCTACCCTAGAGCATACGGCATTGTGGCTAGAACCACGGCAAAAGTCACCCCAAAATGGTGGTTCCCGACACCTTCTGTTAGGATTCAGGCTTTATGCTGGCCCCTGTTACCTGGCAGGATGCACCCAGGCAATTCCCTGACCAGCTCAGGGTCCAATGGCTTCTACAGCATGACTCAGTCTGAACACAGGTGCAAAAGGTCCCTTTAAGGGGCTGGAGAGATGGCTCAGAGGTTGCTCTTCCAAAGGTCCTGAGTTCAATTCCCAGCAACCACATGGTGACTCACAACCATCTGTAATGGGGTCTGGTGCCCTCTACTGGCCTACAGGGATATAGACAGAATATTGTATACATAATAAATAAATAAATAAACAAACAAACAAATAAATAAATATCCCTTTAAGAGACAAACTTTACCAGGCGGTAGTGGCAAATGCCTTTAATCCCAGCACTTGGGAGTCAGAGGCAGGCAGCTCTCTGTGCTCTGTGAGTTAGAGGCCAGCCTGGTCTACAAGAGCTAACTAATTCCAGGACAGGCACCAGAGCTACAGAGAAATCTCGTTTTTTTTTTTTTGTTTTTTTGTTTGTTTTTGTTTTTGTTTTTGGCAGGGGGGAGCCTATTTCTGCTTTCTTTCCCCAGTGCTCTTTTGAAAAGGCAGGCTAGTCCTTGCTTCTTTCTCTTTTCTTTTTCTCTGTGTCTCTCTCTCTTTCTCCCCCCCCCCCATTCCCTTTATCTCAATAAAACTCCCACCTAAGCTCTGCCTGCACAGTGTGCTTGTCCTTCACTCACTGTGGGCTTTCACCCACCACGGTCCCCTTGCCAAGGTCCCTCTCCCGCCATTTTACAACACCTACATTTGAAAACAAACCCATTTCCCAATTTAGGTTGATTGTGGGCAGCCATGCAACTAAGTTCTGACCAATAAGATGGAGCAAAGAGCTGTTAGGCTGCTGGCAGGGGTTTTCAGGAAGCTGGGGGGGGGGGTCTCCAGAAGAAGAGACAGCTCAGGAAAACTGATCTCCCCTTCATCTTTCCTGTCTCCTACCTAGAATTTGACACAGCTACAACTTCAGCCTTCTTTCATGCGTTTGTTAGAATGTATTAATTATAAAAACTAATGTATTATATTAAGGGATTTCAACACATGGATATAATGTATTTTGACCATAGAGCCCCCATTACCCCTTCTCACCCCAGCTGATCACCTTCCTTTTCCTAAGTTGTCCCTCTTTAACTCTGTGTGTGTGTGTGTGTGTGTGTGTGTGTGCGCGCGCATGAGTGCGTGCGTGTGCGTGTGTGTGTGTACACGTGCTTGTGTGTCCCAGTGAATTGCTTACAGGAGCATGCACGAGCTCCTGTATAATAATGTGAAGCAACTTGAACTAGGGTGAGTCATTAATACAAGAAATTGAATCTCTCCTGTGTGGCAGCGCTGTCGTCGCACGCTTGAATGACCACATCTGGATTTCTTACAGGTGACAAAATAGATTTCCACACGCTTCAGCCTCTGCTCTTTGGAATTTCCTGTTACTGTGACTGAATCTAATCTTGATGTGATCTGACCCAAATAAAGAGAAAACTTCCCATAAATCTCAGCTAAATCAAAGAATTTTATTACACAGATATCCTTTTTTTCCTCTAGAATAATTCAAAAAAGTTTGGGTGAATTACTTGGATGTTTTCAATTGTGTTAAGTAATATCATTTTATTGAAACATGAAAGCAAGTGCCAAGTAGCCAAGTATTTCTTGTTTCCTTCTTTTTTGGTTGAACCAAAATAGATCCATAAAAATTTCTATGAATTAGCCAGGCGATGGTGGCACACACCTTTAATCCCAGCACTCAGGAGGCAGAGCAGGCGGATCTCTGTGAGTTTGAGGCCAGCCTGGTCTACTAGTTCCAGGACAGGAACCAAAAGCCACAGAGAAACCCTGTCTCGAAAATCAAAATAAATAAATAAAATAAAAAAAATTTCTATGAATTAAACAAATGCTCCCAGTATTTGGTGGCTGGATGGCAGGTTCTAGCTAATATTTTCACAAGAAGAAATAAAGGGCAGGATAGAAGGAGAAAGTGAAGGAGGGAGTTGTACTTGAACATGGAACTTCAAGTCCAACACTAACTATTGCATTGTGGTTTGAGAGTGAAGGCAGCAGCTGAGCATGGCACACACATCTGTGCCACATTTTCATTATCCGTTCATCTGTTGAGAGACATTTGGTTGTGTCCATTCCCAGGCTATTGTGGCTAGGGCAGCAGTAAAGGTTCTGAGCAGGTATCTGTGGGATTATCCAGTCATCTGGCCCCAGGCTAACGACTGGTATAGCTGGGTCACATGATAAATTTAGTTTTCAGTGTTTTGAGGATTCTTCACACTGATTTCCACAGAGGCTGTACCAGTTTGCATTCCTGAAACATCGCATGGAAAAGGTCTTCCTTCTCCACAGCCTCACCGTTGTTGGCTGTTGTTTTATGATCTCAGCCGTTCTGGCTGGGGTGAGATGAAATCTCACAGTTGTTCTTATTCACACTTCCCAACTGTTAGGGGTGGTGAACACTTTTTGAGGTATTTCTTTTTTTTTTATATTTATTTATTTGTTATGTATACAATATTCTGTCTGTGTGTATGTCTGCGGGCCAGAAGAGGGCACCAGACCTCATTACAGATGGTTGTGAGCCACCACGTGGTTGCCAGGAATTGAACTCAGGACCTTTGGAAGAGCAGGCAATGCTCTTAACCACTGAGCCATCTCTCCAGCCCCTTTTGAGGTATTTCTTAGCTTTTTGTTTCTTCTATGGAGAACTCTGTTTAGATCCCTAAGCCATTTTTCAATTGGTTATTTGTTTCCTGGGCCTTTTTTTTAATTCTTTGTATATTCTGGGTATTAATCCTCTGTCAGATGTATATCTGGTAAATATTCCCTCCCATTCTGTGGGTTTCTTCTTTACTTGATTGTTTCCTTAGCTGTAAAGAGATTTTTTAGTTTTATGAGATCCCAGTTATCAACTGTTGGCTTTAATTCCTCAGCAAGTGGAATACCATTCAGGAAATTTTAAGTGCTGCAGCTGAGAGGGAAAGGGATCCTGGCAGTCTGGAGCCAAGGAATACTGAGTGCTACATCTCAAGTGGAAGAGTGCTCCGGCAGTCGGGAACCAGGGAATAGCACAGGCCACAGCTTACAGCCCTGCTCTAGTGAAAGGTTTCCCCAGTATAGCAGTGGGAGAGGACTTCAGCAGAGTTGTTACAGCTAGGTTCTGGTGCCCCAGTGCCCCTGTGCCCAGGAGTGTAACAATTCTGCTCTGCTAGGGTAAGGCCTCTCCAACAAAAGTGTTACAGTCTTGCTCTGCTGGGTTTCTGCTCCGGGAAAGGCAGGTATCACCAAACCTCATTCAAGAGATTTATTGGGAGGGAAGAATCCAGGAGAGTGGCTGCCTCTGCCAGGGAGGAGAAAGGGCAGCAGCAAACTGAATAGGTGCAGGGCTTATATTGGCTTCTTGGGTACGGAGTTTTTTCCCCAGGAAAAGATTTTCATGGTGGGACCTGGTCAGATTTCAGTCTCTTGAGTGCAGATTGGCTAGATCTCTCCTCAGGAATTGGTTGGTTTTCAGCTTAGTTGATCAGAGGCACATTTGGTTCTGGTTTCAGGGCCAAATTGTGTGTGTGTGTGTGTGTGTGTGTGTGTGTTTATCTTTTTGGTTCTAGTTTTGGGGCCAGAGCATATTTCTTTCACTGGCTCTGATTCTAGGGCCAAAGTGTGTTTCTTTGGCACTGGTTTCAGAGTCAGGGTGTATTTCTTCTTTTTTTTTTTTGAGGGGTGCAATGAACTTTATTGATGGTATTCAAGAGAGTAGGGCTCCCTAAGCCCCCTCCTGCTATTCTGGGGGTCTGGGATGGAAACTGTGAGGGAGATGCTCAGTGTCAAGGGTTAGTTAGGACAGGGACTGCTCAGCAGCCGAGGACCTCTCTCTTGCTGTGTCCTTGCTGGGATGGGTGGTCCAGGGCGGGCTTCTTACTCCTTGGAGGCCATGTAGGCCATGAGGTCCACCACTCTGTTGCTGTAGCCGAATTCATTGTTGTACCAGGAAATGAGCTTTACAAAGTTGTCATTGAGAGCAATGCCAGCCCCAGCATCGAAGGTGGAAGAGTGGGAGTCACTGTTAAAGTCACAGGAGACGACCTGGTCCTCAGTGTAGCCCAGGATGCCCTTTAGTGGGCCCTCGGATGCCTGCTTCACCACCTTCTTGATGTCGTCATACTTGGCAGCTTTCTCCAGGCGGCATGTCAGATCGAGGAAGGACACATTGGGGGTAGGAACGCGGAAGGCCATGCCCGTGAGCTTTCCGTTCAGCTCTGGGATGACTTTGCCCACAGCCTTGGCAGCGCCAGTGGACGCAGGGATGATGTTCTGGGCAGCGCCACGGCCGTCTCGCCACAGCTTCCCAGAGGGGCCATCCACAGTCTTCTGGGTGGCCGTGATGGCATGGACTCTGGTCATGAGTCCTTCCACGATGCCAAAGTTGTCATGGATGATCTTGGCCAAGGGGGCTAAGCAGTTGGTGGTGCAGGAAGCGTTGCTGACATTCTTGAGGGAATTGTCATATTTGTCATGGTTCACATCCATCACAAACATGGGGGCATCGGCAAAAGGGGCTGAGATGATGACCCTTTTGGCTCCACCCTTCAAGTGGGCCCCAGCCTTCTCCATGGTGGTGAAGACACCGGTAGACTCCACAACATACTCGGCGCCGGCATCCCCCCATTTGATGTTGGCGGGATCTCGCTCCTGGAAGATGGTGATGGCCTTCCCGTTGATGTCAAGCTTCCCATTCTCAGCCTTAACTGTGCCTTTGAACTTGCCATGGGTGGAGTCATACTGGAACATGTAGACCATGTAGTTGAGGTCATTGAAAGGGTCATTGATGACAACAACATCCACTTTGCCAGAAGTGAAGGCAGCCCTGGTAACCAGGCGTCCAATACGGCCAAATCCGTTCACTCCGACCTTCACCATCGTGTCTCTGGAAAGAGGCTGGCACTGCGCGAAAAGAAGCAGCCGTCTTTAGAACAGGGAGGAGCAGAGAGCCCAGGGTGTATTTCTTTGGTTCTGGGTTCAGGGCTAAACTATTTCTTTCACAGGCTCAGTTCTCTGAGCTAGGATGTGTTTCTTTTATTGGCTCTGATTTCAGGGCCAGGGTGTGTTTCTTTGGCTGACCCTCTTACCCTACAGGAAGTCCTTTCCACACATATATTCTGTAGGTACTGCCCATGTTTTCTTCTAATAGTTTTAGTATTTCATGTTTCAAGTTGAGGCCTTTGATCCACTTGGATCTAATTTTTGTACAGGGTGATAGATATGGGTTTAATTTCTTTCTTCTGAGTGTGGGCGTCCATCTCCCAAGCACCATTTGTTGAAGATGCTGTATTTGTTCAGCATATTTTTGGACTCTGCCGACTGTCGATGGCTGTAATAATGAGTACTCATGCCTGGGTCTTCTATTTAATTCTGTTGGTCTACACATCTGTGCAAGTTCCATACTGTCTTTATTACTTCAGCTCTCTAATAATTCTTGAAGTCAGGAATAACAATCTCTTCAGTAATCTTCTTTTTGCTCAAGATTGCTTTGACTTTCTTGGGTATTTTCTGGGTACCCAAACTCTCATGTACGTACCCACACATAGACACATATACATAATTAAAATAAAATAAGTGTTTAATTCTTTAAAAACATTGTTTTTTTTTTTTAAAAAAAAGCTGAGCATGGTGGCGCAACCCTTAATCCCTACATTCATTGGTCAGAGGCAAGTGAATCTTTGTGAGTTTTGGGTTAGCCTGGTCTACATAGCAAGTTCCAAGCTATCCAGAGGTAAAGTTCAGTAAGATCCTGTCAAAACAAAATAAACCAACAAAAATCATCAACAACAACAACAACAAAACAAACAACAACATCCTCCCCCCCCCCAAAAAAAAAACAAGGTCACCTAGTAGGGCAGGAAAATTTTGTCAGATTTAAAAAAAAAATGAGCTTAATCTTTTAAGCTAATTTTAGCTGGCTTATGAGATGGAAAGGGACAGAGGACACATCATGACCTAAAGCCAGTCGAGTGTGCAAGGAGAAGCAGCTATTTCTAGAACGTGAAGTGTGAAGCTGCGGAAGGGGTGAGCCAGAATCATGGCCTCATTTCCTCCAGAAATTTAGGATGAATTAAGATTGTTTAGCTTGCTTAAAGGTGAGAAGTGTCTCCTTTTATATTTTTATATTTTTCTCCACTTTCTTCATCAAAGCCCCCTTTCACATCTTGATTGTAGTCAATGACTGCAGGAGGGGACCAGGTTTTGCAGGTCAGGGGCCAGTGGTATTGTACTGTGCCTCAGGGGTCTCAGATCTGCGCATGATCAACGTTCGTGTTGAATTTTGACTTCTGTTCCTCCCTGGATGAGACGTTCACAGTTAAACTGATTCCAAAGCTGAGGACGTTGCCCTCAGTGTGTTCCTCTAAGGGTTCCTGCCCCGACCTTCTAATTTCTCCTCACACTGATGAACATCCAGCAAGCAGATGCTTTTGTCTTTCTTGATTCAGTCTCTTTCCAATGGATAGAGTCAATGGCAACTGTGGCTTTGCATTTAAAACTTTTAGCTACTGGCTACTTAACTCTCTAGCTCATTCTGCCTTTCTTGTGCCAAGACCGAAAAGGTCCCTGGAAGACTTAAACCATTGAGTTTGCAGACCAGCGCGGAAGCAGGGAATTTCTAAAGTAATTTCTGACCATCTGTTAGGTAGGTCTTGTGTTTTTCACTCAAAATATCTAGAAATCTCTCTAAAGCAAGCTCAAATATTATCACCTTTTGAAAAGTCTGATTTCCCAGGCAAAATGAATCAGTTTTGGCTCTTTATAGCTTTAAAAATCCGTGTTTCTTTCAAAATGTAACTTCTCTTTAGTTTTGTCTGTATCTCTGTATCCCCACTAGATGGCGATGTTCTCAAGGGCAGGGGTGATGACCTGTGTGCTTCTGTGAAACTTGTTCATTTTACACATTCAAAGCAAAACCAAACCAAATCACTAGGCACCAGGACCTTCTGACTAACCACATGACTCATTGCCAACACACACACACACACACACACTCATACGTGATTACACTGGGTGTGGGGAGCAGTCAGACAGACAAATAGAGAATACTCTCAATCTTAGATGGGTTTCAGGCCTGGGGCCGCAGCCTAGTTGGTACAGTGCTTTCCTAGAAAGTACGAAACCCCGAGCTCAGTCCCTGGAATCACATAAAGCTGGCATGGTTAGAATATGCTTGTCACCAGGAGGTGGTGGCACCTCTCTTTACTGCCAGCTTTCTGGGAGACAGAGGCAGGTGGATCTCTGATTTCGAGCCCAGCTTGGTCTGCAAAGCGAGTTCCAGGACAGTCAGAGCAGTTACACAGAGAAACCCTGTCTCAAAAACCCCAAACACCTGTCATCTCAGCACTCTGGAGTTGGAGTCAAGAGGATTAGAAGTTCAAGGCCGTCTTTGGTTATGTATTGAGTTTGAGATGACTGAGAAATACATTTTTCTTTTTCAAACACCTTAAGAATTTCAGGCATTGCCAGGCAGTGATGGCACACACCTTTAATCTCAGCACTCGGAAGGCAGAGGCAGGCGGATCTCTGTGAGTTCGAGGCCAGCTTGGTCTACAAGAGCTAGTTCCAGGACAGGCTCCAAAGCTACAGAGAAACTTTGTATTGAAAAACCTTAAAAAAAAAAAAGAATTTCAGACAAGAGTTAATTGAAAAAAAATTCTAGGTGCTGGGATAACTCAGTGAGTAAGGACCTTTGAAGCCACACCCCGAGTCATGTCCTACTTCCTATACTCAGGTTCCATTTCTTACAGTTTCCACTACTTCCAGGTGCTGCCATCATCTGGGGACCAAGCTTTCAACTCAGCAGCCTTTGGGGGCATTCCAGATGCAAACTGTAGCTTGCTCCTTAAAGTCGGGAATTTAGGCTCAAATTACAGCACAATGTTTTTTAATGGTTGCTGTGATTTTTATCTTAAATGTTCCCAACACAGCAGTGTCCAGAGATCGGCCTTTGGGAAATGATTGGGTCCTGAGGGCTTTATGACACCATAGAGAGATGAGTTCGCTGATGGATTAATAACTTCGTGGGCTCTTGGGAGTTGTGGAAGCAATGGGAGGTGTGGCCTAGTTGAAGGAAGGAAGTCTCTGGATCATGGCCTCAAATACCTTTGTTCTCAACTCCTTCCAGGAGCCAAGAGGTGTGTGCCACCATTTCTGTCTTCGTGTGCTTTATTATTTATTTTTAAATATTTATTTATTTTTATTTTATATACATTGATGTTTTGCCTGCATGTATTTTTGTTATGAGGGTGGTGGAGCCCCTGGAACAGGAGTTACAGACAGTTGTGAGCTGCCCTGTGGGTGCTGGGGATTGAACCCAGGCCCTCTGGAAGAGCAGCTAGTGCTCCTAACTGCTGAGCCATCTCTCCAGTCCTGTGTGTTTTCTTAATACACAGCTTTCATCTGTGTCTTCAATAGCTTTTTCCTGCTCATGACATTCATTTTAATGTGGAACTGATACTGTTCTGAACAGTATTCAATTCCTGGTCCCTTCACTAATCTTTGTTCTTAGCACAGAATAGCTGTGAATGACTTATCCACCTGCTATCGAAAGGGTAGAATTGAACTGTCGCACCCAAAGAATCACTGCCCAGGTATTCTATGTATAATAACTGTTAATGCTTAAATTTAATTTCATTTATGGTAACACAAAATGAGTGCAGCTGTTATGTGTAGAGAGGAACCATCCACTGTCCACATTTTGAAATCAGAACACTCTTAATGTTTCATGCTAATAACAAATTGAACCATGCTGCAGGAGCTGCTGCCACTTTTTAGCTTTCTGTTCTCTTTATCTGTTCTGCTCCTTCTGCCCCACTTCATCTTTGCACACTAATTATGCACTTTCTGTTTACCTGACATTATGCACTCCGTGACTTAGCATTCTAGCTAAGCGGAATTCTCTGAAACAGACTTTCCCTTTGGAGAACAATATTTTTTGTAGGTTATGATAATAAACTCTATAAACTGGCAAAATCTATTTTGGGATTTTTTTTCAAAGAAATTAAATTTCAAAAGTGCTGAGATGTTAAGTAATGAATAAAATAAAGGAGTTAATAATTCATTAATGTATTAATAAATATTTCAGTACTAAATGGAGCCCTGGTAAATGCACATTAATATCTTAGTAAGTAAAATTCTTTGAATGTTTTCTATATTTCAATTTAATGTATTTAGTATTGACCATGGATCTATAGATAAGAGGTTTAACAAAAGTCACTAATAAATATGAAAAGGGAACTCAGAAGTTTTTAATAAATGAATATATTCTTAGTGTAAGACATTTAAAGGCAAAGATAGCTATCAATCACGCCCTAAATGTGAGTTCACTTTACTATTTGGGATTCTTTTCCTTTGAAAATTCTTAAGAAGCATTCAGACACTCATTAAGAATCATGGCTGTTTCAGTGAAGTTGTAGTCTCTCATTATATATCCCTGAAATGTCTTCAAATGAATGCTTTTAACTCAGTGTCATTTTATTTCAGTATTAGCCATGACTTGTGGTGTGTGTGTGTGTTTGTGTGTTTGTGTGTGTGTACATGTGTGTATGCACATACTAATAATCTGTTCTTTCTGGGACACTGTAGACGTCAATGGCACTCAGGCCAGTTGTGAGTATCCAAACCATCTCTAAACATTATCAAATGTCACCTCCTAAGGGCTCTATAGTAATGGTTTCTAGAAGGATCTTGATCTTAAAAGACCTAAAGTAGAAAAATCCCAAGAACCCACAATTCATTCATTAATTTGTTTGTTCATTGATTGATTCTCTTACTTTTTCATTCATTTCAATTTTGTTGATGCATCAGTGACAGCTCATTCATTAGCCATGCCTTCAAAATGCTTTTTGGGCAAGATATCATGGTGCATGCATTTAATCCCAGTAGCACTCAGTAGGCAGAGGCAGGGGGATCTCTGTGAATTTCAAGGCCAACCTGGTCTACAGAGTGAGGTCCAGGACAGCCAGGGCTACACGGAGAGACCCTGTCTCAAAACAACAACAACAAAAGTTCTTTGGCTTCTAGGATCTCATAGACCCACCCACCTACATACACACACACACACACACACACACACACACACACGTTTGCCTTTGCTAGAATCACTCTTTTGACCTACCAATGTTTCCCTGTCTAGAGTGAAGGGACATCTGGGTAGTGTCTCTCCAGGGAAGCCCCATACATCACCAGTTTAAGGATCACTTCCTTGGGACAGCTTCCTAATATTATCAAGGTGTGCTTTCACTGTTACCATGGTAGCTCAGGAAGGCCTTAGGGTCTCCATGGCGATGTTCATGCGTTAATTTATATGATCTGTAGTAGCCAGTGAGGCCCAAGAGATATAGAAATGCAGACTCTCTCACCTTTTGTGCTGCGCTCCAGTGCACCATAAACATTTTGGGAATAAAAGAATCTTGATTAATAACATTTGTGAGACTGATCTTTCCTTTCCTCTAATCCTCTACTGGTTTCACAGTTAGTCACACCGTGGTAAAGTGGCTGGTATATTTTTGTTCCTGAGTACAGCTCTTATGAAAGGTTCCCGTCACTGGGTATTTCTGTCACCTACTGTGTCGACTCCATGTCTTAGTGAATAGAGGTCAGGGCGCTTGCTGCTTGGGCATGCAAGCACCCTCTCGCTTTCTCTCTCTTTCTCTCTCTCTTTCTGGGCTTCTCCAGGGCTTTGGTTTGAGAAAGCAGTAGCATAGCATCTTTCACCTGCCCTCCCCTGCCCAGACCAGTGGGAGTCTTTTACAGTTTCTGTAGGAATATGTCTGGTAGGCTCTCAAGAGAGTTTTCTCTCCAGGGAGGAACTAAGACTCTGAATTCTTTTCCTAATTTAGATGAACCACTAGAGGGGGCAGTGACATTCTCTGTTGGACCTCAATTGTAGGATAGTAGGGTAAAATGGGTTTTAGGGACCTGGGGCAGACTTCTCCCATCTAATAAATCAAGGGACAGAGTAGAAACAGGGGGGTGGGGAAGGACTTTTCCTGTCTATGGAGTTAGTCGGTGACAAAACCAAGACCAGAGCACTGGCTCTTGCATCCCCCGTGGGATTCTACACGTAGCCCTCATCCTGCTTCCAGGATATGGATATGGCTCATGTGTGACAAGGCTGATGAACTCATGCAGAATTCCCTGGGCTGTCAATGTTTTTAAACCTAAGTTTATTTATTAATGGTCCATATGTGAGCATTGTGCGCTGGAGGGAGGAGAAGCATGTGGTAACGGAGGTTGTGCTGAGCCTTGGCGCTTTGGGAAAACAAGATGTGGCAGACGGTGATGGCTATTGCCTTTTCCCGTTGGTGCTGACTTCCTGTCACCCCTCTGCCAATAACTATCACCCTCCCCACCACTTACAGAGGCATGGGCCAGTGGCAGTGCTGGCTAACCACAGCTCCCCCATGCCTCCCCTGCAGAGTGATGGTTTAGAGGAAGATAGGAACTTCTGGTGGGTCTATGAGAGGTCTCCCTGGAGACTTTGAACTCCTAACCCCCTGCCTCCATCCCCCAAGTGCTCGGGCTACAGGTGTGTGCCAGCATGCCCAGCTGGGAAGTCTTGCTGAAGCAGATGAGAGCTTTCTGAAGAGACCCGGCGAGTTGTTCCAGGCAGAGGACAGAGCCCCAGTTCTACTCCTTCCACCGTGGAGCTTGCAGCGCCGCTCACGTTCTTTGAGTTGCCCTGGGTTATGCCATCTAATAACAAGCTTGCCAGTTCCTTTTTCTTTCTTCAAAGATAATTTGACTTGAATGTTTGTTTCTCGCGGTAAAGAATTTTGCTGTAATTCTACAGAGTGTTAGAATTGAGCAGAAATAGCTCTGAAATTTAGTGGATGGGCTGTCGTGACAGGGAACAGGGCATCATCTCTGAGGTAGTCTGAATGTAATTGGCCCCCATAATCTCACAGGGAGTGGCACTCTGAGGAGGTGTGACCTTATTAAAGTGGGTATGCTCTTGTTGGAGGAAGTGTGCCACTGTGGGGACATGCTTTGAGGTTTCCTATGCTCAGGATACTGCCCAGTGTCTCAGTCAGCTTCCTCTTGCCTGCAGGATGTAGAATTCTCAGCTACTACTCCAGCACCACGTCTGTCTGCACACCACCATGCTCCCTGCCATGATGATAATGGACTGAACCTCTGAAACTACAGGCAACCCACCCTCAACTAAATGTTTTCATTTATTAGTCATGGTGTCTCTTCACAGCCATAGGAGCCCTGAGACAATTTCCCTTCTCATTGTAACCTCTAGGGTAGAGATGAGGCTCAGTTTTTTTCAAGAACAGTGGTTGAAGATGCAGACTGATCAGCTCTCCGCATTTCCTGTCTATCGTCTGTCTTCTTCACTCAATCAGGAAAGACGTGTTCCCAGTGAGGTCAAGGGCATGGACACGTGATTCAGTTACTCACGCGCTCTGTCTGTAACACAGGCTTTACTCTATAGCTCCAAACTGTTTCGCAGCTCATCTCTTGATGTGCCAGTGCGGCTCATCTATACGGGCAGTGCTGGGTAGCTGGATGTGTTGTTCTGAACTCAGGGAACAGCTTTCAAGTCTCGGCTCTGAGCTCTTACAGACAGCACCCAAGTGAGCCATCTTATATCTCCAGGCCTCTCCTTGCCAGCTTAAAACCATGAGATGTCAACAACCCGATCCTATGATATTTTCTGGCCTTAAAATTGTATTACCATCAAATATATTTTTACTATATTTCAATATATATTTTGAGAACCGCGTGTTGATGGAACTGATCTTATAAACTCCACCCCCAAATCCTGTTGAACTTCACTGTTCTTTTCATGAGTGCCTAAGGCAAGCCAGATGCAGCATCATTCAGTATCTTTCAGACAGAAATCTCTGCTTCTGGCAGGGAATGCAGCCCTGCCTCCTTGGTAGATGATTTGTCGCCCTGAGGGTTGAGCACACGATATGGCAGGGCGGGCCAGTGCCGTCTTCTGTGATATTAATTACTGTGAAGTAGCAATTCTGTACTTGGGGGCCCGCGAGGAAAGAGCTTTCCTCACGTTCTCACCTCTGTCTCCCGACTCCCTCGACACATCCACCTCCCAGACTGCGAAGAGCCAGGGTTGCTAGGAGACCTGCCGACTGTGGAATAAAAAGGGAAGCAGATACTTCCTGGATGCCCCATCTAGCTTTAAAAGACCGAGTTAAAGTACAAGTGGAGGTGGAGAGAGAAGGGAAGGAAGGGGAGGTGGGAGGGGGAGACACACGTGAGAAGCTGAAGTCATCCTTGCCAGGCCCAAGCTTGTCTCTAGGAAGCAGCTAGCTAAATTGGTTTGCTCTGGGTGGAGCTCAGCCTAACCCGGTGGGAGCGTGATCAATTAGACACTGATGAGACTCACCTGGGACACAGTTAAGGGCGCTTTAAGAAATGCTTGGGAAAGTAGCTCAGTTGATAGCATGGATGAAGTCCTAGGTTCGAGCCTTAGCACTACATAAAAATGAAGCAAGGAGGAGCAAGTTGTAGGGCCAGCACTCAGCAGGTGGAGGCAGGGAGATCAGGAGTTCAAGGTCATCCTCAATTACATACTGGGTTCAAGGCCAGTAGGGTTACAGAAAACCCATTCTCAACCCTACCCCCTCCCCAACAAGAAGAGCATTCTCAGGGGAGGTCTATCCAGTGGTATTGGTCACCTTTCTGTGGCTCTGATAAGACACCCTTACAGAAGCAACCTAGGAAGGAAGGCTTTATTTCAGTTCGTAATTCCAGGGCACCATCCACCACGACAGGGAAGTCAAGGCAGCAAGAGCGTGGTACAGCTGGTCACATGACAGTCTTAGCCAGGAAGAAGGCAACAAATGGCTTGTGTTCAGTTCACTTTCCCCCTGTGGTGGTGTGAAAGAAAATGCTCCCCCCACAAAGGGAGCAGCACTATTAGGAGGTGTGGCCTTGTTGGAGGAAGTGTGTCACTGCGGAGGCGGGCTTTGAGATTTCCTATGCTCAAGCCACTCCCAGTGTCTCAGACCACTTCCTATTACCTGTGCAAGATGTAAGAACTCTCAGCTCCTTCTCCAACACCATGTCTGCCTGCATGCCACCATGTCCCACTATAATAATAATGGACTAAACCTCCAAACTGTAAGTCACCTCAATTAAATGTTTTCCTTTATAAGAGTTGCCTTGGTCACAGCAATAGAAACCCTGACTAAGACACCTCTCTTCATGCAGTCTAGAATTCCAGCCCAGGGATGACTCCACCCACAGTGGGCTGGACTTCCCATCAAATTAATCTAACCAAGATAATTCTTCACAGGTATGCTTAGATAGACCCAGATGATTCTACATCTCATCAAGTTGAGATTTGAGAAATCATCACACTGATTCCACCATACTATAGGGATGTGTTCTAGCATATGTGTGAAGCTCAGTAAATGGTTATTATTATTGTGGCTATTTTGTTTTGGTTGTCCTTATAGGTATAGATTTTGTCTGTATTTTTTTTTTAAATTTTTTCAGGACAGGATTTCTCTGTAACTTTGGAACCTATCCTGGAACTAGCTCTTGTAGACCAGGCTGGCCTTGAACTCACAGAGATCTACCTGCCTCTGCCTCCTGAGTGCTGGAATTAAAGGCTATAATTATTTTTTTAAAGTCATTATGGATTAAACACACACACACTTTTTTTTTTTTTTTTTAAAGACAGGGTCTAGTTATGTAGTCGCAAACTCCTGATTCTCCTACCTCAGCGTCCTGATAGTTGAGCTTATGGTCATACACCACCAAACCCTTCTTTACACGACAAATGCCTTTACCACAGACCTGTCATCATTTAAGGTCCCTCTGATGGCATACTGTCCTATTCCTACACAGGGCTGAAGAACACAGAGTCAGCTTTCTTCATCCAACCCACAGGCACCATGGTACCAAAGAGCTGTCCCATAATCCACACCAGAGAAGCTGACAGGGCTAATGTAACAAAACATGCACCATCTACAAGCTACATCTTAACAAAAAAGAGCCACGGTCCTTCCATTCCTGTTCTGAACATTCCAGCGGGGCTGAGTGTGACATGGGCCTGTCCCAGAAGTCACTGTGTTTGGTGGGGCTCACGCCTACCCTCGGGTAATATTACACATCCGCTCTCCACCTCGTTTGGGCCCACGGCCTGGACAAAGCTGCCTTGCCTGATGTTATTCAGGCTGCTCGCTCACAGCAGCAACTTCTGAGGCAGGGGGCTGGCAGTGAGTTTTGTGTTAGGAGGCATCACATCCTGGAAAGATGTAACATTTCCAGACATGTGGTGGTCAGGTCACGTGAGGTCTGGGATCACCTGCAGCCGCGAGCTTCCGGGAATGCTGCCTCAAGCAACGTTGCCCCGCACACACTGGAACACAGCTCTTTTCTGGATTCAGAAAAGAAAACAAAGAGAGCAGACACACAAAGTGGTGTGCTAGCTTCAAACACCCGAGGAGCAAGAGCATTTGGAAAACTACCCACGGACATTCCACACTACCTACCGCAGCACTCAGACTGATTGATAATTCAAAGGACCGGAGTGGGCGTGGGGGTGGGGCTTTACCTGGTCCGAACTCACGCCACTAGCGTAGATCATTCCTGAAGCGTCAGTGCACATGAAGTTCTTCAGAATGATGCTCAAAACCCTGCTTTGGTTAAGCAGCTCCTGAGCCATGACCTTTAGAGCCGTGGACTGCCTCTGGAGTGTCAGCTGAACCACATCTGGAAGGGAGCCAGGGAGAAGGGGGGCCTGTCCTTCCAGCATAGGAAAGGAAGTGACAGGCAAGGATAGTATCTTTGAAGTGCAAATTTTGCCTTGTTCTTCATGATGTTGTTTCTGACCCAAAATTTCAAGATGTACTTTTCATGGAGGCTCATAAATTAATAACATGTTTCTGCATCTGCTTTAACGTTATCTACTGCGTACACACGTACTTATATCTCTTTGGATAATTCATATTACATAACATACATTATATATATGTTCTATATGAGTACACGCTATATGTGTGTGTGTGTGTGTGTGTACCCTCGGGTAATATTACACATAAGTTAAAGAAAAACTTTGTCTCTGTCTCTCCTTCCTTTCTTTTATCCCTCTCTTGCCCCCTCAAGTTTTCTGAATAATTGTAACAAATAGTCAGACCTGACACACAGCTTCCTCCCAGCCTCGTTCCTCTTACCTGTGCTGAAAATGTCATCTTTAGAAGGATCCAGCTTATTCTCGGGTCTTGTTCTCACACCTGAAGAAACACCATCTTCTTTTACCTTCTCCGTGTAAAGAAAGGAGAGCTCTGACCGCCTTCGCCTGTCTCTTGAGTCTAAGAGGAACAGGACGTAGTAAACATGGAGATGGCCCGCCTGGGGTTCTGACCAAGCTGGACAACAGCCAGGATTCAAACACGTTTGGTTGCCACCTCTGCAAGCTGCAGACGAGCGGGGTTCCTCTGCACTGCTGTCCTTTCTGCCCTGTGTCCTCCTCCTCAGTTGCATAAGGAGCTTCGCATGAAGTGCTCCTGGGTGTTCAACTGTTCAACTCCGTCTGCCAGTCCCTGCCCTGACCTTTGACTCTCTCAGTGTGTGTGTGTGTGTGTGTGTGTGTCTGTCTGTCTGTCTGTCTGTCTGAAGACCCCATTCTCACCAGTCTCTCCACTTTTCCTTACTTTGAACACGCAGCGCAGTCCACACAGCCCTGTAGGTGCATGTCACCTCTGTGGTTGATAACTCAACTGTGTGGTATTGTGCATCGTCTGTGTTTCAAGGTTATGTCCTTTAGCTCTCTGGCATGACTTCTCCAGCCATGGAATTTATAACCCAGAATATTTTGCATGCAAAGCATGTGATTTTTGCTTAGAATGCTTATAGTACTCAGGAAGCTATGGGCCTTTTAAATTAAAAAACCTCATGTGTATTTGCTTGCATGTACATATGTATGTGCATCATGTATGAATTTGGTTCCCGTGAAGGCTAGACGAGGGTGTCGGATGACCTGGAGCTGGAGCTACAGGTGGTTTTGAGCCACCCCATGGGTTCTTAGAACCAAACCTGTGACCTCTGCAAGAGCAGCAAGGGCTCTAACTGCTGGACCACCCTGCGCCAGTGGAGGCTGAGCCTCACATTGGTCAAAGGATGGCTCTTCAGGAAGAAGTGGCTAGGGTGAAGTCTTAAAGAAGCACAGGGGGCATCTAGGAAAAATGCTGGAAGGAAGAGACTCCTGTCACAGAAAATGGAGTCAGTGCACCACAAGGCCACTCTCCAGCATGCCAGGCAGCAGGCACATGTGTGAGGGGTGGACTCCCTCTTCTGATGAGCCAATTTTTAATATGACCTCGGTGTTAATCAGCTTTCCTCACTGTGACAAAATACCCGGGAGAAACAACTGAAGAGAAGAAAGATTTACTATGCTCAGAGTTTCCGAGATTTCAATCTGCGACCTATCGTTTCTGGGCCTCTGGTCAGGCAGAACGTCAGTCACAGGGGCTGTGTGGTGGGGCTCTTTGCTCCTTCTTGGTTTCCAGGAAGCAGGGGGAAGTGGGAAGGAGAAGAGAGAGGAAGGGAGGGCAGGACTCGATCCCTTCAAGGGCACACCTTCAGTGACCTAACTTCCTCTTACTAGTCCTGTCTCCTACAGTTTGCACGCACAGAGCTTTCGGGGGAGAGTCCAAATCTAAACTTCACCTCTCTTCCCAGCCCAGACACTTCATCTGTTGTTTGTGCCAGCAGCTTGGCGGGGTGATGTGGTATTCCCCTCTGTATGCTATGAATACCATTGGCTAATAATCTTCTTTGGGCCTATTGCAGCGCAGAATAAGGCAAACAGATAGAGGAGGAGAGAGTAGGCAAAGTCAAAGAGAAGTCATGTAGCTGCTGCAGGAGACAGACAGTGCACGCTGGAAGGAACCTTACTGGTAGGCCACAATCACATGGCAATACGCAGATTAATAGAAATGGGTTAATTTAAGATATAAGAGCTTGCCAATAAGAAGTGTGAGCTAATATGCCAAGCAGTGTTGTAATTACACAGTTTCTGTGTGATTATTTTGGGACTGAGCGGCCAGGAAATGAATGAGCAGCCTCCAACTACTGCTGGGTAGAAGCAGCTGTCTGGTGGAGCATGCTTTCAGTCCCTTCATATTCAAGGAACTGGGTTTCAGAGGGGACTCTGCCAAAGATCACATGCAGATTAGTCTGGCTCAGCTTTCTTGTGCTGAAAGATGATCAATACCTGAGAAAAACAAAAGCAAAATCCGTATGAGACGAAGAGTGTCTTGATAACTTTCCAGGTCTGGGAGGAGCCCCATCAGACTCTGCGACTGCAGAAATGCAGCCCAGCTGCTGTTTCCGTTTCTTTGTGTGTGCGTGTTCACATGCAATCAGGTGTGTATATGCATTCACATGAAAGCACAGGTGTGTGTACATGTTCATCTACAAGCATAAGTGTGTGTGCATGTTCACATGCAAGCACAAGTGTGTGTATGTGTGTTCATGTGTAAGCAGGTGTGTGTGTGTGTGTACATTTACATGCAAGCACAGGTGCATGTGTATGCATGCTCACATGCAAGCAGATGTATGTCCAGGTGTGCAGGTTCTCGTGAAGCCTAGAGGATGACACTGGGTATCTTCCTCAACTGCTGTTTCCCCTGTTTTTTGAGACAGTGTCTCTCATTGAAACTGGAACTCACTAGATCATCTAGACTGGCTGGCACCCTTCCGCTGGCCCTAGAATTACAGGCATGTACTACAGTGCTCGGTGTTTACACGGATGCTTCAGACTGAACTTGCTGCACTTGGGCGGCAGGCACTGTACCGACAGCCATTTCCCCAGAGTCCCCAGTTGCGGTTTCCATCTATTGCACTTACTAGAGTCTGCATAAATTATTTTTTCTCTTCAACATTGTTTTTAATTATCTATTGAAGCTTTTGGGGGCTTAATGAATTGTTTCACTCAGCTAATTGTTGGGATTACTACAGAAAGCACTCACCATAATGTGTGTCTATCCTAGCAGTCTTCTCTCCATTCCTAAGTTGAAAACCATTTATTTTTCTTTTTGAGCTAATGTTTGATGTCTCTGGGCACCCATTCAAGGTGGGAACGACAATCTGTTTTGGATTAATCTAGGGATAATTCACTTTTAGCTTCATCTTAGAGTGAAAATTCAACCTTACTAGCAATTACGCCATGTTTACATAATCTGTTGTTTTAAAACCCTTCACTTCAAACGGGGGCAGGCACAGGTGTAGAGTCAATAGCAGACTAAAAATTGTCCCTTTTTAGGATCAAGACCATGATGGGGATACCCACAGAAACAGCTGACCTGAGCTAGTGGGAGCTCACGGACTCCAGACTGACAGTGGGGGATTGGATTCTGCTTAGGATCAAACTAGGTCCTCTGAATGTGGGTGGCAATAGCTATGTCATTGACTAGGAATCCTTCTCTCTCGTGCCCATAATTTAAAAGTTTGATCTTTTCATGGTGTCCCACATTTCCTTTATGTTCTTTTCCTGTGTTAAAAACCTTTTTTCATATTCCTTGCTTATTTCATCTCAATTCTCTGCTTTATCTCCAAGTCTGACTGGTCTGTCTTTTGCTTGATTCATTCTACTTGCATGGCTTTCCTTGGAGTTTTCTAGCTAGGTATTTGGAGTTTTCTATTCCATCTTTTACTTAATCTTGAGCTTTCTTCAGTATTTCTCTTTATCGGAATCCATTTTCAAATCCCGGATTGTCTCCATCAGCCTTAGGTTTCTGCTTTCCTGGGCATCACTCAGGTATTGATTCTTTTTAAATTCTTTCTCTTTAAGCCCATCAAGTTGTTTGTTTGTGTCTTCTTTAAACCCCTTGAATTTTTTTGAAGGAGTTTGTAATTATTCTTTTAAATCCTGTGTCTTGGGGCTTATCTAGGTAACTCTTATTGCCAGACATATCTATAAGACTATAATTTTTTTTCTTTTTTGGGTCGGAGGAGATAGTGCCTTAATTCTTCATGTTGTTTGTATGTTTGCAAGCATGTCTGAGCATGTGAACTTCTTTTGTTCTGTATCAGAGATGGACAGAGCAAGTTGGGGCAGGAGAGAGGATGCATGGGTTGGGTTGGACCTTGAGGTTGGATATGCTTAGATGTAATGAAATCAGGTGGACACGGGGAACTGGCTGATATGCAGGAGTTGCATCCTGATCCAGGCTTGGAATTTGGGGGTAGATGGTGTGTGTGTGTGTGTGTGTGTGCAAAATCCTTAATGTGTGGCTTTTTCTCTGATAGGCTCAGTATGTATCCTTCACGTCCTTCAGATTCCACATTCTCATTCTAGGCAGAAGGAAGAAGGCAGCACCATAACGTGACGTTTAGTCAGTCTTTGACCTTGGTTTTCATTGATAAACAATTGTTTTCTATCATTTCCACCCAGTAGAATCCAGCTTACATCTCATTGGCCAGAACTGTGTTACTTGCTCATTCTTAGCTGCAAAGAGAGCTGGGAAATCCTCCTCGTCCAATGTTTTTTCTATGTAAATATATCCGATTTTTCCCCCTGGAGATATCCCCGGTTTGTTCTGTCACCTCCTACATCAAATATGCTTTAAGCTTGATGCCCTGCCAGAGGCTCGGGACACGTCTATTTCCACCAGCCTAAGAATTTCCTTCCCCTCTGCAGAGTCACAGCCTCTGCTCCTTTAACCCTAGCTTTACTCTCTTGCCAGGAAATGCATATCCAGCAATGGCTTTTGGAATAGGAGAGTGAAAATTTCAGGGTGTTGCATGACTAGATCTCTTCTGTGTCGTGTTACACTTGGATGGCAGCTGACCTGAGTAAGCTATTAGATTGACAATTGTTTCTTTCTTTGGCTTTGGGAAAATGTTGCTGTCTAAAGATTTGGTTGAGAAGTGTGATGTAATGCTTACCCTAGATTTTGTGCCTATATATTTTTAACCTCTCAATGTTTTTTTGGTATGCTTTTTCACTGGCATTCTAAAGTGGATTTTAAAGAATTTTTAGTGTCTCAGCTTTTAAACATGGAGGTATATGTCCTTCAAATCTAGAAAAAAATTTCATAGCACTTCTTTGACCCTTTCTTGAGTTCTACAGTGACTAATACTGTTGTGCCTCTTGGATCGCCTTTTGTATTGTCTTACTTTTGTCTTCTGGTGCCTTGTGTTTGCCAGATCAGTGCTCTATTACTGAGCTAAATCCCTGAGTGCACCTCTTACATTTTATTTCTCTTCCTTATAATTCGTGTTTGCAAGGTATATCTTTCTATCATTTCACTTCTAACTTATGTGCATTGTTTATGTAATATACATTTCTTGGAAACACACACAGGGGCATCTTTCTTTATTCAGTCTGAGAACCACTGCCTTTTAATAGACCTAGTTAGTCCATTCATATTTAATGTTGTTATTGATATAGTTTGGGTTCAAACCATACTATTTTCTTGTATTTGCTGTTTGTGATTTTTTTTCCCTTTGCTATCTCTTTTTCTGAACTTTATTAATTTAGTTGAATACTTGCTCTAGTTGCCTTTCTATTGCTATGATAAAACACTATAAACAAAAACAACTTAGAGGAGGAAATGGTTTATTTAGCTTACGTTTTCAGATATCTTTATCCAGGCTCTAGTCTACCTGATACTCCCCCTACTCATTCTCCCCATACCCCTTAGATCTAGCCGGGGCCCTAAGATCAGTTCCCTAGCCTAGTCTGCCTACCCTTGCCCGTGCCACCACCAATCCCTAGGTTTTCAACCATTCCCACTCTTCCTACCTCCAACTTATAGGCCCTTCCCATATCACAGCTGATCTCTCTATCCTCTGGTACCCTAGGGTCTAGCCAGGTGACTTCTGACTCTCTTTGCAAGATTTTACTTCATAATATACTTATGTCTAAGCATCTCTCAAAAGGACATGAGCATCCTGCCCAGATAATCAGGTACACCAATATGATGAGCTTAGTCCCTACCATGGCTTTCTCTCCCCTAGCCATGTCCTACTGATAATCTGCACACTGATGAGATCTAATAATTGCTTGCATGCTCCCCAGCAAAAGCAGTTTCCTAGGGTTCTGAATCTCTTGGTTGCTCACCCATTTGGTTGAGCCTGCTTTCTGTGGATTTCCTATATGGATGGCAAACCTTCCTCTCTAAGACCTGTGATTATAGAAAATCCCCTAGTTTCATATAATGGTGTGAGTATGATTTCTATCAGAGTGTCACAGTAGTCTGTAAAGCCACAAGGGGACCTTGATCCTCCATTTACAAGAGAGGGGGGATGTAAAGATCCAGTTTTTCAAGATCAAAATGAAGTAGTAGGGACTGGGGAGATGGCCCAGTCTACAAAGTGTTCATTGCGCATGCATGAGGACCTGAGTTTAGTCTCTGGAATCCATGTGAAAATGGAAAGCGAGGCCGTGTACACCTGCGAGTCCTGTGCTGGGAGGTAGAGACAGGATGTTGACTGGGACTTGCTGGTGAGACATCAGTGAGCTCCAGGTTCAGGGAGAAGACTTGTCTCACACTCATGTACACATACTTGTTCATGCACCCAGCTCCCATACGTGCACATACACAAAAGCAATACTATAGAATTGTTTGACAACATGGAGAGATACAAGTTGTTCATGAAACAAAAGAGAATCACTTGTTAATAAAGTTGTCAGAACACAAGGGAAAGATAGAAGTATGATATTGTGGAAAGAAAGCCAAATTTCCATGACCCTTGTTACTGTAACAAATACTTGAGATCATCAACTCATAAAGAAGCAAGATTTACTTCAGCTCTCACCTTGGGAGCTTCTCCCTGTGGCCAATCAGTCCTGTTATCTGGGGCCTAGGGTAGGGGTTCATGGTAGAGCAAGACCAATCTCTTCTTGAAGAAGAAATGAAAGGGAGGAGGAAGAGTCCAGGGTGCCTTCAAATATTCTCCCTCCATGACAGAAATACTTCCTGCTAGGTCACACCTTATAAAGGTTCCACCACCTTGCAATTGCACAAGGGACTAAAGCTTTAATATGTGGGCCCTTGGACACTCCAGACACAACTGTATGACACCTTTTCCACCCACTCTCACACCCCTGTGGTACAAAGGAGAAGTAGAAAAGTAGTAACTAGACTTCTAGCTCTAAGGTAAGTCCATCAAAGGCAACCTCACTGCCCAGGATAAAATGGTATTATTTTACCTCACACAACAGATGACTCTTTAGAAGTTCTTCTCTTCCCTCCGGACTCAAATGCTTTTGAAAATAAATGATCTGAGGCACACCACTCATCCCTCCTGGTTGCCACACTACTTTCAGATCTAATGTTTAAACCTGAGCCCCGAGAACTCAGGGGTCCCATCCAAACAGATCTGGTGCAATAACATGAGTGTTTTTAGAGGAAAAAAAAAAGTCAAAATCTAATTGCTGGCAGCAAGAACAAAGATTCAACCTTCATCTTTTTCAGATGTAGGTGGATTCTGTCCACACAGATAACGTTTAAAATTTTAATTTTAAATCCCTTGAATTCTTCAGAAAAAGACATTAGGCGAACTGTGGGGACTGGTGGCAAATTTTGTTATTTGGAACATTCTATTCTTAGTAAAATTAGCTGTGCTTCAAAACAGGAAGAGGAAAATGCCAGCAACTCGCCAGGTATTGTGTCTCTAGTTCTTGTAAGCATGCAGAGGAGCGGTACCATTGGTATTCAACATGGAGCTTGGAGAGGAACCACTCGGTCCTTGGTTATCTTGTCAGGATGGGGTTGGAGATCAGGTTGTTTGACTCTTTTTCACTCCTTTCCTCTACTCTGGGAGTTTTGGCACCTTCATAGCTGTGCATTCTCATCCAACGAATCCTGGGTCATTTGGATGACAGATTGAACTCAAGTCTTTGCCTGTGTCTCTGTTTTGTGGCTTAGGATAGCTTCATTCATGGGGAATTGGGAATGAATTTCTGGAGACCCCTCTTACATACCCTCTTACATATTGAGAAGACATGAAATGGAGGTTCCCAGACAGACAGGAGTGGCACTTTAGGTACCTGTGAACTGATTCATGCACTGTGTTATGTTTCTGATTCACTTTCCAACTGGTTTGTTGTTCTCTGGGCAACACAGAGAGACCCTGCCTCAAAAGTCGGAACAAATCAAAGCAAGCAAACAACAATGCAAGCCCACCGAAATCTTCCATAAAATGACTTTCCAGCTATGTATGAAACAAATTTAACTGCATGTTTAAGTTAAAAATTGTGTGTGTGTGTGTGTGTTGTAGGATTCCCCTCTGTATGCTGTGAATATCATTGGCTAATAAAGAAACTGTCTTGGGCCTGTGCAGAACAGAACAGAAGTAGGTGTGTGTGTGTGTGTGTGTGTGTGTGTGTGTGTGTGTGTAGAACTAAACTAAATGCTGGGAGAAAGGAGGCGAAGTCAGGGAGAAGCCATGGAGCCGCCTTCGGAGACAGACATGCTGGAACCTTGCCAGCAGGCCACGAGCCTCTTGGTAAAATATAAAATAATTAAAATGGGTTAAATTAAGATGTAAAAGCTAGCTGATAAGAAGTTAGATCTAATAGGCCAAGCAGTGATTTAATTAATACAGTTTCTGTGCAGTTATTATGGGAGTCTGGGTGACCGGGAAATGAACAAGCAGAGAGTAGCTAGGAACACACTAGCAGCCACCTACAACGTGTGTGTGTGTGTGTGCCACAGGAAATGCCTAGAGGTCAGAGGACAACTCTTTGGAGTTTGTTTCCTCTTCCATCTTTATGTAGGTTCTGGGGGTTAAACTAAGGTAATTTGGCTTGTATGCAGAGTATTTTTACCTGCTGAGTCATCTCTCTGTGACCTTGTTTGTGTTTTTGGTGTGATATGGTGTGATATCCAACACTTTTTCATTATTTATATACATGGCATAATTCAAATCTGAAAGGAATCAGAAACACTTCTGATGCCAAGCTCTTTGCTTAAGGAATGCTCTGTGTGTATTTTTCCTAGGGCCTCAGGGGATGCCAATGTGTTACAGAGATTGCCACAAATTCCAAATAGACAAATCACCGTCTTGCTTCATTTCCAATGGTCTTTCCACTGAGTTTTGTGGTCCAAGTTCTCTGGTGACCTCCACAGATCACTGTCTTCAGTTGAAGTAAACTCTCATGAGAATTAGGATAGGCAGGTAACGGATGTGAGGTGCAATCATGGTCTGTGAGAAGGGAGAAGGGAGAGGAACAGAAGAGCCTCACTCTGTGTTAAAGCTACTGTAGAAGTTCTGAGCCAACCAAGAGGACTTACCTAAATCAGGTTGGCCTGTGTGGTTCGTTTTATCTTCTATCTATCTATCTATCTATCTATCTATCTATCTATCTATCTATCTATCTATCTATCTTTTTTTTATCTATCTATCTATCTATCTATCTATCTATCTATCTATCTATCATCTACCTTCCTACCTACTTACCTATAAACTGTCTGTCCATCTATTTGCAGTCAGGAGGCTGCAGTGGGAGGGTGCTAGTGGAAACACTTGGTTACCTCCAGTTCCTGGGTTCCCTCTGCTGTGCTTAGGGATCTGCTGTGATTTCATCTCACAGCCCAGAAGCCGAAACTCAGCATGGTTCATTACCCAGCACAGCCCTTTCCAATACTCTTGCTTGTGTGTGTGTGTGTGTGTGTGTGTGTGTATGTGTGTGTGTGTGAGAGAGAGAGAGAGAGAGTGTGTGTGACTGTGTATGTGAGTGTATGAGTGTGTGTGTGTGGGGGGGGTCCAGTTCTAGGTGGATGCTGCTTTACACTTTCTGGCACCTGTGAATGCTGCAGCAGATGTGACACCAGCATCTCTAGCAGCCTGGGGAAAAGGAGCTTGTTCTAAGTTGTGACTGCATCAGCGCAGACAGTAGGCAGCTCACCTGCAGCTCCTGCTGCTGGCCTCTTCTTTCTCTGCCTGTCTTCAGAGTCATGGAGCCAAGGTGATAGCAGTGCTCTCTGCAGTTCCTCTTTTTGGCAGGTTAGGGATGAGAGTCCCAGCAAGGCTTCCAGAAGCCTTTGCCACACGTTTGCTTATAACCCCCTGAGAATGTGAAATAACAAAAGCTGCCCATAATGGCGATTTCATCATGCTTTGTGTTCCTACTTTATTATTGTTTAAGGTAGCTCAGGCTGGTCTCAATCTCACTACATAGCCTCGGCTAGTCTTGAACTCTTGGTAATCCTCCTGCATCAGCCTTCTAAGTGCTGGAACTACAGACATGTGCCTCCATGTCTGGTTTGGTTTCTACTTATTTAGAAGTCATAGTTTTCCACAGTCATCATCTCCCTTGTTCTCCTATAAAAATACAGCAGCTTCAGAATACGTCAAAGACATGGGTTCTAGATGCTCTGTCTATAGAGGGCTGCATCCTTCATGTGGATAGTGATATAGGTTCCAGATGCTCTGTCTATAAAGGGCTGCATCCTTCACATGAATAGTAACATGGGTTCTAGATGCTCTGTCTGCACGGGCTGCATCCTTCATGTGGATAGTAACATGGGTTCTAGATGCTTTGTCTGCACGGGCTGCATCCTTCATGTGGATAGGGAAATAAACAGGATGCATCTCTTGCAAGATAACATCTGGTCAGACTCATCCATTACCAGCTCTGCCTGGGATCAGAGGGGATATGAGAAAAAGGATCCCGTGTAGACTAGAGCCCAGGTGTGCTGTAATTCCTCAAAGGTGACACCAAGGAAGAGAAATGACATCGAGGGATGCATGTTTGTCCATAGACCTGTGGACTTTAAGAGTCTTTCTACATCAACACTTGCGGACTGATGGCCTGGGAGAGAGAAGAAACTGCACAGGGTCGTGCATTATGGTTCTTAGAACAGTTCTGAGGCGCTGCGCTGTTACTCCCTTCAGTGAAAGTGGTTTTAAAAATGTGAAGTTTCGTGTGTTTTTATAAGAGCTTTATGTAAAGAAAAGCTATACATATTAAAAAGTACAACTTTATGTCAAGCTCAGAGAAATATCCCATTCTCTTTCATATGTGGACTCTAGGTGTGTGTGTGCACGCACGCATGCGTGCTTTTCCTCAGGATCACAGCAACATGAAATAAAAGACCCAGAATGTTTCCATAGACCCTGAGCCCATTCAGACACAGCCTCCCCCATGACCAGCATGCCCAAGCAGGTGGTTCATCTATCACAACTGAAGATCCTGCATTTTTATATATGAAGATTCGCTCATTTTTATAGACCCGTCACCCACTCTTTCCAATGAAGTTCACTCCAGTACAAGGTTGGATGTTCAGGCTTAATGCCAGTGTCCACCCCAGGCTGACTGGACGTGATGGAGCCTACGCCACCTTTACACTTCCTTTTGCAAAGCTCTTAAACATCCCGCTTGTTCCTTGGACTCATGTGCTCTAAGGCAGAGGGTGACCCCATACTGCCTGTATTGCCAAGGAACATCTGATGGCTGGTGTGTGGTTGCCCAGCTCCTCTTCACATTGGGACTTTTGATTATGTCTCTTCTTGGCAAGTTTGGTGCTTTTCAAAGTCCCATCTAGTTATTTATAAATGAGTGTGGAGTGAGCCTTGAATGGAGGCGGGGAAAGCGGTGGGAGACAGGCTCACACACAGAGCATGTTCACACACAGAGCATGTTCACACACAGAGCATGTTCACACACAGAGCATGCTCACACACAGAGCATGTTCACCGGCTGTGGACTTCAAGGAGGAGGTTTGGGTCGGCTAAAGGGGTAGACACTGCTGAGCTGTCTGACTTTGAGGTACCTCTAAAATCATGGCAGGAGGCCTCCTGCTCCACCTGGGTAACTAGGGCACATCCAGGGGGTGTCTCATGGATCGCCTGGGTGTTTCTCAACCTGATTAATTTGACAATCAACATTAACCAGCCCCCCTCCCTTCTTCCTTCCTAGCTTCTTGCCTCCCTTCTTTCACTGAGAAGGCGAACAAACTCCTCAATTCAGGTCTTACAGAGCTGTAGGCTGTAGGCAATGGTGGGCTAATGAAGTCTAATGACTTGATTTCTGGGGGGGTGGGAAGCTTAGGACTTTAATGACATAAGCAATGTGTGACATACTATTTATGACTAGTATAATATATATATGATACTTAATTAAAAATTCTATGCTTTCAATAGACTCACAAACTACTTCTGTTGCTTTTTGCTGAGGTCATATAGCCAAGGCCATTGAGTTTGCTGCAATTCAACCTCGCCAGGAGAAACAGAGTTGATCCCAGCCTGTCAAATCCTTTCATAATCAGTTTATCATAATACCCGCTCTGTGATCTGCTGCTGAGTTACTGCTATACGTGGGTTATGGTTTTGAAACTGAGAGATCATTCGGCTCCTGTAATGTTTGTAATGCTCCGGTTGATACCCCAGGCTGCTCCTGCCTCTGGGAGTGCCAGCAATTCTTCTCACGTTTCTCCAACCACCAATTTATGTTCTCGCTCTGCCATGTTCCATGTGGGAGTCTGCTGACATCCGGTAGCTTCCCATCCTCAGTGCAGACTGGGGCTTCTGAGCAGAGCTCTGGCCACTAAATGTGGGGACAGTACCCCTAAGACCCATCCGCCACCGGCCATCTCCCAACTCAGGTGGAGGAGCTCAGTCCTTGAGGAGCAGTAGGGAGGAGGGCGGGAGCTTAGAGCGAGGCTCTTCAGTCTGTGTTCTCCAGGCTTTGTGTCTTTTCTTTCCACCTGCTTGTCACAGCATCTGAGACACAACTGTCCAGGGTCAGCACGAGAGTCCCTGTCCCTCCCAGCCCTTCTGTGCCTTGATCACTCTTCTTCCTCATTCTGTGACTCTGGTCTGTCACGAAAGCCAATTCTGAGAGGGGGAATAAGATTTCTTTTAATGAACCTATAAATAGCATCAGTAATATCATCAGTGTATAGGTAGAGAAGAAACGGAAAAAGTCGTCCAGTATGTTTCTTAATTCTTTGTGTTCCACCCAGGAACCTGCAGTTCCGTGCCGACTCTAAGTAGCAGCCCAGGCTCCCCCAGGGCTCACTTGACAACAGAGCACATGATTTCCCCTTTCCGATTGTCTATTGATTGGGCAGCCAATTGCCCTAAAATTGAGTGCTGTATTTTTGCCAGTTGGCTGCAGGGAATTGTGTTTAATTTCCAGGGTGAGTAATGCAACCATTACCAATTCCGTAGCTTCAGGAAGATTAAGCAAGCAACTCTATTAATTATTTTTCTCATGAATGTAACCATGGCAAGCAGCAGCTTAAAGGCAGGAGGAATTATATGGACTCCCAGTTTGAGGGTCAAGGGAAGGTGTGGTCCCAATAGTGGCAGCTGGAGGCTTCTGGCTTACTGATAGATCAGAAAGCAAGGGAATTGGCACAGGGCTAAGCTGTAACACCTAAGGCCTGCCTCCAGGGACTCACTTCCTCTTGCTGGATTCCACCTCCTAAAGGGCCCATAATTCCCTGAACAGTCCCTTCAGCTGAATACCAAGTGTTCAGATACATGAGCCTATGAAAGATCTTTCACACTCAAACTGTAACAGAAACAGAGTGAGAAAGTGGGAGTAAGGAAGAGGAAAGCAAAAGTGAATTCAAACCTACTTTAAAAGATGGAATTCTGCTGGGCGGTGGTGGCGCACACCTTTAATTCCAGCACTTGGGAGGCAGAGGCAGGTGGATCTCTGTGAGTTCGAAGCCAGCCTGGCCTACCGAGCGAGTTCCAGGACAGGCTCTTAAGCTACAGAGAAACCCTGTCTCAAAATACCAACAACAACAACAACAAAGTTGGAGTGCATTTTTTTTTACTCTTAAACATTCTCATACATGTAATCAATGTATCTTGACCATATCCACTCCCAGTTCTCACCTCCCACTTCCCCCAGGAAACTCCTAAAGCATCTCCTGTCCTGTTCCATGTCCTCTCCCTCCCCCTCTTTTTTGTAACCCAATGATTCCCACTGACACTATCTACTGATATATCAACTGTTGGTTTAATCTGTGCAGGTTGTGTGTAGGTAAGTGTAGCTGCAGTGAGGTTGTGAGTTCGATAGCCGTGTCATGTTCATAGGACAGCATTTCATAGCACCTTGTCCCCATTCTCTGCTCTTCCACTCTTCCATCTCTTCTATGCTCCCTAAGACTGGGGGCGTTGACACAGTTGTTCCATTTAGGGCTGAGCACTCAACAGTCATTTATCCTCGCCACTTAGACAAACGATAAGTTTCTGTATTAACTGATGGGAGAGAGAGAGAGAGAGAGAGAGAGAGAGAGAGAGAGAGAGAGAGAGAGAGAGAGAAGCTTATCTTGCCAAACAAAGTTGGGGGAAGTCCTAACTCATGGGTCTCAGGATAACTGAGGCAGCAGTTCAACAGTAAGTCCATTTAGCAACAAAATTGTAGTAGGTCATCCCCCCTGCCCCTGGGCCTATACCATCCCAAGCCAGTGGTTTTTGACCAGTTTTACAGTACCAGGTCTGAATTCCCTCTTGCGATAAAAGCCTCAAGTCCAGTTCAAAGGCAGTTGGATAATCACATGACCTATGTACCACTACTGTGAGCATCTCACCTGGCAGGCTGGTATCATAGAAGTTACTTACCTCTCTGTATGTGCATGTGTGTATGTGCATGTGTATGGAGAATATTCACATGGGGGGCATGAACACACGTGTGCATACTCAGAGGACAGATGATGATGTCAGACATCCTGCTCTGTCACTTTTTACTTTATCCCCTTGATAAGGGGTCTCTCACTAACTCAGAGCTAGGCTGGCAGCCAGCAAACCCTAGTGATTATCCTGTCTCCTCCACCCCTCACAGCTCTGGGGTGTGCATGCCGCCAGGCCAGGCTTTTTGACCTGATTTCTAGGGATTAGATTTCAGTTCCTTGTGCTCGCTCAGCAAGCACTGCTACATGATGAGACATCTCCCCCAGCCTCCCTAAACTAATTTTTATTAGATTTTTTTTTAAAAAAAGTTGATGTGGAATTCATGTGACATAAAATCATTTTAATTATTTGAGTTTACCACCCAGGATTCTTCACAGCTCACAGTATTGCTCAGCTGTTATTGCCGTCTGGTTCCAGAACAGGTTTTCATCCCCAAAGGAAACCCTATGCCACTAAGCATCATCCCCCTTCCTCCAGCCATTAGTGGTAACCACTAATCTGCCTGGACATTTCATAGATATATTATTCCACCACTCATGGCTTTTTGATTATTTATCATGCTTCCCAGGTCTATCCTATAACATATATATGTTTGAACTTCAGGGGAAAATAAGCCACAAGCCTACTTCTCCTGATAGATTTCTCCATTTTACTTTGTGATCTGAAATAATGGTCATTGCAAACTCTAATTTGATGCCTTATTCAGATTCCTGCAAAATGGGCAAAGGAGACTAAAAGAAATAAAAAGTATTACCTCCCTCAGATAAACAACAACTGTTCCTCCAGATAGTGTCAACTGTTTCGTAAGTCTTGGTTATATTTTAGTTTAGAGTCGTTTATGGATGACTCTGCTGGCAAGGTCTCAGGTGGGTAGGAGCTGATTTGATACTGTCTATCAGGTGTTCCTTTCTGATAGACACAGGAAAGCCCAAGACACAGCTCTGGCGATGCAGAAGTAATAGGCTTCAGCAGAAACTCACCTGCTCCCCAGAGCAGGCACAACACTAAGGGCGGATCTCAGTGACCACGCCCCAATGGGCTGGTATCTCAGCGGCTATTGGCTGAAGGAGCGGAAGGGGCTCCCGCAACACCAAGCAATCAACTCAGCAGTTCTGTCAAGGGAAGGGCTCTATGGTGTCTCTGCCCAAGTGCTTGCTGGTGGCTCAGTGCCTCGTCACGAACATTTACAACAGGAAAGCAGAACCACTTATGAAGTTTCTGTTTTTCCTCTTACTGCCAGCTTTTCTCTGAGCCTCTTGTGAGATGCGCTCTTTGAGTAGAGAGCTGGGTCTGATTCATGTTTGTGCAAACTCGGATCTGTGATGGTTTCAAGGCCCTTGTCTGTGAAATAACAGGACTCCAGGCATCATTTTATGTGATTGTGTTAGCCAGAGGAATTTGATGTCAGTAAAACAGCCTAGAAGATTTCAATAGTTTAATATAGTAAATGTTTACTCTGTTGTGATTCAAAGTGGGCCTTTCTTCTAATGGCTCAGGGATTCACTCTCTCTCTGCTTTGAGCTTGTGTGAGAGCCAAAGTTACATTTTAAGTTTTAATTACTATGCCTAAGAGATTTATGAAACAAAAATGCCTCTGATCTGCAAGACCCTTGCCCAAGGACAGATAGTTCCTGAAATGCTGGAGGCTTGCTCTTGTTTTATGAGAGATAATGAGCCACATGTTTTTCACTCCCCTAAACAAATTTGTTGGACCCATCTGCACGAATGTGCTTGATCACATGTGGGCGGGAGGTTCACAGGCTGGAGGTATGTCAGGATGTATGCTTGTCCCTGATTGGACCTGTTAAAAAAATGAATGAATTATGGGCTTCCCTTCTTAAACCCTAGCCATACTTGATTTGGGATCATTTCCCAGGAACTGGGGTATGGACCTGGCCAGAGCCCTCCCACCTGGCCAGTATTTAATTAATAATTGTTTCAAATTTGACTTTAGGCAGTGGTAGTGGTCTTATTCTTGCCACTGGGATTAACACTTTCTATCCAGTGCAGTCCTCCTGGTCCTCCACACCAAATTAAGCAAGCAAAGAGTGCTTGGGTAGAAAAGACTATGGATTTTTAGAATATAGACTTGTATCATTTCCAGTTACATCCTGGTAAAGATCCATCTTCCTTGCCAACTTGGGAATTCAGAAGTTACCATGGAAACAAACCTCAGGAGGTTATCTGTGAAGATTGTCTAGATCCCGTTGATTGACATGGGAAGACCCACCCTGAATGTGGGCAGTACCTTTTCAGGGTTGGGATCCTGGAATGTACAAAAAAAGGAGGAAGAAGGAGAGAAAGGAAGAAAGAAAGAAAGAAAGAAAGAAAGAAAGAAAGAAAGAGAGAGAAAAAGAAAAGAAAGAAGGAAGGAAGGATAAGGAGCTTGCGATACAGCAGAAGGACCTGGCATGACTCTCCAGAACCCAGGAATGTGAAGTCACAATGAGTATCTGTAATACCCACCCATGTTTCTGTGGATTCAGTGAGTTGCCTGTATCTACCTACAACCTTCCCCTCCATGACACACTGTACCTGCAAACCTTAACCAAAGTAAGCCAAGCCTTCTTAAGTTGCTTCTTAAGTTCCATTAGTTGCTTTTGACAGATATTTGTCATAGCATCAGAAGTGACTAATAAAGTTCCTTTAGCTAGTGCAAGAGATCTGGGAGGTAGTCTTGTGTGTGCTTAGGAGGAAGAAATGATATTATCTAGGCAGATTCCGTGGTAATTAGTACTTTGCCTCCTGTGTTCTCCTGAAGGAGAAGGGGAGAGGGTATTGGAGAGGGGAGATAGTCTCTCTCTGCCTCTCAGGTCAGTCCTGAGACACTTTTCAGTTTTGCAGGATTCCATCCTAGAGGTTGGGGGTTTGGTGGGGGAGAAGACTCCTTTTAAGAGTGGGCCATCTTCACTTTCCTGCTGACTATTTTCTTTTGTTCCAGAATGCTCTACCTCCCTCCAATGGAATATTCTCTCACGAAGTTGATCTCAGAGCCACAAGAGTCTATGCCTAGCCCCCCACACCCCATGCTTGCAGTCCAGCCCAGTCCAGACTGTAATAAGACGTTACTGAAGTTTTTAATGTCACAGAAGGTAATTACAGTGCAGGAAAACATAAAAGTAAAATTAGCTATGACTCTGCCAGCCAAGGTCTCTGTCCTCAGAGTCCGCTAGATGAGGTCTGTGGAGCTCTTTTGGCTGCCTCAGCCTCACTGTGGTAAACGTCAGCACCCTCCAGGGAGCAGTCTTGGTGGCTGTCCACCCGACAGCTTCGGTGAGTCACAGTCCTCATGTCCCCAAGTCCCCAAACGATATAAAATAGTTCTTTGCTTTCTGAGTCATTCGTTCGTGATTTCTATCCACCCATTCCAGTGTGACAGGTTGTGAGAATTTCTGTTTTCTTTTTCCTTTATGGAAAAGTAAAAAGCCACTTCCAAGCATAGAAGAGCTGTCCATGCTCAGCTGGAGAGCTCTTTAAACATAGAAGCCGACTGACCCTTCTGCCACCAGGGTTACAAATCACAGATCCCAGGAAAGAGCCTCTGATTATTATTATTATTATTATTATTAAAGACTAAACCTATTCAGTGACAAGTAAGAGTCCACCAAGGCAACTTAAGCAACAAAGCAAGTCTGTGTAGGATTTACAGAAGCGGCAGAACCACAGGTAGGAGGCAGGTCCCTCACACAGAGCCTTGGGTCACTAGCAGCGAAGCCCATTTCTGCTCTTTCTGACTGGGCAAAATCTTTCTCTCTCCATAATCTGGCATCGGCCTTCCCACGTCTGTGAGGGATTAGGTTGAGGGAGAAAGACCTGCCCTCAGAATATGCAACACCATTCTTTTGGCTTGGGGCTTTGTCTGAATTAAAAGGAGGAAGTAAGCCAAACACAAGCATTCATTGCTGTAGGTGCAATGCAACCACCACCTCAGGCTCTTGCCACCATGGATCCCCCACTTTGCAGGACTGTACCCTTGAACTGTGAGCCAAATTCAACCATTCATCCTTTACATTTTTTTTTTTTGGTCAGGATATTTTACCAAAGCAACCAGAAAAGCACCCAATACAGGATCAGGTTAATGAATACTTTGTGGTTTGGGCAGCCGCTGCTGTGTCTCTGATTCCCAGAGCAGAAACGTCCTTATGATCTCATTTTCTGCTGTCATTGATACAGGATATTAAATGTGAGACTATTCCGGACTCCATCTTCTTTGTTCAGTGTTGAGGATAATGGGTTTAAGTTTGGGTCAAAGCTCAGCTCTCTTCCCTTCCCCTCAGGAAGAAAACATCTCCAAGTGTTGAGCCTCAGGGGTGCTCTATCCTGAGGTGGCAGCCAAGGGTGCTCTAAGTTGTATCTGCCTACAAGTAGCTTCTCTTTTCTTCTCTCGTACTTTCAGCAACCACATAAAGAACTTGTTAGCTCTCTGCGCCTGTTAGGCTTCAGCTAATGCTTCTTGGAACGGGTAAATCACTGGTTGGTGGTTCACACAGACCCACTGGCTTCCAGACATGTGGGCCACTTGCTACCTTGCTCCATGTCGTCAGCACTACATTCTTTTCTGTACTGTGAGTTGACTGACTTTTTTTTTTTTTTTGATTTTGGTTTTTGATCTTCAGTTTTTCTGAAACTTTCCCAACTCTCTTGACTAGCAGAATTCATTTTCACCTTTTTATACCACTTCAGTAACTGGCTTGCATCGTTAGTAAATCGTGTCATACTGGATTTCCGATATTCACACTGAGGTTCCCTGCCCAGTAGAGTGTGAGCTGATTAAGCATAGAAATGGTTTCTATCCACTGATTTTATGTTAGATGAGCAAAAGATGTTTCTTAAAAGCACAGATCAATAAATGAATGAGCTATACCAACCTTCAGCTAAAATTTGAGTCACTATGACAGCCATCAATCCATTTTTATATATGCCTTTCTGGTTTTACACCATGTCCCCAAATTCCTATCAGATATTTCTGGTATTGTCCAGAGGCAAATGATTCATATTTTCTCATTCATCATTTGAAATATATTTTAATTAGATAATTTGTTTTTTTTTTCCCCCTGGATATGTGTGTGAAGGTCAGGGTTCAACTTGAGAAAGTCTTTCCCTTTTTCCACCAGGGATTGACCTCAGGTTGTCAGGTTTGACTGTGCGTGGATTCCTTTGGAGTCATCTTTTGGTCTGTCCTCGCCTCCCAGCCTGAGTGTTATACCTTCTGCTAATCCAGCTCACCAGTGCATCTTCTAGGACCAAATAATATACGAGACCCTGGGGAGGTAACATTATTTATTTATTGTTTTTATTGAGCTATACATTTTTCTCTTCTCCCTTCCCTTCCTCTCTCCTCCCCTTTTACCCTCTCCCATGGTCCCCTTGCTCCCAATTTACTCAGGGGATCTTGTCCTTTTCTACTTCCCATGTAGATTAGATTCATGAATGTCTCTTTTAGGGTCCTCATTGTTGTCTAGGTTCTCTGGGATTGTGAATTGTAGGCTGATTTTTCTTTGCTTTATATCTAAAAGCCACTTATGAGTGAGTACATATGATATTTGTCTTTCTGGGTCTGGGTTACCTCACTCAATATGATGTTTTCTAGATCCATCTATTTGCCCGCAAATTTCAAGATGTAATTTTTTTCTGCTGTGTAGTACTCCGTTGTATAAATGAACCACATTTTCCTTATCCATTCTTTGGTTGAGGGGCATTTAGGTTGTTTCCAGGTTCTGGCTATGACAAACCAAGCTGCTATGAACATAGTTGAGCACATGTCCGTGTGGTACAATTGAGCATCCTTTGGGTATATACATAAAAGTGGTATTGCTGGGTCTTGAGGAAGGTTGTTTCCTAATTTTTCCGAGAAATTGCCTTACTGATTGATATCCAAAGGGGCTGTATCAGTTTGCACTCCCATCAGCAATGCAGGAGTGTTCCTTTTCCCCCACAACCTCTCCAGCATAAGTTGTCATCAGTGTTTTTGATCTTGGCCATTCTTACAGGTGGAATCTCAGAGTTGTTTTGATTTGTATTTCTCTGATGGTTAAGGATGTTGAGAATTTCATTAAATGTCTTTTAGCCATTTTAGATTCATGTGTTGAGAGTGCTCTGTTTAGATCTGTACCCATTTTTATTAGATTATTTGTTCTTTTGATGACCAGTTCCTTGAGTTCTTTGTATATTTTAGAGATCAGCCCTCTGTTTGATGTGGGGCTGGTGAAAAGCTTATTCCATTCTGTAGGCTGACATTTTGCCTTGTTGACTGTGTCCTTTGCTTTACAGAAGCTTCTCAGTTTCAGGAGGTCCCATTTAATTGTTTCTCTCAGTGTCTGTGCTACTGGGGTTATATTTAGGAAGTGGTCTCCTGTGCCAATGTTTTCAAGTGTACTTCCCACTTTCTCTCCTGTGAGGTTCAATGTGGTTGGCTTTATGTTGAGGTCTTTAATCCATCTGGACTTGAGTTTTGTGCATGGCGATAGATACGGATCTATTTTTGTTCTTTTACATGTTGATATCCAGTTATGGAGGGCAATGATTTCTACGAGACAGTAAGTATCACTCCTCTTTCCCAAGTTTTGAAATTAAGTAAAATAAGAGAATAAAAGAAAGAGCTGGTATCTGAAGCAAAGTCACAACACTTAAAACTTCCTAACAAAGCTGTTATGGACGAATGCGCCTTGCATTGCTGGATGTGTATCTCTGTCTGTGTGTGGGTTATGGGCGAATGCGCCTGCATTGCTGGATAAATGTGCATCTCTGTCTGTGTGTGGGTTTGCGGGAGTGACAGTGTCCACTGGGGCCAAAGGCATCGAATCCCCCCTAGAACTGGAGATACAGTTGGCTATAATCCGCCCACCACGGGTGTTGGGAATTACACTCAGGTTCTCGGCAAGAGTAGTACACACTCTTACCCACGGAGCCATCTCTCCAGCCCCTACCTGGAGATTTAAAGGGACTCACCCATTCAGTGGTCCCTGGGGATTCCCGCAGTGGTCAGTTCTATATAGTAAACTAGCCACTGGAAAACAGCGTGTGTTCCCATTGAAACCTAGTCACCCACGGAGAAGGCAGGGAAGTTGAGTCGATGAAACATATAATCCTGGCTATTTCTTGGCTATCCGCCTCTCCCCATCACCACCTCTCAACAGCAAAGGCGCATGTGCCACTGTCTATCCATCTAGAGGTGCTGCCCGTGCTGGTCCCACTCAAAGGCTGTCCCTGGGATGGCGGAAGCTTTGCCAAAGTCCCTAACACCTAGTCAAGATGACAGTGTCTGTGCTGATACTTGTGGTTGCCATGGTCGGTCGCCAAAGGGGCTGACGATGTGGCTGGCACCAGGTTTGTGTGCTCGGCATCTCGGATGACTGTCTTCATCAGGACCTCTTCACTCTTGTTCTTTTCCTGTGGCCAGTCAGCATAATACTCAGGCTGGGATGGTGAAGATGGATCAGATGGCTCTAGAGGGGGCCATGAGCAGCATCTCAGAGAAATGTCAGCAGAACTGAAGAAAGACAGCAAGACCTCATACAGCCTTTTTGGGAGGAGCCTAACGGATCACATCAGCTACCCTGAAGTATGAATTTGTAATGCTTGCAAAATCCATTAATATCTTGTGAATAACACCAATTATTTGCAATGTATGTTTTTATTTTGGTGTTAAAAACCTGAATATGTTAGTATGCTAAGTGAAAATGTGTCAAATACGCCTGCTTTTCTAACTTGGTGCTGATTTCCTTCATTGTATTATTCTGGAAGTTTTAAAACTAGGAATTTGAAACGCTATGAGTCTGAGAGGCCCCCTCACTCCCTTCACCCCTCTGCCCCTCCCACTTTGGATCACTGTCCTAGTATATATGGACTTGCTTGCTCTAGAACTTTTTTGTGCAGGGATTCTTTCCCTCTATTTCCCATCTAAGATAATTCCTGGTGGTTCTCCCACATGCCTACAAGTCCTTACAACATGCCTTGACATGTCTGAGCCCTGTCCTGAATGGGCTTAATGCGCGCTGAGTTTCCTGTGGGGACAGGAATAAACCAAGAAGGGTTTATCTAAATTGATCCAGGAGCTTATTTCAGTTAATAATAGAAACTTTCATGGGGCAGGTAGAAGGAGGGTCACGTCACTCAAATTTGTTTCTAGTCTTCTGTGCTTTCCTTGGAATCTACATTCAGCCCTGCCTCAGCCCACACATTTCAACAGTCACCCACAAGTCTCAAGGGTTCATCAGTTCAGGAATGGTTCAAGCCCATTTTTTGTGGGGGCCTCGATAAACAAACCTTGCTGGGTGGGGCTTCTAGATCTTTCCATGCGTTGTTTCTCACTTCTGTTTCTATTTAGGACTCGAATGTATTTGTGGTTTGTGTTTGTTTCCTGGGGAAGGTGTTCCTTGAAATGCCTCTCAGAAGCTGGGAGTGACAAGAAGGAAGAAGATGAAGCTTGCACAGGCCTTTTGAAGGCCTGCAACTGCTGGTGGATGCGTTGTCTTCGCTCAGGGCACTACTATGCTTTCCCCTTGCCCGGTTGTCCACCAGCGAATCCAGCTGGTTGTTTCATATATAGCATCATTCCTCAATTCTTAGTGATGTTGGAATTCTCGGGGTGCTTACAGTTGTTGCTGGATCCCTGGCTATTTTGGTTAACAGCATCACAAGGGTCTCACTGTAGACTCTCCAGACCTTGTGGTCTCTTTGAGGAAAAAAAAAAAAAGAATCAGAAAGAACACACAAGCATGGTGTAGAAATATAATGTAGAAGATGATACAGTTTATCATAGAACATAGAGAACAAAGCTGAATGGCCAGATGGACCATCGTGCCGAACTACTTCTAGCTTGGTTTAATGCAGTTTCTAAATAGTCTAGCAGACAGCTTCGCAGAGGAATGTTTTCCTGGATAGGTGATTGACAGGCCCATTTGGATTGACTCTTCCATGAGAGGATAAGCTATGCCCTTGTGCTTTATCACAGAGCATTCTGATTGTGATCTTAGAGGGCTAAGGACTCCTAGAATCAGGTTTAGTTACCAGCTCATGCCCATCCATATAGCAGGTTAGGATGTCACCTCCTCCCAGGGCCAGAGGTATAACTTGGTCCATTCCTTGGACTGGGAGTTCTGGTACTGTGGTTCTAGGCTTCGCTTTACAAGCTGTTGATTATAAGAGAGAGGTCCAGTCCTTAATGGCTTCTAACCCTGCTAACTAGCAACCTAACAGACAGCCCGTGCCTGACTGGAGTGCACATACAAATGCTCAGGTGCCTCATTCTCTTAGGTAAGCAGGAGTGTTGCTTCTGGGAAGTGAGATGCTGCCTTTACATTATTCATTGAGCCTCCCTCCCTCCAGTTCGCAGGGGAAGCAGCAGGAAAGAGCCAGGGTTTACCAGGAAGCAAAACATACAAGGGAGAAGTCAGCAGCAGGAGATGCCACGCAGGGGCTGGACCACTGCACAGCCTGGACTCCTCTGTTTTCAGGTTGGGCGTGCTGAAAGGGGAGTGTGAAGCTTGTGGGTGGCCCTCAATCACAGCCACTGCTATCCTTGGGGACACTTGTTAACAGGTGTGGTCCTGTGTATATTGCTCGTGGTTCTGGTTCTTTCTAGACGGTTGTTTGGGGACAGTTGCTTCTTTTGTATCATTTTCACGTTGTTTACCCAGTTCTGGGTCTTAATGGCTCTTGATAAAAACATGACAAGTGGGGTGCTCTTTGTTCCCTCCCCTTAGCTCTCCCCTATATGCCCACTCCTCATCACAAAGGAAACCCCTTTCTTTCACTTGACAGTTTAGATCACAGTGTTTCACACTCTTGAAGCTGGCCTCTCTGGGGCTGAAGAGAAGTAGTTTCAAAGGGATCATTGCTTAGAGGATAAGAACCTCAATACTTAAAAAATAACAGTGCTTACAGCACCCCCAAAGTTGATTTGCCATTCTGTGTAGTGTTTCTTAGCACTATAGGTCTGAGGCAGGCATTCTACTGTAGGGGAGGAAAAAAATCTTTTTCTCTCTATTTTTCTTTGGGCCTGTGAGTGAAACCAATACAAGACAGGTGAACAAAAGAAAAATGAAGTCAGTTTTAATTATGTATATCTATGCTGTTGGCTCACAGAGAAAAATGTGGCTCAGGAAAGCAGCCAGAATTGGGCATTCATATGCCATCTTAGGCACGACAAGGAGAAGGGGATTTTAATCTCTGTGGGGAAGGGGAATTATGAAAACATGACCAAGCCTAGATGATGAGCAAGGCTGTCTGTTAAAATGCAGCTTGCAGATTTGACTTGGTGCTTTCCTCTGGCGGTGAGTTATGCCCCTTACCCTTTTCTCCTGGTGCAGGAGAGTATGTCACCTTTCCAGACGGGAGTTGCTTTTCTGAGTGCCGATGCCCCTAAAACAGGAAACCTACGTCCTATTTTCAGAGTTTTTCCTGGGTCTGCCATTCCTCAACTGCCTTCAGCACAGAAGAGTCCATATGCTGTAGAGCCTATTTTGGGGTGGCATATTCCCGTCCCTATCATATCATGGTTCTTTCTACATTGGGATAGACTTTTAAAATCTTATGTGCTTCAGTTTATGTGGTCAGTACATTTGGGGACCATGACACTAATTTCTGTAGATTTCTGGTATTGCCGTGATGCTCTGCCGAGTGGAATCTGGTGGCCCACTGTGAATAACCTATACTGTGTCTTCAAGGAAGCGCACTTACACTCTTTCAGGACATTTTGTGGGTCCAGAACCCATTGGGCACACGTCAGCATCAGTCAGCACAAAGAGGAAAGAGAAGAAGGCACGGGAGGGGGCTGTTCAGAGCTCAGCAGGGCTGATACACTGAGTGCTATCTGGACAGAGGACGAGCTAATGGCCAAAGCTTAATATTTGCTCCTTGCCTCTCCAGTATCCAATCCTGCTGCTGCCAAGAGCCCCTGTTTTCCTGTGGGATCCATTTCTTTCCCATTTTATCACGTATGGCCCAGATGTGGTTCTTGTTCTGGGGTGGCAACTGGATTAAGGCCTAACCAATTGTCACAGCGTGTTTGTTGGCACAGGGTAGGGATCCAAACCAGTGGAGTCTCTGTGAAAGTTTTGGACATTTCTTAAGAGCTATGAACAAGAAATGTGTTCTCCAGATATGAATTCACAGGGAGTGAGGTAAGGGAGAGCAGGAACCCCAGAGTGACAATTCTGACGGCGTCCTTGCTGGGGGACAAACATGCCAGGAGAGAGCTCTGGTTCTTGTTTCTTTCCTTTTCTCCAAAATGAGTACCTCTGCCTAGAAGTTTGACAGAGGTGGAGAGACAGTGCCTGGAGTTACCAGCTCATCCTCCTCTTAAATGTCAACCAGTTTCTTCCATAAGTCAGTCCTTTACAAAGTACCCAGACCGATCCCTCCTGCTACGTAGGAGCTCTAAACTCTCTCTTATTCCCTTCCCCCATCCTTCCATCCGCATCCCCTAGCTTAAGAATCTGTAATAAACATCTGTCTAAAACCCACCCTCTGTGGTCTGTGAATTATTCTTCAAAATTTCAAGACAAGAACTCGAAAGCCACTGACTTTAGAGGCCTTTGGATTTTTTTTCCAGGACCCTAGCTCCTTAAGTGGAGCAAACCTCCATTGTCCCCAGACACCCAATATTCCTGTGTCTCTGGGAACATGTTTCCAGGCCAGGCGGCACTGTTTCAGGGCTGTCGAGAAGGACAAATAGCACCAGAGAAAGGAATCGACACAGAAGCTGACTCAGAGGATGCTTAGAAAATCAGGCCCAGCAATCAGCTGAATCTTCATGCTTGAACTTCCGATTTTCCCAAGGAAACGAGCTGATGGGTTTCTTTTTGGTTCAGAACAGTTTGGGTCAAATACGGTTGGTATTTGCAAATGTGAAGGAAAACCCTGGAATGTTGACATTGGGTTGGTCCGATTCCTTCAAGTCCGGAGGGTGAACATAGTGTGAAGACAGAAAGAAAAAAGCCAACCCTGCTAAGAGGGTGCTAGAAAGGTCTACGGTGCAGGAGCAATGGCCCCGTGAAGTACGAGCACCCTCACGGTGACAGGCTCTGTCAACAGCTGATACATTCGTTACTCGTCTTCCAAGTCGGTTTTTAAGGTTTAGCTTTTGTCTAACTCCCCAACATTTTTGTGTAAAACATCATTTTCAAAATCTAAATATAGGCTGTAAACCTTCCCAAGGCCTACTGACCTTCTGAGAAATATGTGAACTATAAAAACCAAAAATAAACCAAGTCCCTTTTCTAAAACCTTTAACCATCTGAAAGTCAAAAAGGGCCATGAATTCCTACAGTTCAGTTCACTGAGACTTTGTTACCAATAGCAACAGATAGTTATTTTGAACACAAACTCTAACATCACTCTCTTTCTCTATATTCTTATTGGCAGATGGGCAAAAGAATCTATGGCAACCTCCCACGGTGAAGATATGAGATAATTTTAGATAACCCCAGACATGTATCCACTTTGCCCTTCAACCCCTTGTACATTCTCAGAACCTATGGCTTAAATTCCATTATCTTTTGTGTCCACACCTATCAGAACACGAGGTTCCGTCCTGGTTCGGGGTTCCATCTAAACAATATAAAGAGCACTGAGGTTTGAATGGCTCGTCCGTGAAGACAAGAGCACACGAGGGAGGCTGAGAGGTCCTTGGACTCACAGATAAAGACTAGGAGAACCATGAGTGTTAAACACACGAAGAGAGAGATGTACAGCCTGATTTCCACCCAGAAGACTGGGAGCCCGCATGGTGTTATCTTGTGAGCTTGTCCATCTATAGGACCCATCTTTATAGAAGATGTCACGTGCCCTTTATAAGGAGTTTGGGTGTCAGTCACATTTTAAGCTTTGTTGTTTGTTAAGTCCTACAGGAGTTAACTCTTCTACTTTTGGAAGAATGGTCATTAATTCTCACAATGCCTTTTCATTCGCGTCTCGGAAATGCTCAGCACCCTTTCCGACCCATCGTCCGTAGTTGTCTGCATGGAAAGCAAGGCCAGTTAGTGACAAGTGCGTAGGAATGTCTTCTGCAGTATGTTAGAGTCTGGTGCACTGGAACTTTCTCTCAAACTTCTTACTCACTTTCCATGAGAGCTGGGGTGGCACTGATTCATGTGGCGGTTTTGAAACACACCTTGAAGTTCTTTTACATACACCTCATAACATGGTGGAGGAGGTTAGTTCCCTTGGAATACTGAATCGGCTTTAAAAGAAGAGAATGCACGAAGTGGCACCATGTGGCTTCTGGTGGTACGTTAGATAAAGTAATAGTCTTCTAGGCTGACTAGGACAGATACCTTGGGAACCTGGAGTTAAACATGGGAAGCAGGTTCCTCAGAGCTGGCATGAACCTCTTCTTCATTTTGGGGGTTGTTCTACCTGTGTGACTTTTTACTTCCTTGAGGCTGGCCTTCGTTCCTCTTCATGTGAAACATTCTGGGAGTGGGAAGGTGGTGGGGGTAGCGGGGAGGGGCTGATCATCCAGCCAATCCAAATGAAGGAGTAGAGAGTGCTTGACCTTTAGATGCCAGGTGTTGGGAGGATTAATGACTGCTTTTAATAACCTAAGAGTGGCCATCTAAATGCCTCTCCTTGAATGACAGGAGTTAAAGGACTGAATTTTAAGGTGCGGAACTGGTTTATCCCTTCTCGATTCACAAAGTGTCACAAGAAGCTGCACTGAGAAGTGCCTGGGCCTCTTTCCTTTCGTCTTGCAGAACACTTGCCCTTTCTTTTCCCTAAGAACAATGGTCCCATTGGACCTGTGTGCAGGACTAGGCAGAGTCACCAATTAACTCTGAGAGCTCCAGGCCTAGGAAACAGTGAGGAGGGGCGTGAAGTCTTCACAGGGTCCTGAGCAGTGGTCCTGAACCTCCCCAGGCTACTACACACTGCAACTGAGGGAAGAGAAGAACTATGTGTCCCAGTGCGGGACAGAGGACAGGACCTGGAGCTGGGAGGTTAATTGAAAGTGGGGACTCCAATGTGGGGTAGGAGGGTGGGTAAGAGAAGGCAGAAATAACATGAGGCCTGCCCAGAGACACGTGACAAGTGGAGGGCATGGGTCGGCAGGAAGAAGGCACTCTCCTAGTCTCTGTGCTGCTGTTACAACCAGGCTGTCTTGCACAGTGTCTTCTTCCCAGACCACACACTCGGCTTGGTGCACTTGGGATGCAGGGGTGGGGAGGGGGATTGTGCTCATTACAGTCAAAGAAGCAACGAAGGGTCGAATCCTACTCCCGATCTCGCTGACCCCTCATGTGGTCAGCATGAAAACAGCGCTAACCTGGGATGTCCCAGGCTGGGCCAGGAAGCCTCCAGCAAATTCTAAACTGCAGCCCTTTAGTTTCTCACATTCCTGGCTCCCGTGGCAGAAACACGAAACGCTGACCAGTTCTATGATGGAACGTCCTCCTTCTGCCTTGGTTGCCAATATGAAGAAGAAACAGATGTGGAAGGAAAGCTCGCTCCCTGGACATGCGTCAGCCGAGTGTGGCAAGGAGGGCAGCTTCCCACTGAGAGCCCTTTTCCTACTCTGGGAGAACTGGACCGAGGCTCACGAGAGCTTGGCTGTCCTTCTACAGCTACTCCTGTTGAGAGTCACTACCAGAGAGATTTTGTTCCTGACAGGATCGAATCTATCCCTGAATTGTGTTGAGTCAACACTCCTGAAGCCAGAAGCTTAGATTGAGACTCTTCTTCCCTTAACATCACATCAGCCAAAGGAAAAATGCTGGCGTTCCGACAGAAAGGCTGTGACGAACTAGAAGTCTCAGTGCTGTCCCAAATCAGAAGCAGATGCACAGATCTGAGGACACCGAAGGGATTGGTAGATAAAGCTGTGAAGCACAGAGCCACGAGTGGGCAGTGAAGTCAACAATGCAGCGCGATGGGCTGTGTCGGAGTCAGGTTGCAATGTGTGCAAAGAAGAGGAAAGACAACGGTGAGGGCTCTTGACTCGAGTAGGAGACAGAACCTCATCATTGTTATGCTGTGAGCCCTTGTTGAGGTTCTGTGTCCAGCACTTCTGCCCCCTGAGGCAATTTGCTGTCTGGAATACCCCTGTTCAAGGAGATGACTGTCCTGACGTGTTTCTCAATCACCCACAGGCCTCAGGGCCTTTGCTCACCCCCTAAAAGAGGTGATTGTATCTGAGGAAGGAAAGGCACACTTTTCTGTCCTTTGTTTTTGGTTCTTATGTGATATCATTGCAATATGTGTGTTATGAAGGGCCAATTTTTAAAGCATAATATTTAAGTTTCCCCTACTTTGTATTTAATCTCACATCTATAGAACTCCGCCTTGTTGGCATGGAAACTGCACTAGAGACTCCGTCTTCACATCAGTATCTCCCGGTGAACAAAGGCAAAAGCCAAACCCAAGTATTAGCTGCTCGCTGCCTTCCTCCACGGTAACTTCCCTGCTCTTAGTTTTCTCTCTAGCTTTGCCCAATGGCAATGAAAGGCAAAACAAATGCCTGCCTACCAAAGTGCTTTCCGGTAAGCAAGGCAGCGGCTGGCACCTGAAGGATGATGACCGCACGTGTCTGAAGAGTGGCAGGATTCAGGCTGGTTTGGATGCTGCTACAGTGAAAACAACCACAGTGTTTGGCTTTGTACCTCAATTTCAATTCCTATTCCTCTCCATGAGGTGCACCGAAGATAGAAGAGCTTTGCCCCCAAGTCCTTTTATGTCTTACCAGCCCACACAGGCTCTGAACCCCTTGCTCCTGGGATCCTGTGGTGTCTTTGAACACACTTCACAGGAGGAATTAAATGTGGGTCTCCTTAAGTCACTCCCAAAGCAGAAACTAGGACTCATTTTACTTTTAAATCTTCAAGTGGATCAAAACTTTGGTCAGAAAATCTGTAGAGGATGTGTGAGATTTGATCGTGTGGGAACAGGTGTTTGGGCAAGACTTCCCCCATGTATTTCAACCTCTGACTTGGACTGCTGCCCTAAACGTCACCAGTGCCCTCTGGGGTAGCATTTATTGTATAAATGAGTGGACTGCGCATGCATGGAGAGACCAGCCCTCTCCACTCACGAAACTACCAAGCTGACATTTCAGAGCTACTTGTAGTTTATTCATGCCTGAAGAGTGGCATGAAATTATTAATCATCACTGAAATCAAATGGAGACTCTGGAGAAATGCCCCAGTAGTTTTGGTTTGCAGGGGACAGTATCTTAAGCATATATGAGACCTCAAAACCCGCCTTCACAGTGACACACTTCCTCCAACAAGACCACACCTACTCAAGGCAACACCTCCTAATAGTGCCACTCCCTTTGGGGACCTTTTTTTTTTTTTTTTTTCAAACCTACACATAATTCTTCCCTCACCCTAACCCCATTGATATCAAGCTGAGGTGAAGGCTAAGATCTGGCACTGTCTCTTCAGGGACAGTAGAAGCCCACAGAAAAGACTTGACTAATGTTCAAATGAAGCCCAAGGCAGCCGAGTGGTTAAGACACAAGCCAGAATGGGCTTGAACTCTCGGGTCTTGTGAGACTGTAAGGAATAGTGTATCTACAGAAGAACGACGGTATTCTTTTCGTGAGACGAGTATATGAAAGACTGGGAAGATGTGTTAGAGTGTAAGAAACAACTCCTAAAGCTCAGTGCAGTTCTCAGCTCACCTTGCCCCAGGAAAGCAGGACATACAGAAGGAAAGAAAGGTTAAAAAGTCCTACAGTAAAATGTAGATGAATAGAAATAGGTTAAATTAAGTTACAGAGCTCATGGGACAAGCCTAAGCTAAGTTCAAGCATTCATAATTAATAATAGCCTCTGTGTCTTTATTTGGGAGCTGATTGGTGGCCCAAAGAAAATTCTCATTACACAAAGGCTCTGACATTATCAGTGTTCAGAATCTGGTGACATTATTGGAGGATGGTGAAAGGTAGGTAGTGGGGCCTAGCTGCAGAAAGTAGGCTATTCGAGGCATGTTGTTGGGAGCTGTATTTCCTGGCCTTTTCTGTATTCTATTCTCTTTGCTTTCTGTCCCCACAAAGTAAATAACAGCCTTCATGTTCCAACAGCCTTGGTGTTCTGTCTATGCAACTATAGACTGAACTCTCTGAAACCATGAGCCACAATAAATCATTCCTCTTTTAAGTTGGTTCTGCCACGCATTTGGTTATAGTACCAAGAAACATAACCAACATATCTTACAGTTTTAAGACTTATTCATCTCTTCTTACCTTTTGCTCTCAAGAATTGCCTTTAAATCTTAGTCTCTTGACTTTTGATTATTTTTATTTCATTTTTTTTGAGACCTTGTCTTGTGTAGCCAAAGCTCTCTTGGAACACAATCACAATGTGTAACTGAGGATATCTTTAAACCTGATCCTCTTGCCTCCAACCTCCCAAGTGTGAGAATCGCAGGTGTGTACCAGCTCGCCAGATCTTTTGCAGTCGTGTGTGTGTGTGTGTGTGTGTGTGTGTGTGTGTGCCAAGCAGGAGTAGGACAAAACAGAGTGCTTGTGGCTGAAGAACCATGGTTCATACTCCTGTAGTATTCAGAAGGAAGAGCTATGTGCAGTTCCAATCTAAATTAAGAAGACCTCCATTGTGGGGAAGAAGTCAAGAAACCTGAGGCGACACTACTGAAAAGAGCCCATTTCATAGTCAACATTGCCAGAACTACAGCGTCATCTTCCAAAACAAGCAGAGAGCAGTGTGCAATTCTGCCTCTTACAAGAGCTGGCAATGAGACTCTGAATAGTTAAAGACTTCAAAGGATTCTAGTTTCAAGAAAAAGTGTTTGCCACTCTTGCCAAATTTCAGGGTGTCATACTTTTTTATCTGCTCCTTTAATTTTCTATAGCGAAGCTGTATGCTACAGGACTCTGCGGTCAGCCAGACTGAATTCTCACACCGTGAGCCAAGCTCTCGGCAACCCCGTGCTTCTCCACCCCTTTCTTCCCGCTTCTCTGCAAGCCCCCAGTTGAAACTATAATTCAATTGCCTGTGGAGGCCTTGCCAAAAACCCATCTCCTAATCTAGGCTGTGCAGAACCCCGCTCTACAAGCTTATAAATATGGGCACTGTAAAGCTAATATCGTGCTGACAATAATAGGAGAAATTCTGAACACATGAAAGGGTTCATTTGACATACCAGGGCTTAAGCATGTTAATGCATATTACAACTTGCAAAAGAGACACAGTATTCATGTTTCCCAAGTATGTACTACCATGGTGGACTCCTTTGTGGCATGTGTGTGCTAATTTAAGATTTTTTTCAGTGAAGCCAAAAACTGTTTAGAAAATGTTGGCCCAGGAACATTCTCTAACTTTATCTTGAAGTGCATCCTCACACATCCAACTCCCGTGTAATGAGGAATGAGGAAGGAATAGAAGCCAAGTCTTCCTTCCACTCCTGCATTGCAGTCAAGCGCCTGCTCCCAGGCTTAGATCTCTGAATCCGTTCTGACCCCAATGGCCCCCTCCCTATAGACCCTAAGTCTGGCTTTTAGGATGCTCTCAGTTGACTCCACAGTACCTCTTTTTGCCATCTGAGGCGAGAGGTGGGAATACAGACAGACAGGCAGTGAACTGTATCCCTTGTAATTACCGCCCGTATTTATTACGCAGTTCTCGAATCCGTCCCTATACTCTCTCACCCCTGACCTTTTTCACCCCACCCTCTTTTTAAATAATCAAAAAATTATTCTTTGAAACTTTCATACACATATATAATGAAATATAATCGGCCGGGCGGTGGTGGCGCACGCCTTTAATCCCAGCACTCGGGAGGCAGAGGCAGGCGGATCTCTGTGAGTTCGAGACCAGCCTGGTTTACAGAGCTAGTTCCAGGACAGGCTCCAAATCCACAGAGAAACCCTGTCTCAAAAAACCAAAAAAAAAAAAAAAAAAACGAAATATAATCATATCACCGTCTCTTCCCTCCAACTTACTCCAGATCCCTCTGGATCCAGCCATTCCCAACTTCACTTCATGTCGTCATCGTCATTGTCTCATCATCATCATCGCCTTCTTCCTCCTCCTCCCACTAGGTCTAATTAGTGCTGTCCATATATGCATGGGTACGGACCGTTCAGTGGAGCATGAACACTGTACCACTGGCCACTTCCTCTAAGGTGAGTGCTTTTTCTTCCATCAGTGTGTTATTGAGCTAATAGATTCATTGCTTCATATACAGATAGTTTCTGACCTAACAATGCTATAATTTATGATTTCTAAACTTACTATGGCACAGACTGATATGTATTCAGTAGAAAATGTACCTGAAATTTTGGTGTTTTCACAATCTGGCAATATACCCAACAATATTCCCCTTACATATTTGGCAACAGTATTGGTTCTTAGTTTCTGGTCAGCCACTTGATCATGGGGGCTAACAGCCAACGGTCTATGGTCACCACGTTGGCAGCATTTAAAAAAAAAAGCTGTGTTTCATACTGCTCTTTTTCATCTTGCCATGTTCATGAAATGCCCATTGGTGTGTGGACATGAACTTTTGTCACTTTTGTTAGCAATATGCTTTGTCTTAAATGGTTCTGCCCAATGCCAGTGCTCTGAGCATATTTAAGGTAAGTTAGACTAGAGGTGACACACTGTAGGTTGGGTATGTTTGTTAAATAAACCATCATCTAAACAATTTGTCTCTTGTGTGTGTGTGTGTGTGTGTGTGTGTTTGAGAGAGAGAGAGAGAGAGAGAGAGAGAGAGAGAGAGAGAGAGAGAGAGAGAGAGAGAGAGAGATGTGTAGGTGTCCCCAGAGGCATAGTCCAGAAGAGGGAACTGATCCCCTGGAGCTGGAGTTAGAGGTGATTGTGAACTACCCAGTGTGGGTGCTGGGTCTTCTGCAAGAACAGCAAGTGTTCCTAACTGCTGAGTCGTTTTTCCAGCCCCTAAGCAGATTTTTAACATACGTCTTTTTATGTTAGATTTATCAGGGTGTGACTACATCCTAAGCCAAGGGACATCGTGCCACCTTGTTTAATTGCCACTATAGATTTAGGAGATATATTCTATTTCCATTTTATCCTTCAAAAAAAAAAAAAGATGTAGCAAGACTTAGCTTGTCTGCAGTCACCTTCTAGTGACATCTCTGGTACTGGATCTGTGCGCTGCCACCTTTTAGTCATCCTCTTCTACTCACTGCCAGGGCTGCGTGATGTCATTAAAGGGTATGATGATGAAGTTTAAGGAAGTACATTTCCAGATGGTCAACCTTCTCGACTGAAAAATTCTGCCCGAGTGCATGGACCTGGGTTCCCCATCTCCCTTTCCCATTTCAGACCTTATCTGGGTACATCACCCCAAGATGTAAAATCCTCAAGTGCTATGCAGAGGCAGAGGGTTTTGGACAGGCCATAAAGGTACCACAAACCCTTAAGTTCCTTATCCTCCTGGCTCACTCTAATGCTTCTTAAAACTAGAGAACAGTGCTCCAGAACACTCCCCATAATGGAGATTATGATTTGTCTATGGGAGGGGTGGGCCTTGTGGAGAAGGTGACACCTGCTCACTACTCTTGCCTCACTCGTCCTGACTACTAAAGAGAGACTCTGAAAACAAAGCAGAAATGACCACTAGAAAACACAGAATGCTAAAATTAGATTTCTTATGAAATTTTTATTTTTTTCCTCAGCTATTTTTGAAGTATTGCTTCCCAGTGACACCAGTGCCTTTAAATGATGTAACAGGGACCCTTTCCAAGAAACATTAGCAGAAAAGTGCACACGGAAAAGTTTTATGTGGCTATGTTTTTCAGAAGAGGGAATTAAAAACCTGTATTGTAAAATCATATTATGAAATACTCATTCTAATCGCAACCAGTGTTTATGTCATCTTATAAAAACTTAAAATTAGTTTTAACTCATTAATAAAAAAGTTATATGCAAGTATCTTTATAAAAATTGATATATTTATTTTATTGTGATTATCATATTTAACAATCATGCATAAAGATGAAATCTAATATTTTTTAATAGCTAACATCTTAGGTTACAGAAAATTAAAAAATAAATTAAAAAAATTTTGACTAATATATTCTTTATTGAAGACATAATGGTGTTTTAGCACAGCAAGAGAAAGCAAACTTTAAGCCACCCAGTCTGTGATATATTGTTATAACAGCTCAAAGAAACCAACACATAGCTTTTCTTTCATGGCGGGGAAAACAATGTATTCTCAGGGTGGTTCTGGGCATGGGTTTATGTCCTGTGACCACAACGCTCCTGCTCAAATCTGACTGGTGGTGGTGGCAGCTGGGACAAGCTTAGACTTGAGAACGGCTTCCCTCTCCCACAGCCTTCTCCGTCACATCCTCTCCCTCTACAGGGGCCTCACTGCAACCTGGTGAAGAAGATCCTGAATCACCTTGACACTGGAGACTGACGGGAACTGATGGGAATTTTGTTTCCTTGCCCGGATGAGCTGGAAGCAGCTGCTTGTGTCTCTGCCTTTCTACAGGGGGAAGCCAGGAGTGTTGGAGATTCCAAACTCCTCCCAGTTTCCAGTAGGTATAGCCCTGGGCAGCTGAAATCCCAGCCCCAGCTTTAAGAAGTGTTTCCCCTCTTAAGTCTCTCTCTCTCTCTCTCTCTCTCTCTCTCTCTCTCTCTCTCTCTCTCTCTCTCTCTCTCTCTCTCTGGACTTGCATGTGTGAGGTCAGTGGGTAATTTTCAGGAGTTGTTTCTCTCTTCCACCATGTTGGTTCTGGGGGGCAAACTTGGGTCATCAGGCTTCGCAGCACACACCTCTATCTGATGAGAACCCCTCATCCTGCCTTGTTCTCCCAGCCTAGGTAGGCCTGCCCAGGCCTCCTGCTGTGGCTCTTTCTGGATTCCTTCTTCATCTTCCATACCATCACTTTCTTCCACCAGAAAACCAACTCTGTGTGGAAGGTTGTGAGCTTTCTGCCAGAGAAGGCTACTTAGACAAGGGTCAAGCCCATAGGAAGTCTTTATTAGCCAGCCTTTGACAATGCTGGGTGTTTGGGACCCTAGTATAATCCTGAGCCTTTCTTAGGCTGGGATTTTAAGCACAAAACCATATCCTTGGTTGATGTCCTTCATAGCAAGAACAGTTAGCTAGAATTGAAACTACAGAAGCCAAAAAGCAAGGCGAGTACATTTATCCACTTTCCCAGAACGATGAACTTTGATGGGTTAGATCTCTGTTTTCATTTTAACAGGAATTTCTTTCTGTGTGCTGGGTTCCAAGGCCTGGCTGGTTCTTCGGTCATAGTGGTGGTTGTGCTGGGGCCCTCCTAAGGTCTAGGGGCCTGTTACGCTATCTTAAATTAGTTTGAATGTTTCGAATGTCTCCTGCCCTCCTGTCAGGCCTCTCCTGACTCGGTGCTGTGATGGTCTGTCTCCTGTCTGCCTGCTCAGCGTCAGGCCCCACCACTCTGACCACTGTGCTCCTCTCGTCTTCCGTCTTCCTTTCCTTTGCATCCTCTTGGGTGTGTTAGTGTCCCTCCTGGCGAGGACCTTCGCACACGCTCTTAGTCAGTAAATGTGGAGGACCCCTCCCTCCCTGCCAGCGGACTCCGCTCAATCTTAAAATCTATTGGCAAATGCCACCCTCTGCAAGATGTGCCTGACCTCTTCTCAAAGGCCACGGCATCTCCGCTCACAGAGCTACAGGTGAGGCAGAGCACTCGGCACTCAGTACGGACTCAGTGTACCGCTTTCCTCTTATGAATTGAACTGTAAATGAGATCCAAGACCTGAGATCATATTTTTTAAAGTCACCATTTTATTTGCAGCATACACAGTGCCCGCCTGGTACATCCATACAAAAAGGGTTGTGTTGGTGAATAAAGGAACGGGTGAATAAATGCTCCCTGGTCCCTGTTTTCCCTGGAATGTAAGCTCTTAACCTTCCTTCCACAGCCTAAACTAAGTGTGTTTAAAGATGCTGATGGTTGAGTTCCAGCCCAGAGCTTTCAAAAGGAAGTACAGACTGAATGTTGGGACTTTCGAAAGCTCTCATGATAATTCTAACAAGCAGCAGGCTCGTAGACAAAATGAAGACCCTAAGCACACGAGCTGTCTACGTGTGACATTTATAATACACACTCTGGGCTGGTCTATGTTCAGTGAGTGGTTTTTCCCCAGTTTGTAGACAGATTGCTCTTTCAACTCCTTTTATTCCAGTTCAGTTTCTCTGAGAGCTATAGAAGGCCGCCTTCTGCTTGCTTAGATGAAGTCACTTCTGAGGTACTTTACAAGGTTGATAACTTAATTTTTAATTAAAAAATCTTTTACGTTGCTGCCAACTTTTAAAAAACACAAGGGTGTTAAGGCTTTATGCTTTAGGTGGAAAAAACATCTTCGGCCTTGGAGTCAATACTCTGACTTTGATCCAACACTTCTTGACATTTTTCAATCCTTGTAGAAAAATCTCAGTGTGTTAAAGTTCCAATCCCAGAACTCTGCTAGGTTTCCCCTCCATCAGGACACCACCTTAGTGGAGCTTCTACCAGGCAGCCCCCAGTGGCATCTCCCCAGCGTTTCCAGGCAGTCTCCAGTGGCATCTCCTCAGTGTTTCCAGGCAGCCCCCAGTGGCATCTCCCCAGCGTTTCCAGGCAGGGCACTGCCTGACATTGACGATGACGCAGTCTCTCTGTGAGCTAAGTCTACTGCCCTGTAGGCCTCCCAGACAGCCCAGGCTTCTGTCGGTGAAACCCACTGAAAGAGTGGGGGCTGGTCTCCCTGGAACCCAGCTGGCTAGTGCAAACTGCTTTTTCCTGTGGACTCAATTGCTTGGAGGTCAGCTTGATTATTCCTCTTCTTCCTTCCTAAACACAGAGGTCCATGACCAAGGACCTTGAAACACCTCTGGCTTGCTTTGTCTGTCTTTGATGACCCTGGCAAGGTCAGGGTCAGAGCCAAGCACAGGCTCTTAGTGACTTTTTTGAGGCCCGGCAGATGTGAGAAAAGTTACTCACTGTGTTGTCTACAAGCACGTACCGATAGGAACATTCTGGAGCCTTGCTTTAACTCATTTGTGCTAGTAGGCAGTGGCACATTGATCATGCTTTTAAAACCCACAGCTCCTTTTGGGAGATGTCTTCACCACATCCTCCTTTAAAAGCATCATTGACTTGTTGCAATGTGTGCGTGTATGCTTGTGTCTGTGTTTATGTATGTGTACAAGCATGTGCACGTGTATGAGCATGTATGTCTATATGTATATGAGTATGCATATGTACATGTATACATGTGACATTATGTACTGTGCATGCATGTGTATACATAACTGAGTATGTGCATGTGTGCACGTGATACTTTATTGTATATTTATGCATGTGAGTATGTATATGTACATGTATGTGTGTGTATCTGTGAATGTGTGTTTATATATGTGTGTATTGATACCCATACTGTGAATGTATGTGGATCTATATTTTTACTGCTTACATATATATTTTTATGCATATGTATATGTGTATGTGTATGTTTTGCATGTGTGTAAAACTCCATAGTGTGTGTAAATGTGTGTACATGAGTGTGCACGTGACACACTACAATGTCCATGTTTGTGTGTGAAGGGTGACAAGTGACACCACCCCATTCAGGAACAGGTGCAGTGATTCTAGACCGCAGTGGAACCAAGTGATTCCAGTGTTCCTCCAAGGGCAGGCACTGTGGGCCCTGAATGAGTCAGACTCGTTCTTGTGGCTCCTGCTCCTAGTGCTCCCTGGATGAGGTGGAGGGGAAAGCCGGGAAGCACACATGCTTGCCCTGTGGCTTTGTGTATTTCTTCAGTCTCTATCTTAAAGTGCATGTGGGTTTAGGAAACCCCCTTCTGCTGACTTCTGCATGGCCACTGCCTCCTTTCCGTAAGGTTATTAGCTTTCTTTGAAGGGCAACAAAATGCCATTTTCCTCTCCAGAGTGACCCACTGGCACACCCATCTCTAATGGAGTGTGGTTTTAAATGTGCGGTTGTAAAGCAAGTTACCTTCAGCACAGAGCCTTTTCTGATTCCTCTGTTGGTGGGAGAGTCAGAACTCTTTGGAGTTCAACTCCTGTTACCTTTCTGTTTCTGAAGCATCCATTCTCATTCTGCTAACTTTTCCATGATCACCTGCATCCCCTGCCTTTCTCCCTAGAGTGTTGCGATGGCGCTTGACTCCATCTCTGTGTTCCTCCATCCTCTTGTCTGGTTTTCTATAGTTATGTAGATACTTTGGGTAGGCCGAGGAAAAACCCGGAACAACTTGGAAATGAGCGGGGAGAAGAGCCGTATTGGAGGCCAGGGTCATCAGAACTTAGATGCGGCAGGTTCAAAGTCACAGGCTGGTAGCAAGTTTGGAGGTCAAGATCAGAGGAAGAAGGAGACCAGTCTGGAAGAAGGGGTTTGTGACTGTCCCCTACAAGTAGCTTCATAGAATTTGGAGACTCGCATTAGAGAAGCCCAGCCTGGTATTTGTGTCAAGTCAGATCGGTAATTGTCCCTGATTTCTGGCCTTGGAGGACCCCAATCACTATTGATCTTTTATTGAATCAGGTGGCATTGGCCAGTGCTCAATGGTTTCATTGCCAATCTTGTGAGGTTTTATGCCCTCTGGGACTCTCCCAAGTGTAATGAAGGCTCCAACCAATGCCTATCTGTCTACCAGGGCCACTTCACAGGGAATCCCCTTAGCCACTTTGACAAGCTGGCTGCAAGACTGGGGGGGGGGAGGTTAAGTCCTGTTTCTCAGACTCTGTTTCCCAGGCTTGTTGTGTCCCTGGAGGAGGAGGCTCAAGTCAAGCCACTGCTGGCCAGACTTACAGAAATCTCTAGAATAGAACCTGGAAATTGAAAAATGATGTTGTTTTACTAAGACATTGATCTTCCCAATGAATTTCCCTCTTCCTTCCTTCTCGTCCCATCACTTAACTACACACTGACCTTGTGTAACTAAATCCTTGTACCTTGCTTAAAAGAAAAAGTCAGGAGACTCTCTTTCCTTCAGTCCAGCGGAGTCAGATTTGACTTGGTCTATGCTTTGTTCTGCTTTTGCCTGGTATGAGTTCCGAGGGAGGAGCATAAGATGAAGAATGGGTTGCAGAGGCATTAAAAGTAACAAAACAGCCGGGCGGTGGTGGCGCACGCCTTTAATCCCAGCACTTGGGAGGCAGAGGCAGGTGGATCTCTGTGAGTTGGAGACCAGCCTGGTCTACAGAGCTAGTTCCAGGACAGGCTCCAAAGCCACAGAGAAACCCTGTCTCAAAAAAAAAAAAGTAACAAAACAAAACAAAACAAAACAAAAGAAAACCTTCTCCCTGATTGAAGGCTACATGAAACACAAGAAAGCGTGTAGGCCCCCCATGAGCCCCAGTGACCTGAACGATGTATAAAGTCGTGTCCGTGTGTGTCTGGGATCATCAGAATCTCTCTTGTCTGTGTGGCTCACTTCCATTCTGGGGAGTGACTGACTTTCTGCTTTCTAATAAGCTACTTCTATCTCTCTCCTCTTCTATTACTCTCCACGTGTTCATGGTATAATCCTCGTACTCAGATGAAAGAACCTGGAGATCTCAGTAGCCTCCTCCAGACTCTGATCCATGCTGATAGCAGTTACACTATTGTAGTACATTAATAACAGACACGTAGCCTTTAAGTTTATTAATATTTAATGTATATCCCATCTTCTTCTACAAGAGTTGCAGATGGCGTCTTCATCAGCTCAGGCTGTGACAATTAATTACTATAGGGCAGGTGGCTTAAATCCTAAATATTTGTTTCTCACACTCTGGTGGCTGGAAGTCCAAGGTGAGGAAGCCATCGTGGCTGGGGTCTGGTGAGGGATCGCAAGTTTCTGACTTCATAATGAGTCGTCACACTTCATGACTTTATATGTATGACTTTATACTGAGTCTTCACGTGATGATGGTGAGCACTAGGTAGCAATCAGAACTTTTCTCATAAGAACTCTAATCCCACTTGGATGTGTTTATCTAATTATTCTTTATCAACAAAATTCAGGAGTCAGATATCCGGGTAAGAAGCTGAATGATCAGAGAAAGGGCAGAGAAGTGACCTGTGACCTCCTCTCTCTTTCATTCCTCCATCCAAAAGGGTGAGATCCTCTTTAAGCCCCATCCTACTACTTCCTGACCATCTGTCCTCATTCCTCCAAAACCTCTATGGTTAATCTTGATCAGCTAGTAGCTAGCTTTGCCCTCTGATTCAAAGCAAAATTTTATTGTCAGTTTTGGGAGCATCCGAATGCAATTAAAATATCATACAAAGCCACTCACAAAGGCTTCATGGGCACTTCCTCCCAAAGGACCTACCTCCAAATACAGCTACACTGGGTGTTAGAGTTTAGTGCAGAAACTGGGCTTATGGAAGCATCAAAGCTATCGCTTCATCTTAAACTCAGGGGCCAAGTAAACATCTCTAGCTGTAACCAGGTCTCTTCCCTGGTTACAACAAGGTTACAACCAGGTGAGGTGGGTGTAAGGACCCAGTTTTCTGCTCTTTTCCGTTTCCTTTGTGTGTACGAGAGAAGAGACCTGTGTGTGATGTGTATATGCATGTTTATATGCATGTCGACATGTGTGGGGGTACACATGTGTGTGCATGTGGAGGCCCAAGGTTAACACTGGGAGATATAACACTCTCCACTTTATTAACTGAGACAGGGTTTCTCGACTGAGCTCTTTGCTATAGCTAGTATCACTAACCAGCCTGCTCCAGGGTCCCCTGGCTCTCTCTTACGGACTTTAGGATTGCAGGTGGATTCTAGGCATGTTCAGACAGAACATGGGCTCTAGAGATCTGAACTCTAGTCCTATGCTTACAGGGTAAGCACTTTAACCACGGAGCAATCTCCTCAGTCCCTGTCATGTGTTTTTCTAAAGTGTATAACCACCGGGGCTGCTTAATTTCCTGCTGCTGCTTCATTTGACCTCTATGTTCTAGAACAATTTAGACACTATTTAGCACAATGCTAAAAACAGTTTTTTTAAAAAGATTTATTTATTTATTTAATATATATGAATGTATAGATGAGTGCTCTAGTTGCATATATACCTTTATGCCAGAAGAGGGCATCAGAGCTCACTAGAGATGGTTGTGAGCCACCATGTGGTTGCTGGGAATTGAACTCAGTACCTCTGGAAGAGAGCTGCAAATACTCATAACTGCTGAGTCATATCTCCAGCTCTAATAACACCGTTTTCTAAAAGCACAAACACGGACTTGTCTCCCCTACCTCACTTAAACCATTGCTGCAATGGGTTGAGGTCCTGTTTTTGGAGTGATATACAAATTGTGCTGGGAACGTGTACCTTCCCTTAAACACATCCCCTGCAGAATCTCTGGTCATGGTGTTCTGCCTCTCAGCACTCAGCTTGGGCTTTCCATATTGTTCCCATCATTCTTTCCCTTGGTTCATGGACTCAAAGATGACTATCTCTGGGCCCCCAAGATGTTATCTACCTTGTCAGCAACCTGTTAGCTGTTTGACTCCTGTAGCCTACTCAGGAGAGCCACTCTAAAGGAGATCTGTCTGATGCCCCAGACATCTGGGCAATGCCCATGTCATACAAGCTGCCTGTCAGAGTCAGACCCGAAGACTCCGGGGGCCAAACATCACCCTGGAACAAGGCTGAAGGCACTTTTTTCTAGAGCGCAGGAGCCAAATGTTATGCATGGAGTCAGTTTAGAGGAGCGGGTGGCAAGTGCTGGGAACAGCATTCTCCAGAGCTGGCCGACTCCCTCTGTGGAGGTTATTTTCAGAGGTCTGGACGTTTCCAATCAAAGGTCACATCAAATGCCCTCACTGAGAGCATATGAGGCTCACATTCCTGTGAGGAGGCTGCAGAAGGCCAGAGTCAGCAGTTGTGAAAAGTCTCAAAGTCCAAAGAGCTGTAAGTACACTCACTACAGTTTGTGATGCCTGGTCCCTTTCTGTGATCTCTCTTGTTTCCAATTCTAAGACGTTAGTATGAAACTAATTTAAAGTCTTTATTTATTTACGTGCACGTGTGTGTGTGCATGTGTATGTTTGTGCATGTGTGTGTGTGCATGTGTGAGTGTGTACGCATGTGAGTGGAGGTGTTTGTAGAGCCCAGAAGCATCAGATGTTCCTTAAGCTGGAGCTGTAGGCAGTTGTGAGCCTCCCCATGTTGGTGCTGGGAACTGAACTTGGGTCTTCTGTAAAAGCAGTGTGTGTTCTTAGCCTCTGAGCCATCTCTCCTGGCCCAGGATGAAAATAATTAAACAAAGAACACTTGATTATCATGGATTCTGATCATTCTGCCAGGGATGTCAAGGAGACACAGCCTAGCACTGCTATTAGTAGCCGGAGGAGTCTCCCTCCTCGGGACTTCTACTCTGGTAAAGTCAGACCTTTGTCACTGATGCCACTGCAGAACAGAATTTCAGGCCAAGTCTGGATCCTGAATGAGTCCTGAATACAGAAAGACATTTAGCACTATGCCTGGAGTGATACATTAAGAGTTCAGAAACATTAAAGGGGGCGGGGAGGCGGGGAAATGGCTCAGTGGGTGAAGCACTTGCCTCACAAACGTGAAGACACGAGTTTGGATTCCCAGAGACTACACATATGCAGGTGTAGTAGCTTTTGTCTGTCATTCCAGTGAAGTCACAGTGAGAATGTGATGGAACTGGAGAATCCTGGGGAAGCTCAAGAGCCAGCTAGCCTTATGTGTGCATAGAAAACAGCAGAGCCCTTGCCTCAAGGAAAGTGGAAATCAAGGCCTGAACTAGGATGTCTTCTGATCTTTATAGTCACACCGTGTCATGTGCCAGCAATCACACACAGGCATGCATGCAAAAATGATTTTTAAAAAAGAATTCAGAAAAACATTATTTCCACATTAACAGTTAAATCATCATTGGAATCATCTTAGATTACGTAATTAGGACTGGCGAGATGGCTCGGACATTAAAGGCCAGGCTCACAGCCAAAAAGACATGAGACTACATTATTAGCATGGTATTTATTTATTTACTTATTTATTTTTAGTCTGTTTTTAATTGTAATAGAATTACATCACTCTTCCCCTTCCCTTTACCTCATCTAGTCCCTCCCAGTGGCTCTTCCTCAAGCCTCTGCCATGACTGACCACTCTCTACTTATAGCTTTTCTTTGATTAGTCTTGTTACATACATAATATATGTGTGTATATGTATGTGTGTGCACAGATAAATATATATATAAACACAACCTGTCGAGTCTGTTTTGGTTGGTGGTGCATATATGGTTTCAAGGCTGACCACTCCAAACTGGACATCCCTGGGGCAGACTGATTTCCCTTTTCCCAGCATTCATTAGTTGTCTGTGGTCTTTCATCTAGAAGTGGGTCCTGGGGAATCCTCCCTTTCCATGTTAGCATGTCCACTGATATTGCCATTGTCCCAGTCCTGCTTAGTTAGCACGATACTTAAATAGAAATAATCTTAGTATAGACGTAGTCAGGGGCATGCCAAGGGAGAGAGGGAGAGAGATACTTAGGAGAAGGACAGGGCCCACTAGAGACTTGGGAGGGGCACACTCACGAGTGTTTATAATGGAGTGTGTGTGTATGTGTGTGTGTGGAAATAATTTTCAACAAGGTTTAAAGATTAATCAAAGTTTAAAATGGAGCAAAGTTTATAAATAAAGTAAAAATATATTAGTGGTTTTACTTATTTTACTTAAAGACTTTTCTTTTGCTAATGACAACTGTGAGGTGGCCTTGTGAGAGGCAAGGCTGGAGACATTCTGGCCCCGATTCAGCAATGTTTGCATTTTAGCAATTTTAGGAAAGCAAGCCTTAGCTTTGTAGGCAATCTTGGTTTTATCAGTTGGGTTGAAATGTCTTGACTCTAAGCCAGCAGAAAATACAAACTCAATTTCGGGGGGGATGTTATTCCTTTCCCATGTCTCCTTGACTTTTGCTGCCTTTCTGTCTTGCCTCAATTCCAGGTCCTTAGATGGGGAGTAAGTGGACTTCTCCAGACAGACTTGTTGGAGAGATTCTAAAGGAAGAGTTAAGCACTGGCCTCAGCGAGTCTGGAATGAGGTCCACTGGCAGTGTCTGCACGTAGGAACCCATGTACCATCATGATGGGGTCATGGTGTCAGGAGTCATGGAACACAGCCTCTGCTGGACTCAGGTACAACAGTCTTCAAGTCACCATGTGCCTGGATGAGAGTCAGATCCTTGGGAAAGAGAATCTGCCTGGTTCTTTCAAACATGGGGTAAGTATACATCATTACAGACTTGAAATACCACCATGCCTAAATAGTACTAAATCTGTGTCATTGGCCTTATTAATGCTATGTTTGAATCAATGAAGTTACTCATCTGAATTCCCATAAATCCCTGCTACTTATTTGGCATATAATATATGCTCGGTAAATATTGAGTTGAGTCAGTACCCCACAGCAAGACCTTGAAGTCTTGGAATTGGGGAAGGGTTTGCTGTATGTAGGCTACTAACTACTTTTGATTATGGGTAAATTGGGACCTGTATAAAATATGAATTACCATTCTAGTTTCATTTCTGTTGCTGTGATAAAATACCATGACAAAAAAAAAACTCAAGGAAGAAAGGCAGTTTATTTCAGCCCTCAATTTCAGGTTACAGTCCATCATTGTGGGGTAGTCAAGGCAGGAACTTGAACCAGCCAGTTGCATTGTATTCGTAGTCAAGAGTACAGAGAAATGAGTGCATACATGTTTGCTTGCTTGCACTTAGCTCCATTTCTCCCCTCTTGTGTAGTTCTACATCTCCTGCATAGGGAATGCTATTGCCCACAGGAGGCTGGATCTTCCCATATCAATTAACTTAAGATAGCCTCCCACAGACGTGTCTGCAGGCCAAGCCCAAGAAGACAGTTCCTCACTAAGACTCTCTTCCTAGGGGATTCTAGATTGTGTCTCGTTGACAGAAAGCTAACCATCACAGTCACCCAGAAGGTCTTGGGGATTCAGGCCCTGGTTTAGTGTTTTGCTATTTGAATAAATGTTTCAGAAGAGGGCCTCAGCCAAGGTGTCATATTTGTGAACGTGAGAACAGGGCATTCTGGCAGAAGCAGTCACAGCTGCCCACCTCTGAAGCCTATGACTGATTGACTCATTGTTGTTAGATAAGGCTGGAGAAAAACCAGTTTGTTGGAGAAAAGCCAGTTTGTTGGAGAAAAACCAGCCCTACCCTGAGGGCTCTATGCAGAAACACGTGCTGACCTGACCACTATGCCCTAGGTCACTGTCCTCTTCCACAGCAGATACCTTGGCTAGAGCTGTTTGCTGTGTGGGTTTCACTCCAGTCTTTAATCAGTCATAAATTCCTGGGCTGGTCCCCTCATTCCCCTCCCTCTGCTTTTGACTTAGGCTCCCCTCATGACTCACATGGCATTCAAGCAATTGAATCTCTTGCCTTCACCACCCCTGAAGTCCGAGGGCCTCCTTGATTCCCCTGGAACCTGATTCACTGGGACAGGGCCCTTCCCCTCTTTCCACTCCCTATAGCATGGCTTCTAGAAACCACCCCACTTTGCTTTCTCCAGTTCCTTGACATCTTTGCTACTTGTTCCTACGCTGGGCTCTCTGCTAATACCATGGCCAGCCGAGTAGCAGAGCCACACTCCCAGGGAGCCTAGAAGGCTGTTCAGTTCAGCAGGACTCAGTAGCCAGGACTGGTTCAAACTTTGAGAGTCTGACCCTGCATAGTTCACTTCACTTCAGACATATTTAAGCACAGCACAGTTTGGTGAAAATTTTCATGGTGATAAATAACTCAATCCCATGTGCACAGCAAGCTCAAGACAAGACTATGTCCGAACTCTTTGTAAAGTACAGATGACATCTTCCGTAAAGATGGATGCTACAGTCTGACAGAGAAAAACAAGCTCATGATAAGGGTGGGGCGAGGATCCACTGTGGTCTCAGCCACACAGACAGTGAGAGGTCACCAGACTGTAAACCACGTCTACTCCCAGCCTTCTGGGTAGAAAACAGGTTATACCTCTCTCCCTGTGAAGAGACGGCCCTGGGTGTTTAACAACCTTGGTTCCCCTGGTTTTTATCTGTGAGCAGAAGGGCCTCCATCTCTTCCACACTCCTAGACTTTGTGGTGGAGACAGTGTGCCTGCTCAGACACCTCCACCCCTCTTGCTAGGCTCAACGTCTCTGGAGTCCTAATTGCTTGCATCCAAGTTATCTTTCTGCCAACTTAGCCAAGGCAACATCTTCCCTCTCCTGGTCAACTCTTTGCTGGGTTTGCTGGAATCTAAGAAAAGGAAAGAAGTGGGGACAGAAGGGAGGGGAGGGAGGAATTAGTTTATAAATAGCTTTTCTCACTTCCCTCAGGAGGGTAGCAGGAAATGGGACAGCTGAGACAAGGGCCAGGACAGATGTGGTGTCACGATGACCTCAGAAACATCCGCTTCTCATCAGGTGCATCTTAGCTCCAGGTCAAGATTCGCGCCCAGAAACTGGCTCCTTGAGGAAATCCCGGCATTTCAGTCCAGACCTGAGAGCTGCACGTCCAATCCTTCATCTATTAAAATACCTGTTGTGTTTAACATTATCTTTTCTTTTCTTTTTAATTTGAGATGGAATCTTATCTAGTCTAGCCCAACCTAGAACTTTCTAAGTACCAAAGATGACCTTGAACTTTTGATCCTTTAGTTTCCTGCTAGGGCCACAGGTGTGTCCCACCTTGCTCACTGTTTGCCTTGCTGCAGAGGGAATCCAAGCTTTTGAACATTCTAGGCAAGTGCTCTACCAATTGAGCCACACCCCTAGCCCCTGTTTAGCATCTTCTTAAGGTGGAAAGGGAAACTGTTTTCTTCAGGGACAGGAGTCAAACTTCTGTCATGGGAGTCCTCACAAATCTTCTAAGTCATGTGTTCAAGGGCAAGGCAGGCTGGATTGTGAGCAGACCACCACATTTTTTTTTTGATGGGGGAAGGGTTTCCATATGCAGCTCTGACTGACCTGGGACTCATGAAGATATACCTGTCTCTGTCTCCCACATGCTGGGATTAGAAGTCTGTGCAGCCACACCTGGCCTACTGTTTCTCTCAGAAGACATGTGCTGGCCAAGCATAGACTTCCTTCTGATTTTGTACATGATTGTTGGACATATTAGTGAAATTGCCACTCTAAGCCTGTTGACACTTGCTTTTTTTTGCCTCTTGGTTAATGCTGAGTCTGAGTGTTCTCAAAATGCAATGGACTGTCACCAATTACCGTGTGATGATGGCTGTCCCGAGGAGCACTTACCAAGAGATGGACATAGGGGTGTGCTAATCAGTAGCTCCGGTGAGCCTAAAAGCAAGATTCTGATTTGTGCTGATACACAGGGACTCCTGCGGTCAAGCTGCAGAAGAGCTGAGAATCAAAATTGAAGGAGAAAGAGAGAGCGAAGCTGAAAACCTCCCGCCACACCAGTCCCAGCACACTGTCGACATTTCACAGGCCTTTCGTTCAGTCCTCTTTCTGTCCCCACCTGGTGCTGCTGCGTGACATTTCCTAGGGAATAGACATTTGTGCACTTCAGACTGGACCCCACCAGCAGACCAAAGAAACAGTTGTTCCGGGTGTAGCTGAGCAAGCCATGACCTCAGTGGACTTACAGCAGTGTGGGCAGCGGCATGGCCACAGTGCTCTGAACCATGGGAGTTCTCTGTACAACTTGCAAGCAGCTCCATCAGAGTCTCCTCTACCCCAGCGATTGGTTAACACTTACAGACCTCAAGTTTATAATTTGGGAGATTATTGTAACTTTCTTGTAAGCCCCTTTGCCTTCCCTGTACAGAGAAGGTTTCAATTCAGAAGAAATAGCTACATCCCCAACTGGTACCATTCCAAGCTGTAGATTACAGATCAAAAAAGGGAAGCTCAGAGAGATTGCATTTTCCAAAAGCCTCACAATCCTACAAGAGGAATACCAGAGTTTGGAATCTGAGACCCTGCTTTTCAAATATATACTCACCAGTGGGTATAAAAGATCTAGAAGTCTTTACATTTCTTTTCTTTATCAGAAAGCACAAAGATGGGTCCTGAAATCTATAATTTCTTATTTCTTAAATTCAAAACATTCAAATACACAAATTCTTCCTTTCTATATCCTGGGGGAGTCTAACATAGTGAGACTCTCAACAAAGCCAAAACATCAATGACAAAGGCATTCTCTAATTACTGTGGCTATCAGACCCTCATGTGCGCAGAAATTGTCTCTGTTGTTGTCTAATGTTTTAGTCCCTCAATCATAGCATGAGGAGGGCATTATTATTTCTGATAGCCGTGTCTTCCACGTAAGTCAAATATGTTATGTCCAGACAGCCTGAAACAGACATGTATGTTTGGAAGATGAACTCACAAAAAGACAAAAAGATAAGTGGCCTTCCTCAAGCTCATGCCTCCAAATGGTGCTGAGCACAGGGCACAGCCTGGTCCATGACACATCTTGTATGTGCCTGCCTTGCAGTTCAGAGGGTATCTGAGCAAGGCTGGCATGTCCTGGAAAACTCAGCCTTGCAGTTCAGAGGGTATCTGAGCAAGCCTGGCATGTCCTGGAAACCACAGTCACAGCAGAGTAATTCCTAAGAAGCTTACATCCAAAATGGAAGTCAGAGCTACTGCCTCGCGGCTGGACTTCTGCCTCCCCATCTCCAGTGTTTTCACTTGGTAATTCTCTAAGTCAGCGCTAAGAGCATGTGTAGGAGTTGGAGATGTGATAGTTTGGGGACATATGTGTGGTACCCTAGGCCTAGTTTTTCACAGTTGGTTTTCTCCGTAACCAGAGCTAGCGCTCACAATTGTTCAATCATTTCAACCCTATTGCCAGGGTCTTAAGTTCTTGCTTCTGATGAGCAGTTCCCATGACAACTAGAACAGCATCTCCAGTCTGCCACCTCTTAACTGCTGAGATGAAAAGGGGAAAAGAAATATAAGGTAAGAGATTCTCATCTCAACACATGAGTTTGAAAAGAATTGAAAGTTAAACACTAATAATTATAATAAAAACATCCAAAGTGCATGATCAACATTTACCGCATCTCTAATGGCAAATAGTATTCTCTTCTTTGGCATCTATCTGAGAATTCCCCCCCCCCTCCTCCTCCTCCTCTTCTTCTTCTTCTTCTTCTTTGTTAGTTGATTCAAACTTCTAGAATCCAGTGGTCTAAAATAATTTGTCAGCCTGAAAGTCGGAGTTATATAAAGGGCCATGGGCCCTTGCGATGGAAAGAACAGAGAATTAAAAAACTGTACATTTTCAAACAGAAAAAAATTATGTTCTATCAGCTATCCAACCTTCTAAGTTTGTTTCTTTTTTCCTGACATCTTCACACATCAAGATGACATTGACGTCTGACAACAAGATGAGCAAGGTAACAAATTACTCTTGCTTTTCTGAACATACCTAATTACTGGAAGTTTACAACTCAGTCTTCCAGAAGCCCTAAGTCCGGACCATCATAAACTCATCACTGTCTGATTTTTATTTTTTCATTCAACCAATATTTGTTCATGTTTGATGTGCCAGCTCTGGAAAAAAAGAATAAGACAAAATCTTGGAGAGATGATGTAGACATTTTAACCTGTCCTGCATGTCTTTGATGCTTATGGAACTAATACAATCTCTACTAAACCAAATGCAAAAGTAGTTAGACTTGCCAAAACTGACCAATCTGGGTGTCTAGCTGAAAATTAGGGCATGGCAGAAAAGTACGCTATCGTCACCAAAGAAGTCTGGGAAAACTGAAGCAGGCATATCCCACAGGGTTAGAGGACACTGTGGTTAAATAATGGTGTGGGTGAGCTCGGGTCCCATAGATGGGGCTCTTTGCCCTTCCTGTCCATGACTCTGAGTGGCTTTGACTGCACAGGTTATCACTCCAACAAGGATACCCCAGACTACATTGATCCTCCTCAGAGATTAGTAGAGCATGTTAGCTTTATTTCCAACTTAAGAGAGAATGTGTTTACTTGGTCCACAATTCCACTTTATGATCCATCACTCAGGGGAACCAAGGTAGCAGGAGCGAAAGCAGCTGATCACATGCTATCTATAGTCAAGAGCAGAGAGCAGTGAAGCCATCCATGCGTCCTTGTGCCATCTCACCTCTCCACTCTGACATAGTTCACAATCCCCTTCCTAGGGAATGGTGCTGCCCTCAGTGGGAAGGCCTTCCCATTCCAATGAACATAAAATAATCCCCTAACTGCGTGGTAGTGGCACATGCCTTTAATTCCAGTACTTGGGAGCCTGAAACAGGTGGATCTCTGTGAGTACGAGGCCAGTCTGGTCTACAGAGTAAATTCCAGGACAGCCAAGGATACACAGAGAAACCCTGTCTCAAAACCAACCAACCAACCAACCAACCAAACAAACAAACAAAAAGATAATCTCCTATAGAAAAGCCTAGTCCAGATAATTTCTCACTGAGACACTGAGACCCCCTTCTCAGAGGGTTCTAGATTGTGTCAATTTCACAACTAAGCTAAGGACCACAGAAGGAGGGTAACTGCAATCCTCTTCTTCAGTTGTTATTGGAAACAGGTCTTGCATACCACAGACTGGCCTCAGACTCACTGTATTGCTGGGAATGGTCTCAAATGTATTCCTACATCTACTTCCGAAATGCTAGGATTATAGGGTATGTATTGATATATTTGGTTCTAGGTATCAATCATAGGGCTTTGGGGATGCTAATAACTGAGCTACATCCCCAGGCCCTTGTTGTATGTGTGTGTGTGTGTGTGTGTGTGTGTGTGTGTGTGTGTGTGTGTGTA
>NW_026067942.1:289441-562180 GCF_014885135.2 Alexandromys fortis | reverse complement strand
ATATCAGTTGTATTTTGAAAGTATGAAGAAGAGAGGGGGAAAAGGGATTGATAACGTCTCTTCAGTCTTCTGACAAAGTCATTTCTACTGCTTTTACTTCTGCAAGTGGATTCCAGGAGCCATCTGAGGTAATTTCTTTCAACTTTTGATATTTCTTATACTCTGGTTGTTCCTTTGACTGAGTTTTCTTCTGTATGACATGTTTTCCTATTGGTCTACATTTCTGGTCATTTAAAACAGCAGCAACACAAACAATTGGACATCTGAGATACTACGTGGGCCAAATCTAAAGCCTAATCCTCCCAAGGGTTGTTATTTTTACTGTTTTGTTTATATATATTTTTTTGTTTGTCTGTTTGGACTAATAATATCTATTTAGTGGGTGGCCCCTGAATTCTCTACTCAGATCTTAAAATCTTTCAGTTATTATTTTTGTTCACAAAGCAGGCTTTCTTCTGGTTACTCCTTGATCTTCATTACCCCTATATCTCCACAGCTGGATGGCTAAACCACAGCAAGACAGAAATTTACTGTGATATTTTGTTTGTGCTCCAACAGATAAAGTTTGCCTGAAGATTGAAGTGTGGAGCTAGCCACTAGTTAACCATAGAGGCCAGGTGGTGGTGGCACACACCTTTGATCCCAGCCCTTGGGATCTCATGTTTTTGATCCCAGTACTTGGGATTGTAACAGGAGGGGCTACTTGTTGGGGTTTCTGTCCTTCCCAGTTCCCCAGCTGTTTTAGTCCCAGAGAAAATCACACAGAGAGTCTACATTAGGTTATAAACTGATTGGCCCATTAGCTCAGGCTTCTTATTAACTCTTATAACTTATGTTAACCCATTATTCTTACCTATGTTAGCCACATGGCTCAGTACCTTTCTCAGTGGGGCATCCTGCTTCTTCGGTGGTCTGGGCAGGACTGGGAGGAATGGGCTCCCTTCTTCCTAGTATTCTCCTGTTCTCATCGCCCTGCCTCTACTTTCTGTCTGGTTGACCCTCCTATACTTCCTGCCTGGCCAGTCAGCGTTTATTTAAAACATGATTGACAGAATACAGACAATTATCCCGCACCATGGAATCCCACACCTTTAATCCCAGCACTAGGGAGGTGGAGACAGAAAGCAATATGGCTGGGCGGATAGTGGAATTTAAGAAGGGAGAAGACAGGAGCTCAGCCCATTCAGTCTGAGAATTTGTAAAGACAGGATCTTGCCCATTCAGTTTGAGGATTTGGTAGAGGTAAGAAGTTTCTCTAGTGGCTGGCTCCTCTACTTCTCTGATCTTCAGGCTAGCTTTATTTGTTAGCGTACAGACAAAATATCCCCATAATTTACCTTCAACCTTGTGAGCTAGCCAGAGCCCCACTGTTGTAAGAGACCTATGTGTGAGTGTGCACATTGAAAGCTCAGACAGCGTGCTTTTGTTTCATTCTTTAGACAAACTTTCCCTCTTTAGCCAAGGTTAGACTCAAACATATGTTCTCCCTGCTCCCGTCTCCTGATCTCTAGGACTTGTAGACATTTACTACTATGCCTAGCTCCAGACAATTTTCATTTCTTTGTAATTATTTTTTAATGTGTGTTCAGTATACAAAACACTGGGTTTCACAGCCACATATCTGTGCATCTCCTGCTTGATATAATAATGTACTTACTGCAGCCATTTTCACTTCTGCTACTGTTTCTTGTCCCCAGAGAGCCAGTCCCCTCTCTCTTCTCAGTCCCGTTTCCACCATTGTGTTGTGGTAGTTTGAAAGTAATTGGCCCTTTTGTGACATCACAGAGAGTGGCACTATTAGGAGGCATGGCCTTGTTGGAGGGAGTGTGTCACTTTGGGGGTGAGGTTTGAGGTTTCCTGTGCTCGGGATATCGCCTAGTGTTTTGGTCAGCTTCCTGTTGCCTGCAAGTTGTAGGACTCCTAGCTACAGTTACAGCACCACGTCTGCCTGCTCTCTGCCATGTCCCACCATGATAACGGACTGAATCTCTCAACTGTAAGCCACCCCAATTACATGTTTTCCTTTATAAGAGTTGCTGTGTTCATGGTGTCTCTTCACAGCAATAGAAAGTCTAAGACCTGTCTTATTGATTTTCAAGTCTAGATCCTACATGTAAGAGATGACATGTAATATTTATCCAGATAACTTTAAATGTTTACCGCAGCTTCCATTTTCTGTTTGGACAGAGCCTATGGTCAGTCAGATCCAGGGTTTGTTCGATGAGTGCTTTACCCGCTGAGCCATCTCCCTCATTCCCACCGTTTGTGAATAAGCAACTGGGAGGCTCATCTTTGAAGCATCCTTCCCCCAGCAGAGTATGGTCTACCCCATGATGCTCAGTGGACAGCCACACACATATATAGAAACTGCTACTTTTCAAAGCCTGGCTCAGTTGGCCTGAGACAAGAACAGTTATTGATACAGACTATATCTTGGTTCTTTCTCATTAAATAGTCATATACACCATCAGTCACATTATCACATGCTGAACGGCCCAGGCAGGGCAATTATCTCAGGACCATGCTAGTTGTGAAGTCCTTTGAAATGTTATCTAGAGTGGAGGAAATGTTTGTTGACAACTGACAGTTTGCTCTGTTAGGCAAAACTTCCAAGATCATCTAGACAGATTGCACAGGATTACAGAGAGGCAAGTGTGGATCAGGGAACCTTGTGGGTTTTGCCTGCTTTGTCTGCTAGACTGATGTTTCTCACATCCCTGGAAAATTAATACATATCAGATATTGGGTTGGTAAAACCAGAGCTCCTGGCAAATGGATTTCCCATGTTGAGTGAGCAGAAACATCTGCCAAGACCCCACGAAAATGCCATTTCATGCATCAGTCAGTGCTGGGTATCGGGTTTAAGTGGGATTTTCCTCTGGGGGCATTCCCAAGAGTCCTGTTCAAGAGCTTCACAGTGTGGCAAGCGGCAGGAAGAAGCCATTCCAGACTTCGCAGGAGTTGTATGTTGTCAGGAACTTGCTGATGTTGGTAGCAACAAAACGTTGCCACCATCCCGGCATCTGAACCCTTGCTTTTCTTTATTTTATCCAGTCCTACCACTCCATCAGTGACCATGCCTATGGCAGATGGGATCACCTTTGCCCAGAAAGCTGGGAGATCAAGGAAGAGGGGAGTAAAAGAAATGCTAGACCCCACTCTTGCCTTCTCTCCATGTTGAGTCTGTCCTCCAAGCTCAGGTGACAGCCTGTGAGTGAGTACAGCAGGTGGCAGTTGTGCCTCGGTCTTCCAATACCACAGCTGGGACATTTCGTGATCAATAGAAGCTTAACTTTACATCTCTGAAGGCTGGAGAGTTCAAGATCAAGTTTCTTGCATTGGACATTTGGTAGGGGGCTGCTTGATAAGGGAGGCTTTAGGCGCAGACAGTGCAAACGCCTGTGCCCTCATACATCAAAAGGCAGGTGGCTAAAGGGACAAGTACTATATGCCAACATGACAGAAGGGCCGAAGGGAATAAATTTACTTCAGTCTTTATACGAGGGTCCTAACCCCATTCAATGGTTAGATTTTTTTTTTTTTGAGATAGGGTTTCTCTTTGTAACTCTGGCTGTTCTGAAACTCATTGGAGACCAGGTCAGCCTCCAACTCAGAGATTCACCTGCCTCGGCCTCCTCAGTGTTGGCATTAAAGAGATGTGCCACTGCCAACCAGACAGACAAATGGTCGTATTTTTCTAAATATTCATTATCTATGGGACCACAGGGGGGAGTTTTAGAAATTAGGTTCAGTAGTCTAGATGATGTTAAAGGAAGAGTGGATTGGAAAGACTGGGAGAAGTGGTGGTTGTTATGAATATTTCCTAACGCGAGCTCTCTTCTGACGCAAAATTCCCAATCAAGCAAAATCACAACAAGCCAAAATAAGAAATATCCAGGTTTAATGGGAGATCTGCGCTCTCAGGGGACCAATATAACTCTCAGGCCTGGGGGCTGGGATAGATGCAAGGGACTGGGGTCTATGCTCCCAACTTAACAGGAGTGAGTTCCACAGACCCTGGCCGGGAACACAAAGCTGCATTGGGAATTTCGGTCCAGAGCACTGCAAAAGGCTGGTCCAGCACTATTCCTTCACAGAGTTCCCCTCGTGTCTCTGCCTATCCTACTTCCTTCCTGTGGCAATCTCAGGTGGATGGTCCAATAGTCAGAGGAGCCCTAATCTCCAACGTCTCGGCTAAGAATAACAAAACTCTGGACTGGAAGGTTTCCTCCTCTCCGTCCGGTCGTCCCCAAACACACCAGCTCCTCCTGTGGACCCCGAAACCAGCAGCTCTACTGGTTCTCCTCACATCACCTCGACGTATGACTTCATGACAAAGAAAACATTGCTTTTGGCGCACCTCTGTCTTCTACTTACAAGGGCTCAGTCAAGCAAGATCTTTCTTCCTTCCTACTCCCGGGACACTTTGGCTGTTTTAAGCAATCCTGCCTTGAGCGAAGAGCAGGCTGCCAGGTGGTGACGAACACCGGAGGCACTTCCTTGAGTTTTCTTTGAAAACGTGTCTCTGGTAGGGAGCCAAGCTTTTTCGTTGGGGATGGCAGAGATGCAGATGGGATTTGGAAATAAACGATTGCCCTGGGCCAAGTCCACAGACAAATGCTGAGCTAATCTCTGCTCAGTACGAGGGTTATGTGTTTGCCGGTCAGAATCTGCCAAAAAGTCGGAGTTCACAGGCTTCAAGCTGTAGCTCCCCTTCTGTCGATCTGGCTTTGTGTTTAAATAGCCCATTTCTTCGAGCCTTGGGCTGAACAGCGTGGGGCCAGAGATTCTTAGAGGAGATGACAATCAAGCTAATGAAGGGCGGAAGACAGAGGGAGGAGGGTCAGCTACTTGGAGGGATAAAGAACTGTGAGGTGTAGTGTTGATGTGGGCATGTGAGTTTGATGGCTTGTTTCCCAGTATTGCTCTTCTTTGGTGATCACTAGACCCATATTTTAACCTTAGATTGTTTTCCACTTAGAATGGTTCATGTTCCTCTTTCCCCACTGTTTTCATTCTTCTATATGCTGATATCCAGTTATACCAGCACCATTTGTTAAATATGATTTCTTTTCTCCATTTGATATTTTGTGCTTCATTGTCAAAAATCAGGTGTTTGAAGGTATGTGGATTGATATCCGGGTCTTCGATTCAGTTCCATTGGTCCTCCTGCCTGTTTTTATGCCAATACCAGGCTGTTTTCGGTACTGTAGCTCTGTTGTAGAGTTTGAAGTCAGGGATTGTGATGTCTTCAAAAGTTTATTTATTGTATGGGATTGTTTTGATTATTTGGGGGCTTTTTACTTTTCCATAAAGTTGAGTATTGTTCTTTCGAGGTCTGTGAAATTTTTGCTGGGATTTTAATAGGCATTGCTTTGAAACTGTAGATTGCTTTCGTTAATATTGCCATTTTTACTATGTTAATTCTACCTACCAAGAGCATGGGAGGTCTTTCCATTTTCTGGGGTCGTCTTCAATTTCTTCAAAGACTTAAAGTTTTTGTCATACAGGTCTTCCACTTGTTTGGTTAGCGTTATCCCAAGTTATTTTATGTTATTTGTGGCTGTTGTAAAGAGTGATGTTTCTCTGATTTCTTTCTCAGCCCATTTATCATCTGTGTAAAGGAGGGCTACTGATTTTTTTGTTTTTTCGTTTTTTTTCTGATTTTTTTTAGTTACTCTTGTATCCTGCTATATTACTGAAGGTTTTTATAGGTTATAGTTGTTTTTTGGTAGAATTTTGGGGCCACTTATATAAATTATCATATTAGCAAATAATGAGAGTTTGACTTCTTTTCTAATTTGTATCTTCTTGATCTCCTTTTGTTGTCTTATTGCTCTAGCTAGAACCTCAAGTACTGTATTGAATAGATATGGAGAGAGTGGACAACCTTGCCTAGTCCCTAATTTTAGTGGGATTTCACTTTGCGTTTCTCTCCATTAAGTTTGATGTTGGCTATTGCCTTGCTGTATATCACCTTTATTATGTTTAGGTATGTTCCTTATATCCCTGATCTCTTCAAGACTTTATCATGAAGAGCTGTATTTTATTGAAGGCTTTTTTTTTTTAGCATCTAATGAGATGATTTACGGTTTTTTTTTTTTTCAGTTTGTTTATATGGTGGATTACACTGACAGATTTTCATATGTTGAACCATTCCTGCATTTCTGAGATGAAGCCTACTTGGTCATAGTGGATGATTTTTCTGATGTGTTCTTGGATTTGGTTTACCAGTATTTTATTGAGTATTTTTGCATCAATATTCATGATTGAGACTGGTCTGTAATTCTCTTTCTTAGTAATGTCTTTGTGTGGTTTGGGTATCAGGGTAAGTCATAAAATTATTTTCATTGCTACTTCATAACTGTAATTTTGCTACTGTTATAAATCTTAATATTAATGTCTGTATTTTTTGATGGTCTTAGGCATTCCCCAGAGAACTGCTGTTTAAGACAACTTTATTGATATACAGTTCATGGAACATACAATTTGCACATTTAAGTGAATAATTCAAATGTTTTTATTAAATTTACCGATGTATACAATTGTCTCCACACTCTATTTTAGAACATTTTCTTAATTTCTGAAGGAAATGCTGTACTTTTAAACTATCATTTCCGCAGTTTTCAACTCTAAATAACCCCCAAATATCCCCTCATTCTCAATCTCAAAGAGCTTTCCAATTCTCACCCCTAAATAAGAAGGGAACCTGTTTTCTATACTGTAAGTGTGTTGTAGACCTTTTGGATGAGCTGACTCTTACGATATTTGGCCTTTTCTGACTGGCATTTTTCACCTGATGTGCCTTCAAGATTCCTCTGTATGGTTTCAATATGTATTAATACTTATTCCTCTCAGGGTTTAATAACATTTCATTGAAAAGACATACCACAATTAGTGTGTGTATAGTAGATATTCATGTCTGTTCTGGCTGTTTCTACATTGGCGCTATTATGAATAACTCTGCTATGAACATTTTCATACAAGTTTTTATGGGCATGAATGCTCGTTGTTTCATATTTCACACGTAATATCTCATCAGATCTCAAAACTAGCTTTTGAAGAGGCATAATAGATTAAGTAAAGCCAAGATCCACAGTAAGGAAGCCATTTGCTGAAATTCACGTGTGATCAGGATGTGGGTTCCCAAGGTCAGTGGCTATGGGCCAGGGCTATGGTGGTGAGAGCCTTCCAGAAGCAGGTCCTGAGGGCTGAGGGTGACACAACGTGCTGGAAAACCTGGAAGGCAAACCCGGCCAAAGAGTTTCAGAGAGCTGCATTTCAAACCCAAGAGCCAGTGTAAGACTCTGTCCCAAACTGTAATGGCCACCTGGGGGCTTAAACAAAGCAGACAAGCAGGGTGCTGATCACGTGGATGGGAGGGACGTGGAAGTTCTGGGATAATTTTGTGAATGCAGTGGATTTCCTGGGCTTCTATAGGCCAGAGGGTGTGTGAGCGAGCAGGTGAGTGAGCGAGCGGGTGTGTGAGCGAGCGGGTGTGTGAGCGAGCGGGTATGAATTAAAGAGCCTGCACTGAAGCAGACTGTAATAGTGACTCCCCTAAGCTAGATCTTCTCTTCCATTCTCCAGGGCCTGTGTGAAGCTGGATTTAAAATTGCCAACGCCAAAGGATGATTCAGCTGCCGTGTGGGAACAAGTCTAGTACCCTGAGCCCTCCCAGAGCTCCTTACGTGGATGGCTACAAAGCTTCCAAGGCTACGGGTGGAGATAGCTGTGTGCTGACGACTGTGGGATTCATCTCTGCTCTCCTTTTTCCAGGGCAGAGTGGTGTTAAGGGAGAACAGAATTCTCCCACTGCCCTGTGAGGAGATGCCTCTCATCACGCAGGATTAGACACGAGGTGTCGAGGACACCCAAGTTCAGTGTTAGAGGCCTTTTTGCTTTGTTCATTTCTTCTTCTTTGAGGCCAGACCACTCACTGATTATGGGCACAGACAACCCACTGCATTCCCCTCCCCTCAGCAGTGGGTAACATAAAAATCCAGGTCTAGGACATGAAACAAAAAGTATGGCTAGTTCATTCCAGTGACTGGTTAACCAGACACGTTTAACTAGAATTCTATCAGTAAATCCGGGCTCCTTACGGGGAGTGGGGTATTTGTTTTACTGTCCTCAACCTGAGTTTGCAGGTCAGTTCTACGTGATTGTGCTAGCTAGTGTCAACTCTCAACTTGACACAGTCCAGAGTCACCTGAGAGACTGCCTAGATCTGCTCAGCCTGTAGAAATACGTTCTTGGGAATGTCTCGATGGTTGTGGAGGGTCCAGCACACTGCGGGTGGCACAATTCCCCCGTCGGGTGGTCTTGGGTTGTGTCAGAAATCTAGCTAAGGGGGCTGGAGAGATGCCTCTGCACTTAAGTGCACATGGTACCCTTACACAGGGCCCAGATTTGGTGCCAAGCACCCACACGGTGGCTCACAACTGCCTGTAACTCAGAGGATCAGGGGATCTAGTGCCCTCTGGCCTCTGCAGGCACCTGCATGCATAGGGTACATATACACTCACACACATACAGGCACGCACCTTTGCACATGCACTCACACAATGCACACACACTGGCATATACACACACATAAATTAAAAGTTTAGCGATTCAGAATCATAAGAAGGAGTCAGCAAGCGGCATTTCTCCACGGACTAAATCTTTCTCTCCCCTAAGCTGCTTTTGCCCAGAGTGTTTTTATCACAGCAACAGAATGAAAGTGGAGCTGTTATCAAACACGAATTGGTGAGAGGCGGATTTGCACTTTTCCCATCTTGTTTCCATAAGGATACAAATCATGCTCAAATAAAAGAAACTTGCCGTGACCTTGTGCACTGACTATGGATGCATAGACACGCATGCATGGATTTCCACACATGCATGCATACAGACTTCAGATTATCCAAATAAATTCTGTATGAGAACTTAGAGCTGCCTAAAAATGCTGGCATCAGGGGGTACTTGCCTTTCATTACAAAGATATAATTATAAGAATTACTGATTATTCATAATCGAGAAAAGACTGGCAGTGACAAGTCTGAGCAGACGTTGAAAGAGAGTGATGATCCACATTTAGCTGATCCTGGCTTTTTCCTGTTGTCTGTGGAGACACAATGCACAGACACACACACACACACACACACACACACACACACACACACACACACTCAGCCCAGATGGGAACCAACAGCACATAACAGGAACGATTTGGCCAAAGCAATGTGATGAACCAGCTTGCTTACTGGAGTTTCTTACAGGCGCAGTGTAGTTGGCTTTTTCTTTGGGCTGCCAACCTCTTCCCAGCTAAAGACATGGAGACTTATTATTGATTATGAATGCTCGGCCTTAGCCTTAGCTTGTCCCACCAGCTCTGTTATTTCACTTAACCTGTTTCTGTTCATCTTTGTTTTGCCTCAGGGCCTTTTACCTTTCATTCTGTACGTTTACTTTGCTGTGTCTGCCAGCCCCTGGCGTCTCCCTGGCATCCCTTTTCCTTTCTTCCCTTTTCTGAGCCTAAATTACTCCTCCTCCTCCTTACTCCCCCTGCCTGGAAGTCCCACCTACACCTCCTCCTTCATTGTTGGTTATTCAGCTTTTCATTAGACCAATCAAGGGCCTCAGGCAGGCGAGGTACAAGAGCAACACATCTTTACATAATTAAACAAAGGCTGCACATCCTTAACAGTTAAGCAAATATTCTGCCAACACAAACAAAGGCAACACATCTTTGAATCATTACACAAATATTCTGCACCAGAGCAGGGACAACTCAAAGGCAGCTGTGCCACTGACAAGCTCACTCCAGCCTGGGTGATGCCCATGAAAGCCGCATCCCTGAGCTCTCTGCATGACTTTAGGGAGTTCCTCCAGTCAGAGAAGCTCCTTCAGGCAACGTGGCCTCCTTGCTTCCTCTCAGCAATGCTCACTGTTTTCATACCTTCAGAAGGGGCTTTGTGTATCTTGTAAATTTCTGGAACTTCCTGAGGCTTGTGAATTGTCTACTTCTGGGTATTGTGAGCCTCCCCTCTCCTTCATGGAGGGAAGGTTGCAACCTGGAGGGAACTGCCACTCACCACCAATGAATTAATGAGAATTTTTCTAAACACTAACTGTTTGGATTTATTATAGAGTGGTGGATGGGGGTCAAAATGTTCACTGTATTATCAGTAAATGCAAATTAAAAAGAGAGAAGAACACATTTTAAACATAGTTGGTGGCCTTATATTTGGCTTACAATCTTTCGGGGAAAGGCATCTGCAGATAAATCAAAGACATAGAATTGGGTTTATTTTTGGAATAGCAATTCTACTGGTAGTAAATTAACATAGTGTTCAAAATACTGAATTTTTTTTTAGAAGAAGCTTTTCCTAATGGATAACTATTTCAAATGTCCTCAGAATAGGAGATTATTCATAAGATATAAAGAAACAGTTGTAAATGAATTTTTAGGAAAATATATAAATTATAACTATTAAAACAGAACAAAGAGAAGGCTCAGTTGGTAAAGGGCTTGCTGAGGAAGTGTGAGGACAGAGTTCAGATGTCCAGCACCATATAAAAGCCAAGTCTGGCGGTAGTGCCTCTGGAACTGTAACGTGGGGGGGAGAGGGAGATAAAAAATAAGGTGGAACATGGTAAAGGCAGACCCTGGAACGGACACACACACACACACACACACACACACACACACACACACACAGAGTTCCTTTTTAACTCAAAAGTAAGATTCATATATAGAAAAAAGATAAACAAGAGAGTCTCCGAAAGTATGCGTTGTGATTACCTTGAGTAGTGGAATTTAGAGAGACCCTCCCTCGATTCAGCTTGTCGGTCATATACATTTTTTTCAATTAGCATGCATTCTGTGGGAAAATGTTTAAATGGTCATTTAAAAGCTGGCAGGCAGCATGAGCAGATAAAATAGGCTGCCCCCATTGTCTGCCTGTCACCCCTTCCCAAAGGAGGGGTGTTGTTTTGCTGACAGGCCTGAAGACCACTCAATCTCATGCGGCATCCGTCCCGGTGAGAAGCAAAGCGAGCTAAAACAAGGAACTTGAAAGCGTAGCCAGGGACCACGTGTTCTCTTCTGAGCCCAAGGGGACAAGGACAAGTGGCTTCTGAGCCAAAGGGAGCGAAATGCCCACTAGCACAAACGTGACAGCAGCATTTCTGTCCGCAGATTTACAAAAGGGGGCTCCAGCCCTGGAAAAAAAAGACCCCCTTGCTTTTTTTGCACAGTGAATTCCTTAGGGAACTTCAGGCTGGGGTGCGGGGTGGTGTTCCGTTTGGGTGGTTTTCTCATGAGTAGCGTGGAGGCCAAAGAAAATCCGTAACTGATCGGCCCCTTAGGAGCGGGAAATGCTATCAAGACTTTTTTTCTTTTTTCTTTTTCAGTTTTTTTCCTTTTAAAGGGCAGCCGCGCTGTGATGTGATACCGCCCGGTTGCAGAGCAGGGTTGCTGTTCCAGCCGAGCCTCTCCGGGCCTAGGGAGTGAAGGAGAATTAGTGCGGAGTGACCAACTTTACATTTGCATCTGAAAGTGCCCGCCACAAATGGCTGAGGCAGCATTTATGCTCAGGGAGAGAGGACTTGACTGCATCCCTGAGGTCGGTCAGTCTGAGAGTTCTATCTCCCTGAGAGAGATTTCTGGACTTAGTCCTGACGTTCCGTCCTTCCAGAGAAGTAGCCCCATCCTAGAAGAAATACCCTATTCATTTGGGAATTATAATACATTTTTTTTCAGCGCTGCAATCTCTCCATTTGCTTTGTCCCTCCTTCCTGCTGTGTCTCTTCCTGTCTGTCACCGGAGAGGGGATGTGGTCTCCTATCCGTTTGTTTCATCCTGTGAAAATGTGTGAGGGGCACAGTCCATGAAGCTGTACAGATCGAATCTCTCTGGCCCTGGGAATCCTATCAACTTTTCCCTCCCATATGTCCTTCTTATGGAGGTGGGGGTGGGTGGAGGGGGATAGCCGGGCAAAAGAATAGAACTCTCAGGAAAGGAAAAAGGTCGAAATTGTAAAATTTCCCAGGCTTCTCGTGGGACTTTCAAGGAAGACCAAATTGCATAATCTCACAAAAATGCGAGCAGCAGCCCCGGCCTGTCGGCTCTGATAATATACAGTCGGGGGATTAGAGAGACCCAGAAACACATGTGCGATTTCCTGACCTGCGCGTAATTACAGCTCTTCAAGGCAAAGCTCAAGGGCCTCAAGACCTGAGAACTCCAGGCGTGGGAAACATGTATTCACCGCGCTGGGACCTTGCTGCCTCGCAGCTCAGGCTGTGCGGGGAGAGCAACCGGGTTGCAGACTCAGCAAGCTCATCCTGCAGGCTCATCCACGACTCCCACAGAGTCCCCGAATGGCAGAAGCAGCTTCTGAGCCTTTGCTATTTAACAGAGTTCCGGGAACCTAGACCTCAGGCTGATTTCTTGATATTCAGTTCTTGGCATTTGTTAGGGCTATAAATGTATTGATAAATTGCTGTTGATCAAGAAGGCTGGACTGTCAGGCTCAGGACTCTCACCAACGGCTCCCAAGGCCCTGGCGCCAGATCAATATGAAGAACGGAACCTGGCCTGGCCACTGGGAAAGGAAGGTTCTGTGGGACGCAGGGCTCTAAAACGGAGTGATGGCTTATTGGAGCCATAGTGGTGAACATGCAAAGATAAATAGGGTGTACTCCTTGACCTTGAACTGTCACAGCTCAGTGCCAGGTGTGGTGGCAGGTCTTTAATCCAAGCACTCTGGAGGCCGAGACAGTGTGTCAATTAACTTTGGGAGCGTTGTGACCAAGTGTGTGAGAGAAACAGTGTAAGGGAGCCAAGGCTGCTTTTGATGCATGGTTCTCAAGGGTCCGTTCATCGTCTGTCGGCAGTGGCAGGAACAAGATGAAGGGGCCTATTGGCATCATGGGTACCAGGAAGCAGACAGCAGGGGCTGGAACCAGGGGCAGATGTAACCTTCAACCCACTTCTAGTGATGTCTTTCCTCCTGCCAGAAAGATTCTACACCCTAGAGGCTCTCCATCTGCAAGGTTCCACAGCCTTTCAATGTTCAAAGCCTGAGTCTCTGGGGGACAGATTCTAACATTGAAGGGAGGAACACCATGGCCTCATAGTGAGTTCAAGGCCAGTCAGTACGCGTGCTACAGAAAGTCCTTGTCTCTCCTAATCCAAAAGAAGGTTACAATCCAATGGGTGGGGGGGGGGGATATATAAATGACCAATAAGTATTCTGGAAACTACTTCACATCCTAGCTGTAGGGCTAGAGGAAGGCCTTCAGAAGTCCTGGAAAAGTCATGGTTCAAGTGGCACTTACCTGAGCCATTGCAGGCTCTCTCTCTCCTGGCCCCTAATGCAATGGTGTCCAAAAATAGGCGTGGTAACCCTAGGAGAGGCACAAAATAATCCTACGAGATACAAAATGCAACTTTGTAAAATGTTTACGCTTTTCACCAAATCCTTTACCTGTTACTTTTTCAGAATGTAATTCCTGACATAAGGCTGGCTCAGTGTTTGTCGCTTACATAAGTGCTTTGTTGAGGGTGCTTGTATGAAGAGTTCTGCGCTAGAGTGTGAACAGTTCCAGCTCTCAGCACTCTGGGGCTCATTTATCTACTGTCTTTAGGTGCAGGGTTCCGGACCATCGTTGCTTAGCTTTTGGGCAGTTTTGCTGTTTCCACAAGTCTAAGTTCACCTGCCCATCTCATCCGTCACCCCATGCTCAGCAAAAGCAGGAGCTGCCTGTTCCTGGCAGCCTTCCTCTTTGGAAGACAGTCTTCAGCCCGACGTTTTTCTACTCTTAGACCACAGGTGCAGGAGGTGTCAGACATCTAGACTCAGGGTGTAACTTGCTCAATATTAGAGGGTGTGTACTATTAATGTGTTATCAGAGACAAGCAAGAGAAGGCAGGTGGGAGGTTGTAACTCAGTGGTGAAGCTTCTGCTACCATAGTCAGGGTCTCGGGTTCCTTCCCCAGCTTCACAAACAAAGTAGAACAACCCTGATTAGTGGATTCGCTGCGCTGGTCAGAAGTTAGCTAAAGCCTTCAGCAGCAGAGTGAAGTGATAACGTTCTATTGCTACAAGATAACAAAAGCCCGCAAACAATTGCAAGGGGGCAAATGAAATGCCATGTATGACCCACGGTTACTGGTGGGATTGCAAATAAGATGCCATGTATGACACACGGTTACTGGTGGAAATTCAAAATCATGTAGCTCTGAGTTAGAGACCCACCTTTCCCCCCTTTGAGCTTTAAGCCATGGCTGAACCCATTTGAGCTGTAAGGAATACAGGAACTTGGCAACACAAACTCTAAGGCTGGGGGGGGGATTTTTGTAAGGAAAATGGTGTCGTTCCAAGAATGAAAAGAAGAGCTGAAAGCCTGGCCTATGCAGAGATCTTGGCAGGATGCTCAGTGTCCTGTATCTTTAGGACACTTAGTGCCGACAATCCTACTCTTGGTGGCTTTTGAGTTCTGGACTGTAAGCTCCACTCAAAATGCAAAGTTTTCAGAATAGAGATTCTGATTGGCCTGTCCAGGATATGTGCTTTTATCTGTGGACTGTGATTGGACAGAGCTGAGACCTAACAAACAAGGAGAAAGGTTGGTCCTGTGAGGAAGGAAACCAGAGCCGACCAAAACAAATCATATCTATGATGTTATCTTTCAGTTACCTCATCAGGGAAGTGGACATAAAAATACAGATTGGGTAGGATTGTTCTGGAGAACAAGGAGATGTTTGCCAAACTGCAAACCACAAGGCCTAGCCCTTGCTGAGTAATAATGGCAGCCATTGTTATGACTTGTCTGGTATCACATGACACCTTTAAAAAATAGGAGCAGATGGCCCAGATGATCCAACATTTCAGAGGACTTCTGTTGGAGTTTCCTCTGAGTTCTACATCCAGAACAGCCTCAAGACTGCTGGCTGAGGCGATCGAGTCTCATAGAATATTCCACTCAGAACTTGACCATAATCCTAAATTTTCTTAAAGTCCCAACCAAAAAAAGTCCAAGACCAGATCATTTCGGAGTAGAATTCTACAAGATTTTCAAAGAGGAACTAATAACAATACTCATCAAATTGTTCCACACAACATAAACAGAAGGAACATTGTCAAACTCTTTTTATGAGGCTATGATTACCCTGATACCCAAACCACACAAAGACATTACTAAGAGAATTACAGATCAATCTCACTCATGAATATTGACACAAAAATACTCAATAAAATACTGGCAAAATGAATTCAAGAACACATCAGAAAAATCATCCACCATGACCAAGTAGATGCAGGGATGGTTCAACATGAAAATCTGTTGATGTAATCCACCATATAAACAAATGGAAAAAAATAAAACACATGATCATCTCATTAAATGCTGAAAAAGTCTTCAACAAGACACAATACCCCTTCATGATAAAGGTCTTATAGAGACCAGGGATATAAGGAACATACCTAAACATAATAAAGGCGATATACAGCAAGCCAACAGCCAACATCAAACTAAATGGAGAGAAACTCAAAGTGATTCCACTGAAATCTGGAATAAGACAAGGTGGTCCACTTTCTCCTTATTTATTCAATATAGTATTTGAGGTTCTAGCTAGAGCAATAAGGCAACAAAAGGAGATCAAGAGGATACAAATTAGAAAGCAACCCCCAAAATTCTACCAATAAACTTCTACCACTCATAAACACCTTCAGTAATGTAGCAGGATACAAGATTAACTCAAAAAAAATCACTAGCCCTCTTTTACACAGATGATAAATGGGTTGAGAAAGAAATCAGAGAAACGTCACCTTTCACAATAGCCACAAATAACATAAAATATCTCAGAGTAATTCTAACCAAACAAGTGGAAGACCTGTATGACAAGAACTTTAAATTTTTGAAGAAAAAAAATTGAAGAAGACACCAGAAAATGGAAAGATCTCCCATGCTCTTGGGTAGGTAGAATTAACACAGTAAAAATGGCAATCTAACCAAAAGCAATCTACAGATTCACTGCAATGCCCAGCAATATCCCAGCAAAATTCTTCACAGACCTCGAAAGAACAATACTCAACTTCATATGGAAAAGCCAAAAACTCAAAATAGCCAAAACAATCCTGTCCAATAAATAAACTTCAGAAGACTTCACAATCCCTGGCTTCAAACTCTACTACAAAGCTACAGTGCTGAAAAGCTCTTGATATCGGCATAAAAACACTTGCTGAGTGATAATGTCAGTTATTGTTATATCTTGTCTGGGTTCACATGACACCTTTCAAAGATCAGACTCTTTTTTAGGCATGGATTTAAGTATGGAGTTCTCCTGTAGGACTGACTTTCCAAAACATTCATGGTGGAATGAATGAACATTTGGATGGAAATCCACCTTAGCAAAAAATGTGTTGCATTCATCCCCCTCTGTGCATGGAGTCCCATCCCACTGCTCTTCACACCCTTCACACGCTGCCTGCCTGTGTGTGTGTGTGTGTGTGTGTGTGTGTGTGTATGTGTGCCTGCACATGTGTGCAAGTGCATATGGAACCAGAGGACAGCCTCATATGTCATTCTTTAGGAACTACCACTGAAACTCCCAAGAGATCTGAGGGGCTGGCCAGTAATTCCCAGGGATTGGCTTCTTCCCTCCTCCCCAGAACTTGGACTACAAGGCTATGCTACCTAACAGGACTGGCTTTTTTCTTCTCCTGTGGTTCTCATGTTTGTGGGACAAGTCTAAGAGAACCTGGTACCCTGGGACCAGACTTCGTTTTGCTTATTTGTATCTTCCTCTTCTAGTAGATACATTTGGCAACCTAGGTCTTCTATAGGCACAGCAGTCCTCTCCAAACAATGCACCTCACAGCCTCAGACTCCCCTAGAGCCTGCTTCAAGCTATACATGCTCCTATCTCTGCTCTGAACAGTAGTACAGATTGTCTACTCTTAGTAACAATCAAGCTTAGACCTCTTCTATTCGAGCGTATTCTCAGAATATCTCGGCAAGAGGAATAGAAGGGCCAATCTAGCCTGAATTGGTATTAGGTGCCTGTAAGATAAACGAAGTCCTTCAAGGGATCATCCGGAGATAATCCACTATTTACCATATTCTTACCACCCGTGCATACTTGGGCATATATATGATTGAGATCAAATGCACTATGAGAGAGTAATGTGTGATTTTAAAAATGAAATTTGAAATTTCTGCCCTGGCAATGCTGAAGCGTGCATGGGCAGCCCATACATGGCGGTTCTGTTGAACTTGTCCATATTGGGTTTCATGGTCTAAATTGATGAGTATGACTGACCAGGTCTCCTCCTCAAGAGGGCACCAGATCGCATTACAGATGGTTGTGAGCCACCATGTAGTTGCTGGGAATTGAGCTCAGGACTTTTGGAAGAGCAGACAGTTCTCTTAACTACTGAGCCATCTCTCTCTCTATGTGACAGGAAGAATAAATTTGTAACCTAATGTATCAATCAAAATAGAGAACCATCCAAGTAACAGATACCCTTCCATCACTAGCCTTGGTTGGAGTTTTTGGTCTCATCAACAAAAGCGCTGAAGAAGATACTTCAAAGGAAGCTCTGAGAAATTTTTATTAGCAATTTAAAAGTAAAACTACAAGGCAGGCAAGCTGTAAATCCTGGCGACTGCCTGGAGGAGGGGGAGAGAGAGAGAGAGCTAAGGGAGAGAAAAGGTCAGGTCATTTGAGTAAAACCACCAGCAGGGAGGTCGGACACGTGGTAGACAGGCAGCTACCTGGTGGGAGTGCTTTTCTGAGTATTTCAGTGAGCAGACATTCAAAGCTGCATTGCGGCAGCTCTAGACTGTTGTGCTGGTGGGGCAGGGCAGGAGGAGCTCTGGACTCTGGTGAGGAAAAGAACATTATCTCATGAAAGGAGTAATTATTCCTCCTAGCTCTTTAGCATGGCTTAAGGTGGCTCTGCCTTCGGAAGACATTCCCGAAGGGCCCTGTCTCTGCACTGGCAACATTTATATCTCCCTGGCACCATGCTAATCGGTGCTCCAGGACATGCTGTTCTAGAACAGAAAGTCTCTGGAGAAAGCGCCTTGAGAAGGTAGTAATAGTTTAAGAACTAGTTAAGTTCAAGATGACCAGAAAAAGTATAGGCAAGGCCGGTCTCAATCAGCCCGCTCCAGACACAAGTGAACAGATGACTCTTGCATGCAGATTGGGGTGGTGCTTCCACATATGTGAGTAAGAGTCCCGCTGACCCAGCAAAATGGGGATCTGGCGCGATGAGGGGGGTAATTAAAGCAACAGGCTCCTTTTTGTTTGGTTGATCTGAGAACAGTGTTAGCTTCAGCAAAACAGTTCTTTCATCTGTGCTTCTCCCAGCTGAGCCTAGCAAGGTCCCGGTCCCCCAGTCACCCTTTGCCTTGGGCACTCTATCTCCCCACCCTGTTTCACCCACTCATTGCGTCCTTCAGAACAGACCAACAATATCCCACACAGACATCCGGGGAGAGGCCAGAGAGCTCTTCTCCTCCTCCCTCTCATACGGTTAAAAATAAACCACTTTTGCCAGACGTTCTACACGTCAGGAGTCTCACTGACAGTAGCTCATTGTATATGCGGGGCGGCTGACGAGGAGCTGGTGTCTTCCTGTCTGGAAACCAGGCAGATATTTAGGGCAGTGACTTTTAGCCAGTAAGTCACTGGAGAGGCTAGAAAGGTTTTAGTGAATGTTAACTGTTTAGAGCAAGCAAGGCCCAGCTTCATCCAGTTTTAAGCCGAGATAAAAGCACATAATCATGTGTGTCTATGTGTGTTCTCGACAGATAGTGTTTAAAGAGAATTTCTTTAAGTAGCAGAACTCTGAGTCCTTGTAACATATGATTTGATCACAGGCGTGTAACTTGGGCACAGCCTTGGGGAAATACATTGTTTGTATGAATCACAGTAAACATACAAAGACCGTGTCTAAGCGATATCTAAGTAAGTCACTGACCGGGTTATCCTGTGCCATACATCTTTGGTTTCTAGGAGGCTAGCCACCCATAGTTTCCAAAATGTGTTTGTTAAAGAAACAAACATTTCCCCAGTCCTTCCTCGGACCTCTCGTAGTGTCCAGAATTTGGCCAGAGCTTTACTTGATGGATCCTTCCTTATTGCTTCTTCACCAGCCTTCATTTCTGTGTCTGACAGCACAAATGAATGAATATGTCATAGTGTACAAAACATCTGTGAGGGACACCACGTCCTAAACATAACCCAGCAGCACAGACACTGAGAGAAACAATCAATAAATGGGACCTCCTGAAACTGAAAAGCTTCTGTAAAGCAAAGGACACGGTCAACAAGACAAAACGACAGCCGACAGAATGGGAAAAGATCTTCACCAACCTCACATCGGACAGAGGTCTGATCTCCAAAATATACAAAGAACTCAAGAAATTGGTCATCAAAAAAACAAATAATCCAATAAAAAAATGGAGTACAGACCTAAGCAGAGAACTCCCAACAGAGTAATCTAAAATGGCTGAAAGACACTTAAGGAGATGTTCAACATCCTTAGTCATCAGAGAAATGCAAATCAAAACAACTCTGAGATTCCATCTTATACCTGTAAGAATGGCCAACATCAAAAACACTGATGACAACTTATGCTGGAGAGGTTGTGGGGTAAAAGGAACACTTCTGCATTGCTGGTGGGAATGCAAGCTGATACAACCCATTCGGATGTCAGTGTGGCAATTTCTCAGAAAATTAGGAAACAACCTTCCTCAAGATGCAGTCATACCACTTTTGGGTATATATCCAAATGATGCTCAATTGTGCCACAAGGACATGTGCTCAACTATGTTCATAGCAGCTTTGTTTGTCATAGCCAGAACCTGGAAACAACCTAAATGCCCCTTGACTGAAGAATGGATAAGGAAAAGTCGTACATTTACACAGTGGAGTACTACACAGCAGAAAAAAATGACATCTTGAAATCTGCAGGGAAGTGGATGGAGCTAGAAAACATTATTTTGAGTGAGGTAATCCAGACCCAGAAAGACAACTATCACATGATGTACTCACTCACAAGTGGTTTTAAAATATAAAACAAAGAAAACCAGCCCACAAATCACAATCCCAGAGAACCTAGACAACAATGAGGACACTAAGAGAGATATACCTAGATCTATCTAATCTACATGGGTAATAAGAAAAGGCAAGATCTCCTGAATAAATTTGGAGCATGGGGACTTTGGGAAAGGGTTGAAGGGGAGGGGGGAGGCAAGGAGGGGAGCAAAGAAAAATATAGAGCTCAATAAAAATCAATAAAATTAAAAAAAAAAATCTGTGTGGATTTTGGAGTCAACCATTGGACCCAAAGATCTTATAACCTTCCCAAGCCCCTGGAGTGTGAGAACTGTAGAGAGTGGCAGCCCCAGGGAGAGGCCATCATTTTCTTTCTCCACTAATGACCCTTCCCCACACTGTCTCCTCCCCACAGAATTAAGAGTTGTTCAACACACTGACACCACCGGTCACTACTAGCATAGGTGAGGACCAAGCCTAATGCCCAGGAGTCAGACAGAGTGCCGTGAGCAGGTATTACTTTAAAAGCCATTTCAAACAAACAGACCCAAAGAGTTAGTGGTTTGAGTCCTGAGTTCAGGTTCTGACAACACAGGTTTTCATATTCCTCAGTGGTTTACACCTGAATTGTACTGTGGACCGTGACATGAACTCCCTACCTGTCAAGCCACCTCTCTCCAAGGGCAGAGGGAGCCTACCTGTGGTCAATTCTGACCTTCTAACCTACTGACCTACCTCCCACGTTCCTGCTCAAAACCTAGCGTTCAGCTCCTCCCTTTCTCAAAATACCTAACACCATAACCTGCATTGGAGGGGGCCATAGTGAAAGAAGGCACAATAACGACTTGAGGAAAAAACAATGTAAACATTTGTTTGTTTGTTTATTATTTATTTATGTTGGCAGAGGACCTCACTATGTGGCTCTGGCTAACCAAAAACTAATGATGCTCTGACCTCAACCTCCTGAGTGCTGAGATTATTGGTGTGTGCCACCATGCACGGCCTTGAGGGCTTGTGCGTGTGTGTGTGTGTTTGTGTGTGTGTATGTGTTTAATTTATTTACTTATTTATTTTTATATTTATAGATGTTTTGTCTGCATGAGAGCCCGTAAGGCTTAGCATGGTGCCCAGGAAGGCCAGAAGAGGGTGGCAGATCCCCTGGCATTGCAGTCACATATGGTCCCAGGTCCTCTGGAAGAGCAGACACCAGTACTCCTAACCACTGAGTCATTGCTCCAGCTCCAAGCCTTGAGTTTTTATTTGATTTCAACTGTGTTAAAACACACATGCTAATATGTCTGGTGATGTATGTTTGTAACCCCAGGTTTTAGGAGGCCGAGGCAGGAGGATTATGAACTTGAGGTCAGTCTGAACTATAATATTGAGATACTGTTTCAGAAAACCAAAGCCCCACACTAACCACCTGGACAAGGAGTCTGAGTTCCAGCCATTTGGGCCAACTCTCCCAGAAGCAGTTTCAGGAGATGTACAACCTCCCATTTCCCTGGAAACCTGATGATGGGAACCCTTGTGGACTCTTCCTCTGCCTCCCTACAGAGCAAATGGGTTCGTGGTGACTGGAATCAGGGTGAGGGCCTACTGCTCAAAGAACTTTGTGACCTGTAGCAACCTAAATTCTACATGCATTGCTCTCGCATTTGCTCAGGATAAGAGAGTTTGGAAGAGAAAAATGAGACCTTTATGGATGTTGTCACCATTTATTGGCTTTTTGAGGGGCTGCTGCACAAAGAGCTTGACACATGAAGATTGGGGGCCAACGGTATAATTTCATATGTCAGACAAGGCTACAGTTCTGTTTCAGACAACGGTCTTTGTATCTTAAAGGTTTCCAGAAAAGGGGCGTTTGCAAAGTTTAAAGACTTAGCTTTTGGATCCCCCCCACCCCCAAGGCTCTGCCTTTCCCATTGTTTATGCTGTCCTTGAGTTCTACAGTGTCTGTCAAAACATTACCAACGAGCTCCTGAAGGAAATGAGCCTCTCCACTTTTTGTCCACAAGGTTTGTTGCTATCTGTTGTTGTTCTTACGGAGTCAGGCTGGCCCTGTGGGAATAGCAACAGGCACTATGGGAAAACAGCCTGTAGGTGCTCTCTACTTTACATCGGAGTTCACAGTGTCTTTGTCCTATGCAACAGTGAGAAAAATCTCTGCGTCTCCCAGCATTCCTTGGGGTTTCTCCATATTCATCCTTAGTAAAGACATGCACATTTTTAAAACAACATTTTTGAGACATGGTTTCGTGTATCTTAGGTTATCTTCAAACTGGATATGTAGCTAAGGATGACCACGAACTTCTCAACTTTCTGCCTCCATCTCTGAGGGACTGGGATTACAAGCATGCACCACCACGCCTGTTCTATGTGTTGCTGGGGATTGAACCCTGGGTTTTATGCATGCTAGGCAAGCACTCTATCAGCTGAGACACAGCCACAGCCTGATATGGAACATGTTTTGTTTTGTTTTGGAGACAGGGTCTCACTGTAACTCTGACTGTCCTAGAACTCACTCTGTAGACCTGGCTGGCCTTGAACTCACAGAGATCCACCTGCCTCTGCCTCCCGAGTGCTGGGATTAAAGTCGTGTGCCACCACCTGGCATGGGGCATTTTCAATGAAGGTCTTCAGGTTGTCTTTCCAGAATGTCACAGAATGGGAAACATTAGCTTCTTCCTTGGGTTATAACCTTGGTTCCTCTGGATTTATGTAAGGGTTAACCAAGGCTTTGCTGCCTGGGTCTTCAAGAAGAAGCTCAGCTTGCTGCTCCCAGGCAAGGATGCATTATACCTATTTCTTCTTCTCCAGTCACCTGCCAAAAACTCTTCACCTGACAGTCCAGTGTCCCCACTTGCCCTTAGGGTGCCCTCCCACAGAACCCACCAAATCCCCTCTCAAGTCTGGCAAATTTCACAGTCATAATGAATGCCATTCTGGAGGGTTAGAGAGCCATCTTATCCCTGTGGCCTCTCTGTCCCCCAGTATCGTATGGGGAATGGAAATGCCATAGACCTCTCAGGGTTGTGGCTAGTTGCTTTAATGCACTAGAACTAAGGCCCTCTAAAGGTTAACTTCTTTCCAAAATTCCCCACTTTTCTGCTGGAATGATTGTCACTCCTCCTCCTCTCGATACAATATCTACTCCCTTTCTTGTGGAGTTTCTCCATCAACTTGTGATGCCGAGGGAGAAAGGATGCTTGCCTCTGCCCAGACTTAGTTCAAAAACCAGTTTCTTTAAACTTAAACCCAGAGGAGGTTTTTGTCTAATTGTCTTTTCTTTTATCTTCAGATCTGGGAGGAGACAGTGGGTTATTAGAATTGTTGTCTTCCCTGTAGCCATTTTTGTCATACTGAGATATAATAATAATAATAATAATAACTCCAACAGCTGACCCTTTGACTGTTTCCTGTGTGCCAGGCAATGACTTAGGGGTCTATCTCATTCTATTGCAATAATTCATAACCTCTGTCTTAGTTACTTTTCTATTGCTGTGACCTACATAACTTAGAGAAGAAGGGATTTCTTTGACTTATGGGTCCAGAGAGGTAGGAGTCCATGATGTTGGAGCACACATAGTAGGTGTCAGGTGAGGATGCTGGAATAGCCGCCGAGAACTCACATCTTCTCTGACAAACAGGAAGTGGAAAAGAGCCAACTAGAGATGGTGTGTGTCTTTTGAAACCTCGAAGCCCACCCCAAGCGACTTCACTTCTCCAGCAAGGCCACACCTCCTAACCTTCTCCAAACAGCAGTTGAAGTGGGACAAAGTTTCCCAATGCCCAAGACCATGGTGGGGGTGTCTCCCTCCCACTGTCACCCTCTGTGACAGCTTCTACTGATACCGTCACAAAATAGGAGCAAGCCCTGAGATTAATGGCTCATGGGCATGGTCATAGCCAAGAAGGGTAAGAACCTGTATTCACACTCATGTCCAGCTAACTCCAAGGGTTTGTGTGCTATTTTTAACTGTAATCAGCAATTGTGATCAATTGTTGGAGTTTTCAAAAGACACTTTAGACATTGAAAATGCAAGGTATCCTGGTATTCTATTGCCAGTTTGAGGGCAACCATGGCTGTTTTCAATAAGGAGCTATGGGCATTGTCTGTTGATCTTTACGGTAACTAAAATTTAGAAGAAAAAAACCCCAGAATTTATTTTTCTGACTCACTAAATGAGTTTAATGCTCCAAACTGGCAGGCCACGGGATAAATTCCACTATTTATGCAAGAAGTGGATGCAATGGCTGTGCCCTTTGACCCGAACCTTGGAGGACCTCCTTTGTGTAGGACCTGAGGTTAATGCACCCTGCACATTTAAGTCCTTCTTTGGCCCCCATCAACCCTGCTGATATAGATGCTGGGTCAACCATTGTAGCTGTGCTAGGAAACTTTACCCCAGCCCCCAAGTGTTCAGAAGCTGGATCTGGGCAGGAAAGGGTGTTTTCTAAATGTTCCCTGGCTTAGCCAACCACTGCATTGTGGGGAAGTTCTAATCTCTTTTAACTGCTATGCAGCTTTCTTTCTGTTTGATCTTATTTGCTTACACAGTGCTTAGAGTCCTCTTTATTGGCCACTCTCCCGTCCTCACGCATATCCAAAGATAGGAGCGTCTTACTAGCACCAGGAAGGCCAGAGGAAATGTCAGGCTTTGTCGACTGAAGTCAATATTTACTTAAGAAGTCTTGGGGCATCTGTGTAACCCGCAAATGTCTGTCCAAATGCTTAATCAGGGGTCTATATTTAAACACCGCCTTGTCTTCTAAGGTCCATTCATTTTTCACATTTTTCTCATTATTTCTTCTCCACTGTTCCTCCGTTTGCTTATTTATTTCTCAACAATTGTTTCCAGAGACCATAGGGCAAAAAAGAAAAAGAAAATGAAGTATGGTGAGAAACAGATAGGAAAAAATACAAAGTTCCAGTCCCTTTGACAAAGACTGAAATAGCAAGCTTATTAGCTGCTGTCTAAGGGAACTATTATCTTAGCGTGATGACCTTGTGATTTGGGTAGAGCTGACAACATGGTAAGTCTCCGTAGAGGATAGCACGAAGAAAGAGGTAAAGCAAAAGGTTTCTGTTCTCCTGCAGATGTTTCAGTGAGAAGGAAAGGAAATGAATAGAGAAAAAAAAATACAAGCGACACCGTGATCGAGGCAGCTCACAAAAGAAGACATTGACTTGGGGGCTTGCTTATGTTTCAAAGGTAGAATCCATTATTATCACGGTGGGGAGCACAGTGACCTGCAGACAGGTGCTGGAGCGGCAGTTGAGAATTATATCCTGTTCCATAGGCAGAAAGGGAGAGTCGAGGCCTGACTCTAGCTTTTGAAACCTCAAAGCCCACCCTCAGTGACACACTTCCTCCAACTTTGGCACACCTACTCCAACAAGGCCACATCTCCTAATTCTTCTAACCCTTTCTTTCAAAGAGTTCCACTCCCTGGTGACTAAGAATTCAAATATATGAGCCTGTGGGGGTCATTCTTATTCAAACCACCACAGGTTTGAACTTCTTCATTGCTCTCTCTCTCTCTCTGTCTCTCTCTCTCTGTCTCTCTCTCTCTGTCTCTGTCTCTCTGTCTCTCTCTCTCTGTCTCTCTCTCTCTCTGTCTCTCTCTCTCTCTCTCTCTGTCTCTCTCTCTCTCTCTCTCTGTATGTGTGTTTTATCAACTGTAAATGGTCAATGCATTGAAGAGTTTCCTACTTACAGTAAGCAGGTTTCCATACTTGCCAGAGCTGGCAATCTGGAATACAGACGCTATAGAACAATGGGGTGTTTCTCCACAGTAAGAACTCTTAATGCTGGAGAAAGAGACTTCATGAATAGATTACATGCATGCGCCTGGGCTCTCGATGCCTCTGTATGACAGACTCCCTGACATCACCGATTTGGGAATATATTTTAAAGCAGTGCCACCTGTTTGTTTTTTTTTTTTTCTTTTTTCACAGCCCCATTACACAGGCCAGAACAGGCAGAGCAGAGTGGGCAGAGGATCTTCTGTGCCCCTCCCACCTCGGGTCTGCCGTAGCAACTTTTCCTGTTGCTGTGATGATATACCCAGACAGAAGCAGCCTAAGGGAGACAGGGTATATTTTGATTCATACTCTGAATGTGCAATCCCTGGAGATCTGGTGCAGGTGCTTGAGGTAGCTGGTCGCATTGCATCTATAGTCAGGAAGCAGACAGAGAAGACTGCTCCTGCCCAGCTAGTTTTCTCATTATGCGGTTCAAGACCCAAGCCTAGGAAATGGCGCCACCCATATTTGCAGGGGGAGGGGGGATCTGCCCACCTCAATCACCTAATCAAGATAATCCCTCCTAGTCATAGACTTGTCTCCTAGGTGACTCCAGATCCTGGCAAGCTGATACTGATTTCTAATTGTCATGGGCACCTACTGGGCACACTGGGAACACACAACACGCGATGACTTTGAGTCAGAGGACAGGTGAGTGGCAGGATTTCCTCTCCCAGGTGAGCCCACAGGCTTTCTCCAAGCTCACTCAGCCAGGTTTACATGCTCTGGTTCCAATTCTTATCGTGCAAGGCAAGGAGCTTTTTTCCAAGGACATCCCCTTTCTCCTTAGTGCCCAGCATGATACTTAAGAACGGGTACAAGCTGGGCACAATGGCACGTTCCCATAATCCCAGCATTTGGGAGGAAGAGAAGAGGATCCAAGTTCCAAGCTAGTCTGAACTATAGAGTAATGAGACTATGTCTTAAACCACTGGCATTAGGTAATACACTTTGAAAATGTTAAATCTTGTAACACTTGTGCAGGAATTTTCTTGTTTAATTTTGTTGGTTTTTTTCCTACTAAAAATGACATAATTGGATATAGAATAGAAGATGCTAGAGGACTTCCTAAAAACTTAGGAGCAGTTGTGGTAAGTAAGGGGCTCAATAATACTCGAGTTTGAGTAGTACTCTAATATGTATATATTCCATACTTTCTTCATCCATTCTTCATTTGAAGGGCATCTAGGTTGTTTCCAGGTTCTGGCTATTACAAACAATGCTGCTATGAACATAGTAGAGCATATACTTTTGTTGTATGATAAGGCCTCTCTTGGGTATATTCCCAAGAGTGGTATTGCTGGGTCCATGGGTAGGTTGATCCCGAATTTCCTGAGAAACCTCCACACTGCTTTCCAGAGTGGTTGCACAAGTTTGCATTCCCACCAGCAATGGATGAGTGTACCCCTTTCTCCACAACCTCTCCAGCAAAGGCTATCATTGGTGTTTTTGATTGATTTTAGCCATTCTGACAGGTGTAAGATGGTATCTTAAAGTTGTCTTGATTTGCATTTCCCTGATCGCTAAGGAAGTTGAGCATGGCAATAGGTTTTTGATCCTACTGCACGTATTGGCTTTGTGGGAGCCTAGGCAGTTTGGATGCTCACCTTACTAGACCTGGATGGAGGTGGGTGGTCCTTGGACTTCCCACAGGGCAGGGAACCCTGATTGCTCTTTGGGCTGACGAGGGAGGGGGACTTGATTGGGGGAGGGGGAGAGAAAGGGGAGGCGGCGGTGGGGAAGAGACAGAAATCTTTAATTAATTAATAAAGAAATAAATAAATTAAAACAAAAAAATACTCGAGTTTGATGAGATTCTGTGGAATAAAATGAATAAGTAGAAAAGATTTATTTTATTTGTGTGTGTGCATGTGTGCACACATGTGTGTGTATGTGTGTGTACTTGGCTACTGTTTATTTGTAGGTGCTCTCACACCAGAAGAGAGCACTAGATTCCCTGGGGCTGGAGTAACAGACAGTTGTGAGCTGCCTGACATGGGTGCTGGGAACCGAACTTGGTTCCCCTCCAAGAGCAGTGACTGCTCTTAGGGCTGAGCCATCTCTTCTGCCCCTGGTTAGCTCGCTCACAAAGCTACTTCTGATGGATGCTGTTGGCCTCCTCCAGAGCAGCCCTGCTTCCTTCAGCTTTTGTTCTCAAGAATCGTGTCCAACAGAGACTTCTCTCTTTCCCTGTCCTGTATACCCAGTATCAAGGGAGAAGGCAAAAAATTCAAGCTGTACCAGTGATGCAGTAAAACAGCACAGAGTGAGGCCAGGAAAGTTTAGCAAAGGCAGCGAAATTAGCCTGCATACAGGCAGGGGTAGGGTCAGGGGGAGAGGTGGTTCTAAGCCTTTGAAGGAGTCCCAATGACCCCAGACATTTTCACTCTCGTGTGGTCTCTCACACTGTACCAAAATCAGTTTCTGAGAGCAACAGAATGAGCAGAAGTGACCGCCTGTCATTCCTGACACTGAGGTATGAGAGGAGAGGAACCGCATCTCCCATTTTATTCTCCATTCCTCCCTCCCCTCTTCCCTCATCAATCATTTTGGAAAACAGAAAACAAAAACAAAAACCACCTGTCTCAATGTGGTAACCCTACGGAGTGTCACACATGGCAGGGAATCAGGACCTCTGGCTAACAGACAGTAAGGAATAAAGGCCACCTAATAACAAACACATGGATGAGCTTGGCTGTGGACTCTCTAGGCTTAGTTAAGTCCAAAAACATTGACTGAGACTTTCTGTCAGAATTCCTAGCTAAGACTCACATTGATGACTTGCCTGGCTGCATGAGACAATACATCTTATTTGAAATTGGTCATTGGGTTTTTTTTATTATGCAGAAATAGTAACTAACACAGAAAGGCAACTTGGAACCCTAAAAATCAGCCCAAAGGACAGCTCAGAGATGGCAGTCTTTATGTGTTGAATAAACTAGGACCTTCCATCATGAAGGTGACCATGCACTGGCCAGCAGCTAAGAGCGGCAGCCCCCAGTATCACAGAAGAGCAGCTTCTCCATCACCTCTCTTTCCAAATAAGGAGCAGAAGAGCTCCTGTGGCTCACACAGACATAGAACAACACAGACCTGGAAACAACTCCAGTTTAGACAACGCTGAACACAACACAAGCCTACCGCTGCATTATTCCATTTGAGAGTGCAGACAGGGATCTGAGCATTAAATAATTAATATAATAATAATGTGGTGCACTTGCACACATGCAAACAAAACATCTACACACCCAACTAAATAAACCTTTAAAAGAAAAAGAGCAAACTTTGGTTACTAAGAGCCTACAGCTGCGATATTGCATATATCTTGGTTTCTTTTGGTTTGCTGCGATTAAACTATTCAGACAGTGGCAACTTATGATAAAGGGCCTCTGTGGGCTCACAGTTGTACGTATGAGCCGTTATGGTAAAGTCAAGGCAGCAGAAGCACGGGACAGCTAGTCACATCAAGCTCACAGTCTGAAAACAAGAATAAACCCAACAAAGAACGATCAGAAATCTTTCTCCATTTGGTACATTCCTGGGGTGCCTGAGGTTATATTCTTACTTAGGAGTAAGAGAACCCCTAGTACAAGCACATACATAACATTAAAGGATTCAGACCTGAAGGGGTGGTGAGCGGGAGCTGTGATAGAGTGAGGTGACCATGGAAGTCCCTGTGCTCCCTATGTTCTTGCTACTCACCCACTACGTCTGGAAACACCAGCAAACTCTGAGGGACATTCTCCAATCCCATGGGGCAGAAAGAAAGCGGGGTTGAGGGACACAAGTCTTTCCTCCTTTGTGCAACCCTTAGAACTCAGTGGTAGGCACAAGGTCTATGTGGATGGAAGTGTGGGACTGGAGATTTGTGTATTTAGGGCTCTTGTCTGGCTTACAAGCTGTCCAAAGAGAAGCCAAAGCTCTGTGTACGTTGGAAGAAGTGAGCAATTAGCTTCCAAACAGAAAGCCAGAAATGCTCATTTCACCAGCAATAACCAGATTTGGAATTTTCCCAGGTTCCCTTCTGTTACTTCAATAAAATACCCTGAAAAAAAGCAACTTATCAGAGAAAGGGATTTATTCAGCTTACAGTGCAAAATCTGTAACCTGATTATGGTCCATCATAGCAGGGAAGGCACAGCAGGAGGCAAAAGCAGCTAGCCGCATCCACAGTCAGGAGCAGAGAGAAAGAAAGACAGGGAGGTTGCTTGCTTTTGCCCCTCTTACACAGTTCAGGGTCCCTGGCCTAAGGAATGGTGATGCCCACAGTAGGCTGGGTCTCCCCTATTAATAATGAAGACAGTCCACCACAGAATGCCCACAGACGAGTATGATCTAGACAATTCCTTGTGAACACTTGGTTCCCAGGTAGTTCTAAGGTGTGTCAAACTGGCAGTGAAAATGTACCCTCACAAGAATCCAGGTTTTCCTCAGTAAGCCCCTTCCCAGTTGTGTGAGCGGCAGAAACCAACCCTTCTCAAGTCAGCATTCTCTGAATGAAGGATCACAGTGCCTACCTTCTCGGAAGTCCTAAAGACTAAGCAAGCCTGCGTTCTGGAAAGCTGGTTGGGCCGAGCTGCCCGCAGCAGCTGTCCCCGTTGTGTTCTACATGAGGAATGAGATAGAGAGCAACTTGTGCGAGGAAGTAGATTACGGGCTGCATCTCTGATGCTCATTGTCTTAAAGGTCTCTCGCGGGCTTTGACTCCTGTCTGCAAACACTGAAAGCTAGAGAAGAGGAATTCCCTGCAGAAAGTCGCAGAAAAGACTGATCATGTTTAGGCCCTTGGAAAATGGATAACTTTGAGTGGCCAGAAGAGCTTCTGGTAGATATGAAATACTGATGTGGACTATTATATGATTGGTTACATATTTTGTTATTTATCATTGTGTGTGCATGAGTGCGTGTGTGCATGTGTGTGTATGTGTACTGCCACAGGCAGCATGTGGAAGTCAGAGGACAGCTTCTGTGAATTGGTTTTCTCCTTCCACCGTGGGTCCCAGGGACTGAACTCAAATCCACCCATCTTGGCCGCTGTCACGTTTACCCACTGAGTCATCTCGCTGGCCCTGAGTACCTGGTTTACTTCACAAAGACCATCGTAACGTCTTTTGACTTGAGCCACTATTTGCAGTGAGCATTGATTAGACTTTTCCTACTGATGTTATGGTTTTCAAACTTGGTACCCTGGAGCATGTGGTAAGACACAGGCTGTGGCACCTCCTCCTCCTTGAGCTTCCATTTGAGGCTCTAACAAGGAGACTTAAAGCCACTGCTCCAGGAACTGCTCTCTGAGAACGGCTGCCTTGATTAAAGAGACAGTAGACTCGTGAGTGTGGCTGGTGAGAAAATGAATGGTTCCTCAGCAGGCTCGCCCTGGCTCTCCTTGACCTCCCCTGGCAATTAGCGTCTGCACAATACAGCTTGCAATTAATCATGCCTTGTCTTCTGGCATCTCTTTTCTTTGCCTGAATACTATTTACATCTTTTTGTTGTTGCCTCTATGCTAAAGAACCAGAGAGGAGAGAGAGAGAGACCAACCATTGGGCAATCAGTGAGCAGTGGGGAGGTTTCAGGCCCTGAGGTGGGGGCAGGAAAATGTTATGAAAGCAGAAAGGGGCTCCCTGTGGGGATGCGGAGCTGGAGGCTGGCTCAGGCTCCATCATAAGACAGAGGAAGAAAGCAAAGAGGAAAGGAACTCACATGCTCTGGAGGCGCAGGACAGTGAAAGCAGGCATTAAAAAGAGGTTACGGCATAACACGAGGTAGGCAGCTTCTCTACAAGGGAGATGAAGAGGAAAGTAGGTCCTGGGGTCATGCTGTGACTCAGAAAAGGAACCCAAACATCATTTAACATCTTATTTTATCATTGGCTGAAAAAAGGTAGACTATGGTTCTAGAGTGTGTTTTTGTGTGTGTGCATGTATGTCTGTTTGAGCGTGAGTATATATGTATGGGTATAGGTGTGTGAGTGCACGTGTAAATATGAATATGTGTGTGTTTGAATATGTGTGCACTTGAGTATACATGTGCATGAGGTGAGTATATGTGTGTGAGTGTGTGTGCTTGTGTGAATGCGTGTAAGTGTGTATTTATGTGTGAGTATGTATAAATGTATGTGTGCAAGTTTGTGTATGTAAATATATGTGTGTGTGTGATTTTATTGTGTGGATGTATGTTTGGGAATATATGTGAATGTGAATACGTGTGTGTAGTTATGTGAGTATATATGGAAGTGTAAGTGTCTTGTATGAATGTATGTGTGTGAGTGTGAGTATGTGTGGATGTGTGTGTGCATGTTGAAGACAAAGTGAGTTGAGTGAGGTCGAGTTCATGGATTGATGTAATGTGGATGAGTTAGTTCCAAGAAAATGTACTAGGATCAAACGCTTTGGGAAAAGAACAATTTTAAAGACACCACGTGAAGAGAAACAGCAAGATGTCCATAAAAACAAGAGTGTAGATTAGTCTGGAAGAATCTGAAGTGGCATGAGTAGTCCATGTCCTATTGAGATTCTACACCCTTCCCTTCTGTGTGCTAGGCCACACCCATACCCTTCCTCTGTGGGCTAGCCCATACCCACGTGTGTTAGCGGCAGCCTCTCCCTGTGACGCTGACAGATGAGTTAGTTGGAGGACAAGAGGCCTCGGGGAATTCCCGGGTAGCAAGGACCATGACATCTGAAAGAGGAGGAACATCCCTGGGGAGCACAAATTTCACATCTGATAAATGGAAAAGATCTCATGGCGAAAAGCAAAGCTGTGGCACGAGTCCATCTCCTCCTAGCCACAGCCCCTCCTCTGAGGAACAAGTGTTTCTGCTGTTGGCTTCTGTAGTGCATTGCAGTAGCTAAACAACATGTGTGTGTGTGATCGTGCATTGCACGGTACCATTGTGGGCAACAAGGAAACAGATATGGGACAGCGTGCCTGTAAGATTATAAAGAAGGACCAGGGAGATGGTTCAGTGTGTATCTTAGGCACTGTTTGATTAATGTGAAGACACCACGACCAAGGCAATGCTTGTAAAATAAAGTATTTAACTGGGAGCTTGCTTACCGTTTTAGAGGATGAGAGGATGAGGATGAGCCCCTAATCGTCACAGCAGGAAGCTCGCAGGCATGGATAGCTCTGTGACATTACATGAGAGCTTTACCTCCTGAAGTGACACACTGCCTCCAATAAGGCCCTAACTACTCCAACAAGGCCACACCTCCTAATCCTAATCCTTCTCATAGAGTTCCACTAACTGAGGACCAAGCATTTAAACCACCACAGTGGGTAGGTGAACTTCCATGTAAACCTGTCAACCTGGGTCCAATCCCTAAAACCCACGTAAAGGGGGAAGGAGTGAACCAACTTTACAGAAGTTGTTCTCTGACCTCTATGCCTGCATCATGGCATGCCCCCTTCTCCCCAACAATCTAAAAATATATACATTTTTTCAAACTATTATAAGGAACTAAAATATGCTTAAGTTATGTCATAGGCTTCATGGCATCAGCAGCAGCACAGCAGACGTGTTTGTCGTGAGACTGGTGTAAACGCCCCACGCTTTCCGTGGTGTCAAAGTATGGCACATTTGGTTACATGCTCTATACAGGACTTGGGAATGATAGTAAAGGACTCTGGTGCTGGCTTTTGCTTTTCATTGTATTTTTACTATTGCTTCAGGGCGTAGTACTTCTGCTTACAGATTTTAGGAGCTGCACCATATTCATCTCTTGGTTGATCGTTTTCTCTTATTCCTAAAGTAACCTGTTATTCCTTCCTATTGTGCCCCTGTAAGCAACAGATTGAAGAGTGTGCGTTTGATGGATGTATAATGGTTAATCTGTCAACTTGATGAGACTTTATATGAATAAAAATAGGAAAGTGAGCTGGGCACTGTCATTCATCTCTCTCTGCTTCCTGACTGCACATGCAATGTGACCAGAGCCACGCTCCCGGAGCCATGCCTTCCCTGCTGTGACAGCTCTTTGGTATTTTGTTGCGGCAATGAGAACAGTAGCTAATGCAGCATTTGCATGTATGTGCACCCATGCGCACACACACACACACACACTCCATATAGCTTTAGTGTGTATAGGTAATACCACACAGGTTTATGTACATATACTCTGTGATGTTTGTGCGATGACAAAATAGTCCAGCAAGGGATTTCTTAGAACAAACCCCTGTTGGGGCGCACAGGGGGGCTCAGTACGGGAAAATGTTGTTTTCAGCATAAGCCTGGCAATCTGCTTGATCCCCAGTACCCACACAGAAAAAGTGGGATATAGTCATGTGTGTAATGATCACAGCATTCCTCTGGCAAAGAGGGAAGGTGGAGACAGGAGAACCTTCCTAAAGCTTGAGGACCAGGTAGCCTGCAGAATGTAGCATTGGCGGGTGGATGCATGAGACTCCACCTCAAAGCAGGTTGGAAGGAAGGAGAGAATGGGCCGCTGAAAAGCTGTCCTTGACTTTTACACACGTGCCTTGACATGTGCACACCCACATGTGTACATAGAAATGGTAACCAAAAGAAAGGAAAAGGAGAATAAATCCTACCATTCAGTGACATTTAATCTTTTTTTTTTCTGTATCTGTTGACTCCTTGATATAAACCTTGAACATGTAACTTACATCACACTATTGCCATCATTTTCCTCTGAATGTCCAATTTTTAGTTCTTCTGAAAATTATGTTTAAACTTTAGCCTTTGATATTCCAGCATCTCAATTTCTTGGTATGTCAATTTTGCACAGAATCATTTAATGAAAACATTTTCTCCTTTCTATTATTTCATTACTACTCCCTAACTTCATCTTTTATTCTTGGGATATCTTTCTTCTTTCATACCACGTTGAATTAACATTCTCAACTTCTTTTACAGCTGTGAAGTCTTCTGCATTCGATTTATTGTTGACTCAAAAATTAACAACAAAATGAAGCAAAAGGAGGCTCATGCTTTTCCTTACTCTGATTATGCTCTCCTCAAGGCCAGCACTCCTTTCCTCTTCTGGGACACAGTGGAAACATCCACACCCTAATAAAATAAAATGTTTCTAGTTTAGAGGTCATATGGGTATTCTTTTCTTTACGTCGCCCCGTTAATTAGAACCACAAGATGGTTTTGTTTGCTTGATATTTGATCTAAGTCTTTCTTGGATGTCTTTCTGCTTCCCTAGAGTGACGATTTTCTGTTCTGTATTCTCATAAAATATCATACCTTCACACTGCTCTGATCTTTGTCTCGTTTTGTATACTTTTATGGTTATCTTTTCCAGAGCCCAGCCGCCTCCCTGGGTCCTGGGTCTGCTTCATGTTAACTGCCCAGCTCACATCTGAGACTTCTCTGCCTTCTCAGTTGGGTTCTCTAGGCTCAGCTCTTTCTTTTCTCCCTCTTGTCCACATTTTAGTGGTTCCTGTTGAGTAAGATGTAAGAGTTACTGCTCTGGGTTAGCCTCCTGCTCTGTCCCAACTGACAGGACCAATACGGAGTTTAACGGCAGCACGGGACTTGTGCTGGTTGAGAGACACCTCCTAGCCAATTAACCAAGTTGTAGTCAATTTATTGGTTTTATGGATGGCACTGTAGCCAATTAGGCTCTCCTCTGTGCCTTAGCTTCGCCTGTCTTTCCACAGTGTCTGATCACACTGCTAGGTAGAGTCCTCAGGACCTGCTCTGCTGGTGGGAGCCCCACTAGCAAGCAAACTGAGTTTGTATTCTGCTGTTTGGGTTTGTCTTACTTCTATCAAATAAACTTTACTAACTTTAGTTGATCTAAGAATAGATGAAGTTTTATACATCTCAGAACGTTTTATTCTGCCCAACAACCTTCTCATAGTGTGCTATGCAAAGAACTCTTAAGTCAAAAACTGTCCTGAGGGCCGGGGAAGCGGCTCACTGGTTAAAAGCACTTGCAGTTTTGCACACGTCTGTAATCTCAGTACAGCTTCTGTGAGATGCGAGGTGAAGACACACGGACCACTGAGAAGCTTGGTGTCTAGCTGGCTTGGAGTATACATGGAGCATCCCTGCCTCAAAAGTAGAAGGAGAGAAACATCTCCTGAGAGTTGTCCCTTGCCCACCATGGGTGTGCCTACACTGACGGACACCTACAGATACACTTTACTAATAATGGAAAGAGAAACTTGTTTTGTAGACAATTATCTGACTGTGCCATGGACTGGAAAAAATGACAGATTATTTTTATCCATTTCTAGATTTGTTTAATTTTTCTCTAAGAGGTTTAAAGTCTTTAATCTTTGCAATCCTGATTTTTTGTACAAGTATTGAGGTATAAGGGTTTTTGCCGTTTCTGCTCAATAAGGCTGGCACTAAGTGGGTTCCACACCCACTGAAAAATGATGCCTTTCTTCACCTTCCAATTTCTTAACTCATTGTTCCTTTGAACACACCCTTCCTTTCACTGTCTATGTCTGTCATCCTCTAAGACTCAAACATGGTTGACCAGAATCTTTAGATGGTCCTGCTTGCTCTGAGAGAGTGCCTTGATTTTATTCTTAGCTATTTCTGTTTTATAGGGAGGGGAGGAAGCTCTGACTGAATGCATATTGTGGCCGGGAACTCAATTGTGACAAGGACTCCATGGGATTGGCAGTCTTCTCTAAGACCCGACTTGGTGGATTTAAGGCATCTTCCTCTGGTCCAGGTGAGGATGTAACCATCATCTGCCGCTTCCTGGATGACGGCAGCCTGAGACTGCTCCCCTCCAGAGCCCTCCTGCTGAGACCAGGAGGGGGGAGACGATAACAGCATCCCTTCCACCGAGGTCCTCAGCTGTTGTGCAGTAGCTGGTGCACCTCTATCAGACTACACACGACCCAGCCAAGCCCAGATTTTCTGTACATGTCTGTGTGTCTGTTCTTCTTCTGCCCATTGCTCTAACAGTTAGGTCCATCTCTGAGCCGTGAAGGATAGAACACTGTTCCATAAAGCTCTGAGCATTGTTATAATAACTTTTCAAGTCTCGCCCTATCACATAGAAGTGTTCTCTTCTGCTCTGCAAATGTTTCCCAGCCTAGCACTAGCATCTGGTGGTGTTTCTTCTGTCTAAATGCGTCATGCTGTGCCTTCATAGCACACGTCGGAAACCGCACTAGTTGTCCTTGCTGGCCTTTTCTAAAGGGACTCTGGTTGGCCTGAGCATGGTCAGCATGGCTCCTGTAGGCCTTGCCCTTCCCGCATTCCCTCTGCCTTGCTAAAAATCTGTTAGACTACATTCCTAAGGCTAGCTATCAAGGTCTAGTCCCTTATTTGGCTTCTTCCTTCTCCTGAGGCTGACTACCAAGGCCCAGCTGTCAAAGTATTGAAGTCCAGCAATCAAAAGACTCCTTTGGGTACCCTAATTAACCTGTTCAGTTAAAGTTAAATACTTCATCCTAGCATAGGGTTTCCCCTTTCCCCTTTATAAACTACGATTTTCCTATGTGCCATGTCTGTCTCCTCTCTATCCAGAAGCAGCCCCCTTTCCCTCCAGAGCAAATATCATTTATCCTCTCCCTTGTTCCCTTCCCCCTCTCCCCCATCTCCCATCTCCTGTCATTGTCCCTTATTCCCTGCCCTTTGTTCCTCTGGGGTAAATAAAATCCCCTTTGTGCCGAGAACTTGGTCTTGTGGTATCTAGTGACAATATCTGTCCTTTTTACTTAGGGAAGGAAGCTTCTGAGCAACATGTTACTATGTCAGCACAAGTTCTGGATGCCTCTCAAGACTGCATTCATGGAAAACAACATTTAAAAATCTTTTCTTGACCCAAAGCTGTCTTTATCTTATCATTCATGAACAAGAATTTGATTGGATGATAAAATATATTTTCATATTAATTTGCTCTTAAATAGTTAAAGACATTTTTGCATGGAAAGGTTTGGGAATTGGGGTCAAGGGGACACTGATATTGATTGTCCTTTGGGTAAGAGCTCTATTAGAAGAGCCATTAGCATATTGGCAGAGAGATGGTTCTGAGGAGAGTTCAGGCCTATGTGGGAAAATGGGGGGCTCCATTCCTACAGGTTGCAGAGGCAGTAGGGGGATCAAAACCAGGTGATCGAGGAGTAGTCTGTAGTAGGCACTTGTAGTCAGGCTGTCTTTGAATTAACTATAAGGATGGGGAGGAGAAGGTTCTAGGAAAACAGCTTACCTCAGTTCTCTGGGAACCAAATTACAGTGGTTTGGAGAAGTACCACGGTTCACCCGAAATGGAGGAGCTTTACAAAATGGCGTTGCCCTAACTAACGTTTATTTTATTTGTTTTTGCATGCTTCTCGCATATTCTTTATCTAATAAATATATATATATATATATGTATATATATACATATATAATGAGATTTATGATTTTAGCCATTTCTGTGTACAATTCAGTTACAAAAAGTAACACTTGTAATCCACACTGCAGGGTAAGAACCACCACTACTGTCTCTAGAATGGCCTTATTCTATCATGCGGGAACACTGCAGCTTTATCCTGAAGTCGGAGTAGGTACCGCTGTTTACCCTGAGCGGCATCCTGACGTGGGACTAGAGGACAAACGAAAGATAGTTACCGAACCCAGAGACCCCAAAGGGGAAGAAGAGGAAGAATTAGTGGACCCCCAACAACAGCGAGAGAGCAATGTGAGCAGCTGCAGCAGCGTGTAAAGGCCTGGGAGCGGCTAGAGCTTTGCGATGAATGTGGTCTTCCCGATCACAGCCGGAAGAGGGCTGTACAGAGGAGCGCTCTGACATCTTGTGTGCCTGGGACCACTATGCCGCCCACAAACTCTTGAGCAGCTTAAAGTAAACACGGATTCTTCCGCATCAGTCTTGCCCTAGGGCGCCAGGAAAAGTTCCTTGTGCTTTCGAACCATTTGTTTCTAATGTGTATCGTTAAGTTCTTGAGAGCCTCATTAATTATGGCAAGTAGCTTCTCTTCCATGTAATTAGCAATGATTCCACCTTAATAAACTGACCTGCACCGGGCGGTGGTTGCGCACGCCTTTAATCCCAGCACTCGGGGGGGGCAGAGACAGGTGGATCTCTGTGCGCTCGAGGCCAGCCTGGGCTACAAGAGCTAGTTCCAGGACAGCCAGGGTTTTACACAGAGAAACTATGTCTTGAAGAAAAAAAAAAAAAACCCAAACAAACAAAAACAGAAAACAAATAAACTAATCTGCAGGGGGGAAAAAAAGAACACGGTAACTGCTGTACAGTAATTCCTGACTCTTCCTCTCTCTGCTGCCTGCTGACCACTCTTGTGCTTCTATGAGTCTACCCGGTCTTCATTCCTCAGGAAAACGACACCACGCACTCTTATTTCACCTACTATCGATCTTTCAAGGTTTGTCCATGGCGTAGTTAGCACCTATGAGAATTGTATTCCTTTGTAAGGTAGACTAACACTCCGCTGTAAGCCTACGCTGCAGTTTGCTTCCCTGTTCACTTGCTGGTAGACAGCCGGGCTGCTTCCCCGTTGTGGTTATCGTGACTATTGCTGTGAACACCAGTGCACTTTCTGGTTCCTGGATTTGACTCGCTGGGAATATACCTAGAAGTGGACTTGCTGACTCAGGCAGTGATTCTGCGTTTAGCTTTAGGAAGAATTGCCAAACTGTGATCCACAAAGACTGTCCAGTTTTACATTCTGGCAACATATTGAGGTTTTATTTCTTTATAGGCGCATAGATGTTTATTTCCCCCTTTAAAATAACAGCCATTCTAATAGACACAAAGTAGTGACATGGTGTAGGGATTTTTGACACAGTATCCCCGTGCAGCACATGTTAGCCTAGAACTACGTAGGCCAGACTTCTTGCCTCTGCTTCCTGAGTGCTGAGTTCCCAAGCGTGCGCTGCTATACCTGATTTCATGGTGTTTTCGTTTGGTTTCCCTAGTGTCAGATGATGCTGGGCTCCTTTTGTGCGCGATTGGCCATCCGTGCATCTTCTTGAGTGAATTGTCCGTTCACGCTCATTGTCTACCTAGGTTGGCCTCTCATTGCTGAGACTTAAGATTTGTTCACATATTTTGGATATTAATCTTATATGATACGTGACTTATAGGCATTTACTCCTATTCTATTGGTTGTCTTTTAGCTCTAGAATGTGGCATTTGATACGCAAAAGAGCTTTATTTAATGAAAACTGTCCGTCTATAAAACTACTTTCTGATTTATTATCATGGAGGCTATCCCCCACAGTTCTCTTTCTTTTAGTAGTGTTAGCTCTTACATCTGAGTCTTTGATTTATTTTGCAGCAGCTGTTTGTTTATATAAAGATCCAAATGAACTCTTTTATATGTGGATATCCGGCTTTCCTATACATTTATCTGCTGTCCTGTTTATTCCCCTGTTCAGTGGTCACAACACCCTCTCAAAAATCAGCTGATGCTATCTGTCCTGCTCTCTTGTTGGTTTGTTTAACGGTGGTGAGGATTAAATGCAGGACCTCGTGGACGTCAGGGCGCTGATCTGTCCCTCAGTTATCGCATTGGCTGCTTTCCTATTGCTGTAAGGAAGCACCATGACCAAAGCAACTTATAAAATAAAGCGTTTAATTGGGCTTCATGGTTTCAGAGGATTATGAAAGAATTATTCATCTCGTAAGTGGGCATCATATCATATTGGTGTATTAGCTAAACTTTAAAAAGTTGAACTTGTGACTTTTCAAGAACCTTTGTTGTTAGAATTTCTCCTTTTTATAACATTACATTCTTGTCTTGGGAAAGCTGTGTGTTTTTCTTATCTTTTAAATCATTTTTTAAATATTATTTTCTCTTTTTATCGGAGTTTCTGGATGTTTATAACTCTATATTTTATCTTTTTGGTTTGTTTATATGTTTTGTTCATCCATATTGGAATATTCTCTTAAGTGAGTGTTGCTCTTGGTGTTTTGAAACAAAGATATTAAAGTATTGCCTAAAAGGTCTGTGTGAGATCAACAATTGTCTCTTCTGCTCTTCCTTGTAGGATAATAAAATAATAAGCTCTTTTTTAAATTCAAGCGTCACTATGAGATATTTTCCTCCCTGCCCCCTCCATTTAGATGTCAATCTCCTGAAGTCTAGAAACCCGTGTTCTGTTCCCATTCTCTTCAATGTCTGTCTTTATGCTGCTGTAAGGACGAATTAATGTTTACTGGTTTGGTGCTGCAATACCAGAACAGAAGTAGAAACTCAAACCATTGCTCTTTTCTATTGAAACAAGAAGTGTGGAAATTCCCACCTGAACCGATTGGCCCTTTTTCAGATACAGGGCTGCCTTCAAAATGAATTTAATGCATATATGTACCTCAGAAACCACCAGCTGCTTCTCCTGCTTTCTTTTTTTGCAGTTCACCTGGGCACCTTCCTGGGGCTTTGGCTCTAGCTGACCCTTAGTGTGGTTTGGCTGATCAGTCCTAGTTTCTTCTCCCATCCCAGCTCTTCCAGATGAAAGAAAACTGCTGGTTAGCCGAAATGGAAACTTCGTTTTTTTATTCAGAGGCTAACACAGGGTGTGATGCATACTTTGATTCCTGTTTTTTTTTTTTTTAAAGATGAAAGAAAAAAAGAAGCCTTAATGAAGAAGAGAGAGTTGCTTAGGAAATGTCCTTCCTGTTAGCCAGAAGGAGAAGTCTTATTTTGCATTCCAGATGTAGAACTAAACCCTAGCTAAGAAATTGAATAATGTATTTTCATTTCTTTACAAGAAAGTGCCTGTTGTTTGTAAATATGATAGATGGTCTGGGAGGCCGAGAAGCTAGCTATGCTCTGCCAGGCGTCTGAGGAAGCCAGAACGTCTACAGAGGCAGAGGAGGCGAAGGCCCGGTTTTTCAGGAACATGGAACTGGATTGGTGGGAAAGACACAAACCAAGAACTGACACATCCTGCTTAACACATGAAGCCACTTGTCTCCAAAAGTATCCACTTGAACCAGCCCTTTTCCCTTACCTGTGAAATACACACAACAATGTCTAGATTAGGAGAGATGACCTCTAAGATCATGTAGCGAGCTTTACAAACTTAGAAAGTTGCCTTTCAATCAAAGCTGGTCAACCAAAGCCTCTAGGACAACAGGCCTCAACCTGTAGATAGAAACTCCTTTGGGGGGGTGTTTACCTCTTTCATAGGGATCACCTAAGACCAGCCTACACATCAGATATCTACATTACCATTCAAACAGTAGAAAAATTACAGTTATGAAGTAGCAACAAAATTAATTTTATGCTAGGGGTCATCACAACATGACACATTGATTAAAGGGAAGGTGGAGAAGACCTGCCCTAGAAGACCATTATAGGGAAGTATTAACTGGACCAGTAAAAGCCTCTGCAAGCAGGTGCACAGGGATTTTCATGGTAGGGGAGGCATATGCAAGACGGGAGATTTTTGGAAGAACATCACATGCTATTTTACTGTGCTCCAATCTGTAGACAAACCAAAGCATTTATTCATCGATAATCACAACATCCCTTTGCTCTGTTTTGTTAAACATTTATTTAAGTGTGTGTGCGTGTGTGGCTGTCTGTTGTGTGTGTGTGTGTGTGTGTGTGTGCGCGCGCGCGTATGTATGTGTGTCCATGTGCACTCATCCGCGCACATCCTTGCATGTGTATCTATGTAGGTAACCCATATGCTGTGGTACATGCATGGAGGTTAGAAGACAACTTGTGTGCATTGGTTCTGTCCTTCCACCCTGTGGTTGCTCAGGTTGCCTGGAATTAAACACCTTCACCTGCTGAACCCTCTTGCCAGCCCCTTTGAGAAATTTTGATACGCCCCTCTGAAGACATTCCTGAGGCAGGCTTCCGAGCATGGCATCTTTCCAGAGTCTGCCTCCTACATGTGGGATTTTTACATAAGCTTGCCTGTCAGGCGACTCTGGTTATTGTATTCAGTGTCTGTTCCTGTGCAGCTTTGTAAATGGACAGGCTGGCCGTATTTGATGCTGGCTTCTAGGACTCTCTTTGGTACTCCCTTGGCCCTGTTCTCTGTCGCTTTCTGGCCAAGCTCATGTTTTAGAATGTGCTAGTCCAAGACCCAGTGTCCAGGTCAATGGTAAGATGCCGCCTCCTTCACCTGTGCTGTGATTTGATGGGAAGAGAATCGAAACTGCACTATGGGTGGATTCGCTGGATCAGGGTCTGTGAGTGTTGCCCGTTATAGAGTGTTCAGAGTTTGTTTTCCAGAGATGCGGTTAGGTCAGAGAGCAGAGTGTTAGCACAGGCGCTCATGAGTTTATGATCCCAAGGGATTGGTAGCCTCAGACTGTCTCTAGGGCAGAGGCTCATGTCTCGGGTCAACAGATCTTTGTGACAATCTGAAGAGCCTTGTTTTTTCTGTCCTTGACGGGAGCTGCTGTTTTGTTGTTTGCGAGCGCCTGAGATCAAGCCTTGGGTATGATATCCGAGCTCTGACTACTCAGCTACCCCTGCGGCCCAGCTGCTACTTTCCACTCTCAACCCTCGCTGGCCTCTTTTCTCTTAGCCCAGTCTTTTTGTAAACACGATGTAAAGCAATCAGTTAGCTGCCACATTTCAGTACTCCCGTCTCTTAACTTTGAGAGCCTTCTTTCTAATTAGACCTCATCTGCAGGAAAACTGCACCCTCAGCCTGCTTTTCCCTGCCTTTGCCGAACTTTGTCTCATTGATTCCCTCCAAACATTCTGCCTTCTAGCTGAACTGAGCTATTATCTGCTCCGAACACACCCAGAATCTAACTGTTCTCTTTTCCTGGGCGATTCTGCAATCAGAAGGCCCTTCCTGCCCTCTCTGCTTGGAGAAAACCTACCAGTCCTTGAGGGCTTAGTTCATGGTCACTTCATGTCTGAACCTTGTTCGAGGTTCCTGCTGTGGTACGGTCTATTCCCATATTGGCCCATAGTCCTTACCACCCTCTGCCATGTGTTGTTGATATGTCTATGGATTCTATCAAGCAGGGACATGAAATTATGGAACCTTTGACCTCATCACTGGGGCCTGACCCTAGCAGGCCCTCTTCTCGTGTTGGGGGCATGGATCTATATGAACTGAGACCAGCTACTCTCAGTAAGCTGAGGGGAAGTTGTACCTGAAAAAAGAAAGAAAAGAAGGAAGGAAGGAAGGAAGGAAGGAAGGAAGGAGGGAAGAAAGGGAGGAAGGAAAGGAAAGAAAGAGAGAGAGAAAACCCACCAAAAGGTTATTGAAAAAATTGGGGAGTGGGGGGAGGGGGAAAAAGGAGGCGGGGAGGAGGCAGAAATTTTTAATAAAAAAAAATAGAAAAAATGACAATAATTACTGAAGAGGTAGCTAACAAGACTGCTTACTGGTCTTGCAGAAGACTCAGATTCGGTCCCCTGCACCCAATCGTATGGCTCACACTGCTTGTGATCTTCTTTTGAGAGGATATAGGAAGTGGGTGTGGACAAACCCCATAAAGGCAGTGGGACTAGTGACACAGGGAAAGTTAGAAAGAAAAGCAGTTTGTTTGTGAGTATATCCTAAAAATTCAGCAAGTGTCTGAATAGTGCACCACTGTCATCTGTAGCTAAGAGAAATGTGACAATGGCCTTCTTTCCATGCAAGATATAGTTCATAGAACATGGATCGAACCATTGTTTGACTAGTGTTTGACAGCCTCTTTCTAACAATTTAGCTTCCTTATTCAATCCTCTTTCCTTACAGCAAGTGTACTCCCATGCTGTCATTGTCATGGTTGGATACCTTATCAACAGATCATAATTTATTTATTTGATTTTGTATTGATGGACCAGTCTCTGTGTGTTACTTTCTTTAGTTGATTTTAAGTTTTAAAAATTTATATGGGGCTGGAGAGATGGCTCAGAGGTTAAGAGCATTGTCTGCTCTTCCAAAGGTCCTGAGTTCAATTCCCGGCAACCACATGGTGGCTCACAACCATCTGTAATGGGGTCTGGTGCCCTCTTCTGGCCTGCAGGCATACACACTGACAGAATATTGTATACATAATAAATAAATAAATATTTTAAAAAAATTATATGTATTTGCTTGTGCATGTCTCCTTGTGTGTGTGTGTACATTCACACCATGGTGTATACGTTGAGGTCAAAGTGGATTCTAGGGAAAAAAACTCTGGTCTTCAGACTTGGCAGCAAGTGCTCTTACCCTCTGACCCATCTGACCCCTGCTTTCTTTATTTTTTTTAATAAAAATGTTGCCAAATAAATAAATCAAGCAATGTGGCAATGAATAGCATAGAATAAAATACATGATATTCATGTTCTTCTTGTCCCACAAGCTCCTAAAATAAAAATCAGCCAAAGGATTTCTCCTGATATTTTATTTTTCAAACATGCCTTGTAGATGGGAGACTTTGCTACCTCAGATTTCTTATTCTTGTGTATTATATATGCCAACATATGTCCTTCATATCCCAAATTACAAAGAGCCTCCAGATGATTTGTGGGGAAATATTTTACGAGGAGATCAGAAGCCTGTGTTACACCAAACCCCACGCACAAATACCCATAAATGCAATGTACTAGAGAAGGTCTGGTTCACCTGCTGTTGGGTCCAATCAAGGATGACGGTCATTGGAAGGGAGGGAACAAGTCTTGGAATGAACCAAGCATCATTATCAGTTACAAGGTACTCCTGAGAGCGGGTCAAGCCCCAGGTCCACAGTCCGTCAGGTGAATCTGTGCCCGAAGGCATTGATTATCCTGGTCTGTTACTAAATGGGGTGCACTGGTGAACTGTGCAGGCAAATGGAAACTTCAGAACCGTAGGCAATGGTATCATCTAAAAATCCTCTATTGGTCCAGCTGCTTAGGTAAGGGTCCAGTTCTTGGTAGCAGGGTCAGCAACAGTCTTAACAAAACCCCAACACTACCAAACTGGCTGGGAACCAAATATCCAGATCCTCGAGCTTATAAAAGGCATTTTACATGCAAATCATTTCACAGCCCCTAGAGCTAGATTCTAAGAATTCGAAAACCGAAGCACGGTTTCTGCCTTTGAAGCAGCCAGAGCTGGTGGGGGAGAAAATTACCTGGGGCCATGAAGTGAATGACGGCGGCCAGGTTTGCTAGGGACCCTGAGCAGATAGTAAGGGAACTAGGGCAGGAAATGGGGCTCGCCGCCTGCCTGCATTTGTCAACACTGAGTTCTGCGACAGTTGAATCAAGCTTTTTCTGAGTTTGCCAGAAGAGCCTGGAATTTAAACTCAAGATCTGGTTATAAATGTGGGGCTTCTATCTGAAGAGAAACAGATTTACACATTGGTCTAAAGCACAGAAACTGGAGTCGGTGTGTGGTGATTGTTTGTGCTGTAACAAAGAAAGCTTGTCTGAAGACCAGAGTGCAGAGCTAGCCACACTAGTTAGCCATAGAGGTCAGACAGTGGTGGCACACACCGTTAACCCCAGCACTCACGAGATAGAGGCAGACGGATCTCTGTGAGTTCAAGGCTACCCTGGGCTACACGAGACTGAATCAGTCTAAAAGAGAAACGGAGCTCACATCTTTGATCCTAGCACTAGGGAGGTGGAGACAGTTGTGTGGCTGGGTAGAGAGAGGAATATAAGGCAGGAGGAGACAGGCATTTAAGGCATTCAGCATGAGGGCTTGTAGAGACAGGATACCCCACGTGGTCTGAGAATTTCATAGAGGTAAGAACTAGTGGCTGGCTGCTCTGCTTTTCTGATCTTTCAGCTTTCACCCCTAACACCTGACTCCGGGTTTTTATTATTAACACCAATTAGAATTCACGCTACATCAGTAATTAAGCACTGTCCCAGGCATATTACCCACAGGTGGGCTTCTGTGTGCCGTTGGGGTGTCAGGACTCTGAGGACTGCTAAGACAGAGTATGCCTTTCCACATTTCTCCCTTGGTCCTCACTCCTCTCTTTTATGTCTGCCTGACCTGCAGCTCGGCCATGAAGACCCTTTCTGTGGCTCCCGTTGAAAGGTGTGTTTTCTGGCTCCGCGGCGTTCTTATTTTAGAGCCCGCATTTGTTTGTATCTTATTTTAGAAGCTCTTTAGCAGGTCTTTCACAACACGGGTGGTTTCTAAACACACTGTATGCGTGGCATGTTTATTGCATTCTTCCTGCCTGTTTGACTTCATAACAACGAAGATCCTTGTTCTGTTCAGAGCTGCTTCCTCCATTTCCTAAAACAGTCTCTGGCCTGGGCTGTGCGTTTCATAAATGACCACTGAACAAATGAAATGCAAGAAAACGTTAATCCCAACTATTAGCAAAAGAAAAGTGCTTTGAATAGTTGTCTGAATTAATCCATCACCTGACTTTGTATATGGCTGCTGGGGTTCACACTCTGCTCAGACACTTTACTGATGGCTCCATCTCTCTGGCCCTTCTCCAGTTTCCTGGTGTTCCTTCTCTGTCCTCATCTGAATAACCTGACTACATACCCATTACCGCTTAGGTCACCCAGTGCTCTTTTACATCCTCCCACCCCGCCCCAGGGTCTTTTACCATCCTGTAAATTTCCCCCTCCAGAGCAAGGTCTCCTCCTCTACAGCCCCAGACTGGCCTTTCTTTTCTCAGTTTCCAAAGTGCTGACAAGAAGTGTACGGCACTGTGCCTGGCTGGTCCCTTCTTTTGATCTCAAGCCAGATAGGTAGACCAGCTCAGTCTCTTGTGCCTGAGGACCAGTTCCCTTGGACTGATCCCAGGACAAGCCCCAGAGCTCACTGCTCTTACAGAGAAGACACTTGGTAACCTAAGATTGTGCTTGGTGCCTCAGCAGATTGAGGACAATGTTTTATCAAGTGGTTTTTAATTTTTTAAAGTATTTTATTTATTTATCTATTTGTGCTTTATGTGCGCATTTGCCTGTGTGAGGGTGTGCCCCTGGAACTGGAGTTACAGACAGTTGTGAGCCACCATGTGGCTGCCGGGAATGGAACCCGGGTCCTCTGGAAGAGCAGTCAGTGCTCTTAACCACTGAGCCATCTCTCCAGGCCTCTCTCAAGTGGTTTTAAAGAACTTTCCTTGTTTCTTTCGCTGTTTGACTCAGTTCACGCGTTTTCTTGTTTTAACTGGAAATCTGCATGGGGAAGTTACTGGGACGCGTCACAGCCGTCTGGGGCCAGAGGTTTTAGTTTGGCTCTGACCCTAGGATCCTAGATTTCCTGTGGTCTTTTCTCCACCATATGCCCGATGTACTTAGGTTCACCTCTTTGTTTTCACTGACGGCCATCGGGGACCTCTGCAGCTGCGTTCATGGACTCTATTTCTCTTAATTCGCCTGATCCTTTTTACCCCTTTTCAGGGTCACTGCCACTGTCCCCCACAGAAGCTTTACACAGCCCTGGGACCTGTTAGCTCTGCGTCTGGCCCCTGTGACAACCCACTACCTCTCAAATGAACGGATTCATAAACATGTATCTAGGCTAGTTCCTTCCTGCAGCTAAAATGGGATGGCCGTCCTCCACCCATTCTGCAAAGCTGGCTCCTAGACTCCCCCACCCGCCCGCTCCTTCAGTTCTGTATAAGCAGCTGGAGGCTGCGGGGAGTGTGGGGAAGGGAAGAACAGCTTGTCTGAAATTGCCTGAAACCTCCGTCATTAGCATCAGCCACTGCAGCAGATCAACGCGGCCCTAATAGCTAGAATGGTGACCCAGAAAGTCTGCAAAAACACATATTTTTGCCTCCACAACATGATGGGAAAGTGCAGCGACTTCACACTTACGATATTAGACTCAGGTACCCAGTCATCACTGGAGAGTTAATTAGTGTGCACGCTCACACACACACACACACACACACACACACACACACACCAGACAGGCAGAGAAGATGTAAATGCATCTGTTTCTTTTTTTTTTATATTTTATTTATTTATTATGCATACCATATTCTGTCTGTGTGTATTCCTGCAGGCCAGAAGAGGGCACCAGACCTCATTACAGATGGTTGTGAGCCACCATGTGGTTGCCGGGAATTGAACTCAGGAGCTTTGGAAGAGCAGGCAATGCTCTTAACCACTGAGCCATCTCTCCAGCCCCATCTGTTTCTTTTTTAAAACCCCTGAGCTGTACCACCGTGTCTCTCACTGAGATATGGAAGTGTCTCCTGTTCAGGGAGATGCTGGGGGTGGGGAGTACTGGCTGTGCAACCACGAGGAACTGGGTTTGAATCCCCAGCACCCACATAAAAACTAGATGCAGTGGCAGACAAGTTGACCCGATGGCCAGCCAGTGGACCTGAGACGTGACTCTCCAGGCTCAGTAAGATGGACAGCAATAAAGGAGACACTCACCAGGACCTCTGTGCTCTGGGGACTACATGTACAAACATATTCAGAAATTACCCATTTGTCACCCAGAGCTTGTGTCCCACTTACGGCTGAGCACTCTGAACTCACTTGTCTTCCACCATTTGACCCATTGTGAGACCCTGTACTAACCCCAAAGACTCTTCCCTGATGACGGAGAGCTGCACTGTCTATGTCTACAGAGAGGGCACTCAGAGAGCAGTTGACACTATGTTATTATAGCCATGTGATAGTAATAGGCCCACGCCTGGAGTCCACGAGCACCACAGTCATAAACTGGCATGAATTTCCTCCTGTGGAGCTGGCAGGAAGCCCTTTTTAAAAATATAATATTGCTTTATTCCTTGAAAATTTCAATCATATTCTCCTCTTGCTGCTCCATCCAACTCTTCCCAAATGCCCCGTCCAATTTCATCTGCTCTGTGTCTTTTTAAAAATCAAGTCCAATTATCTGTACATTTACTTTAAAAATAATTTTAAAAAGAAAGGGAGTTGTAAAATTATTTCTATTATCCCCTTAGACTCCCCCTAATCAGAGAGTTCAATAAATGTTAACTCACTGTTTCTTGCTGCTCAGTAAGACCCAGTAAATGACACCTCATTTCCTTACCCAAGTGATGAATGGATTTAGGGATTTAATGCTGAAAATGGAGGTCAAGGGGGCCGGAGAGATGGCTTAGCAGTTAAGAGCACTGACTGATCTTCCAGAGGACCTGGGTTCAATTCCCAGAACCCACATGGCAGCTCACAACTGTCTGTAACTCCAGTTCTAGGGGGTCTGACACCTTCACACCAATTCACACAAAGTTAAATAAATTATTAAAAAAGAAAATAGAGGTCAAAATGTCACCTTTGTTACTAACAGGTTGGTGCTGTAGAGTGTTTTCTGTTTCTGGACAAGTGACTTCCTTGTGCCAGACACCAGTAGATGGGCTTACCTAGTTACAGGTGACTGTGGACTGAGGCCAGTCTGTCCCTGAGTGGATGCTCTGTAAACAGAGACTCTGATCTCTGGTCTGGAAGCACAGCATGATTCATGCTCATAACAAATGCGGCAGTCACAGCCAGTCCAGTGTCACCACAGCGGAGGTGACCAAATGTTGTCTGGTTACCAGAAACATCCAGGCACACTGATCACAGTGAATTCACATACATGTACTTCCAGACACTGAACTCACATACATGTACTTCCAGACACTGGACTCATATACATGTACTTACAGACATTGCAGTCACATACATGTACTCCCAGACACTGAACTCATACATGTACTTCCAGACACTGCAGTCACATACATGTACTCCCAGCCCCAAGAGTTAACACATACATACCTGTTAGAAGCCAGCTCTCCTGCAGCCAGCGCCTGCCAGCACAGATCACAAGATGCTTTAAGATTTCCAGACACCACATCCTCCCCCAAACTGGGGTGTCTCATAACCTGTGAGCATGATGAGGGATCTGAATCCTCCAGATCCCTGGCCCTGACTGGAATACTATCTCAAAAATTCCCCTCAGACTCAACCATAGTGACTGGGTGGTGGTGGTGGTGCACACTTTTAATCCCAGCACTTAGGAGGCAGAGGCAGGCGGATCTCTGTGAGTTCAAGGCCAGCTTGATCTACAGAGTGAGTTCCAGAACAGCCAGGGCAGTTGCACAGAGGAACCCTGTCTCGAAAAACAAAACAAAAAAACAAACAAACAAAACAACCCTCAACCAAAATGAACCTTTTTGCTGGCCATCTTTTAGCATTATGGTCTCTATTGCCCTAAGACATTTCCACCCACAGATACCCAACTTAATGTTGAAACATCCTTTGCTATTGTCTACTACTAGTTACGTTTTTTCTCTTATTTTTAATTGTTTTATTATGCTGTTTGTTGTGATAAATGTTTCCATGGCAACATGATCTGAGCTCTGACATAGTGCAATCTCACATGCATTCATGTTCTTCACGATACACTTTTACATACAGAAAGACTAGGTTTGTGCACATCTACACGTTCACATACATGTACATGTGTGTGCATACACAGTGTTGATTTTTAAAAATTAACATCAGAAGCACTGAAACTATAGTGAAAAAAAAACGAGGTGTTTGGAGAACACACATATTTATCATGCAAATGATGTTCTGCATATTCACCGAATTTTAAGGTTGTTTTCTGAATACAAAACCACATTGTATACATTTATAAAGACCTCAGAGAAAATCTGGGCTAATATGAATAGTGTATGAAATTATTATATAGGATTGAAGAGGCGTGCTCTTAGAAACATTTTAATGTTTAAGTTGCTTTTGAGAATTGTTCGCTAGTGAACAATTAAAATGCTGCTGGAATAGATTCAAGGCCAATTAATTTGGATTCAGATTTTTTTTAATTGTAAGAAATCTATGACTGCCAACAAGGGCAATTAATATACTTTTATTTGCGAGCTGAAACAATTCACTGTGAGCCCCCAAGATGTGCATTTTCTAGAATACAGCAATTTAGCTTTCACGTTCACACTGGAAATGTGATTCTAACAATGAACAAACCCAGCAATGGAATGCGGGAAGCACTGCAACATCACAATGGCCTACGCTGTGCTTTGTCATTTTTCATATAAATTCTACAGCTCTTTTGCCCTGTTTCTGGACCTTGATGTATTTGAAACCATTATACAGGTCATAGTTCTGTTCCCTTGGAATGAGCTGATTTATAAATTTCAAGTAATTCACCTGATATTTTTCTATCAACTTGGCTGGTTATTTGTTGAAAGCAATTCACCTGCCCACTATCCTGGCCAAAATCTGACACACTGGAGACAGCGCTGTTAGTCTGTCTTCCTCTGCCATCTTACCCCTGAGTTCCACATCTGGCGGCTGTACCTGTGCCAGTACGTACCCCGTCCTCTGTTCTGCAAAGGCCTTGGGCGAGGCTGGCTCTGTACTAGGGGCCCCCTATCATTCCATAACCTTCCCATGATGTCCTTTAGCCCTGGATTTCCTCGTGTACTACTTTTCTGGGTGATTCTCCCAGACTTAGTTCTGCCAATCTCTCACTTCCATGCAGCCATAATAGCAGTATGCTTGCATGGACTGAACTGTCTCCAAAGGCTCGCATGCACAATGCTTGATCGGCAACACAGAGCCGCTGGGAGTTGGTGGGGCCTTTAAGAGTTGAGGCCCAATGGGATATCCTTGAGTCATGGCTCGTGTAAACCCAAAGGGAATGGTGGGAGTCTCTTCCCTTCCTTCCTTCCTCTCCCATTCTTCCTGACCTTGGAGTTAGAGCTTTTCCTCTTCCACACCCTTTGCCACGGTGCACTGCCTTACCACAGGTCCAAAGCAACACAGCCAGTAAATCTTGGTTTGAAGTCATCAAAGCTGTAATCCAAAATAAACGTTCATTTTCTTTATAAGTTGTAAGTCTGGGTACTTGTCATACTAACAGGAAGCTGACTACAAAGTGATGAACTCCATTCTTGGCTGACAGTATAACACCACTCAGGAAAAAGGCCAGTTCTTTTTTCCAATGGAGGCATTACTTTTGAAAGATATAGTTGTCTACATAAATAGACTTTCCCTATAAGTAATACAATCAATACTAACTATAATAACTTTGATCATTATGATAAGAATACTTGTATTTTTAAAATACAGTCAGTGCTCCATCCCACAACTAAATACATTCCCTACCTTTTGATTATTAAGTGAATCCAAAGCCTCAAGAGACATTTACAGTTCTTTGTCCTAAGCATCCAAGCAAATGAAGAGCAAATACACAAGAAGATGATTAAAAACAGCCTAGTAAACTTGTCATCTACCTTGAAACAAGGCTCTTAGTTAATTGTAGATGCTAACTGAAGATACATTATTGGTAATATAGACCACAAACTTTGTTGAACTGAAATATTTAAGTCAATAAAATATTTGTTCTGCTGAATGTAAGAGATTGTTTTAATATAATTGTACTTACTTAGCAAAAGTGTATGTGTGTGCTCATATCTGTCACGTGTCTATGGGAGTATGTGCATGTGGAAACTAGAGTTTTTGAGAGAGTCTCTCGGTGAACCTGGAGCTCACCAGTTTGGCTACATTGACTGGATGGTATGAATGAGAGGGCTCGTTCATTAGGAACCCAGGCTCTGACAAGAAACGGACAGATATTGCTTCCACATCATCAATCTGTGTGTCCTTCCCTGCCTGGAGGGCACCCACACCACATGGAAAGAAGCAATCATCCTCTCAGGGTACATCTTGTCCCCTTTACAATAACTCTGAACTCCCAGAGGATTCAGCTTTTGGGTTGTATTTCGTTTTGACAAATCACTCAGAAGGCTGCCAGAGATAATAATCTCCCCCCAAGAACCACATATTTCGCATGGCTGCTCTCTCTCTCTCTCTCTCTCTCTCTCTCTCTCTCTCTCTCTCTCTCTCGGCTTTTTTTCAAGACAGGGTTTTTCTGTGGCTTTGGAGCCTGTCCTGGAACTAGCTCTGTAGATCAGGCTGATCTCGAACTCCCAGAAATCCGCCTGCCTCTGCCTCCTGAGTGCTGGGATTAAAGGTGCCACCATCGCCCGGCTTGGCTGCTCTCTTCTTAAAATGGAAGCCTGGAAGTGTGAGTTTGGCATAATGTCTTTTGCTAACTCCACCTCTAAAAGTTAGATATTAATGGAAACAATTCTCTAGCAATTGCTTTCATGCTGGTGCCATGTAATGAATTCCTCTAAACTGAAACTTTCTAATCCTGAGGGAAGATCCTGAAGACCAAGAAGTTCTGAAGGAAGGCTCATTAAGATGCAGGAAGTAGGCAACTGACAAGTCTCAGGAAGTTCCCAAGAGTGAGTAGACGCACAAGCTACCCTCCACCCAATGATATGGAAGCAGTAAACTGAAAAGAGATTCTGCAACCTGTTGAGCGACAAACTGTCCAGATTTCTTGCTTTCATGCTGAGGAGGACTTTCATGGCTGCCGTTGAGTTGTTTCTGTTAGTAATCCTCCATCCATATTCCTTGGAGTATCACAATAAACTCATTGGTTCACCAAGTTGGACTTTGATGGTATTGTTACCAAACAGGACTATTGGTCTGTTGTCAGTTCCCTATATGGGGTGTGAGTAGATATTTGTCTCCCCAGGAATAGTATCACACAAGAGAAGGTGAACTAGAAGCTTCCTCCTTGTAACACTGAGTGAAAAATCAGAATAGCATAAAACAGACTATGGACCAAGGGAGAAGGAAGAGAGGGAGGGAGGGAAGAAGAAAGAGCTTTGGGAATCACAAAACGTGGCAAGATAGCTGAAAATCCCAGAAAAATATGTTATGTCCTTAGCTTCAGCATCTGAAAACTGACATTGCTAGAAGAAAACAGTTAAATACTTAGAGATACAGGCATAGGTCAGGACTTAATGAAAATAATTTTAACAGAAACAATGGAAATATTAGAAAGAATTGTCCAAAGTTACTGCATTAATTAAAAATCTTATGCATGTCCAGGTTGTGGAATCACCCTACATGTGGTGGTTTGAAGGAAAAAGCCCCTAAAGGGAGTGGCACTATTAGGAGATGTCCTTGTTAAAGCAAGTGTGGCATTACTGAAGGAAGTGTGTCACTGTGGAGGCAGGCTTTGAGGCCTCATATATGCTCAAGCCACACTAGATAAGACAGTTCACTTCCTGTTGCCTTTGGATCAGGATATACGGAGGACTCTCAGCTACAGCACCATGTCTGCCTGCACACCGCCATGCTCCCTGCCGTGGCAATAATGGATTGAACCTCTGAACTGTAAGTGAGCCACCCCAATTAAATGTTTTTCTTTATAAGAGTTGGCAGGGTCTTGGTGTCTCTTCATAGCAATAGAAACCCTAAGACACTAGCTGTCAATCAACAAATGATTAGATATAGAAAATGTGTTGTGCATGTGCGTGTATGTGTGTGTATGTGTGTATGTGTGTGTGTGTGTGTGTGTGTGTAGCTGTAAAGAAGAACAAACTAGTGTCATTTGTTGGAAAATGGATGGAGCTAAAGACCATCATGGTAAATGAAAAAGCCAAATAGAGGAAGAGAAACATTGCATGTTTTACTGCACATGCAGGTTCCAGACTTAAAATCTACATAAACACAGGGAGGGAGAGAGTGAGAGAGAGAATGAAAGAGAGAGGACATGAATATAGAAATAGGGCTATTGGAAGGAAGATTTGAAGAAGACAGAAAGAGATAACATGTAAGAGTGGGTAGAAGGGGGTGGATATGAGCAAAAAACCTGATATTTGATATATGTATATAAAGTTATCATAGTGAAGCCCCTCTGTATAATAAATACATGATAATTCAAAATTAATTTCAATGTATTGAAGAAAAGAAAGATAGATAGATAGATAGATAGATGATTGATAGATAGATAGATAGATAGATAGATAGATAGATAGATAGATAGATAGATAGAAGAGCAGCCTGACTTTGGCAGGTGTGCTGGCAGCTATTGTCTGAAGTATAGAAAGGCGCACATGTGTCCCGAGTCCTTCAGTACCCTTCTCCCACCTCTCCTGAGGAACTCTCTGATCGTCCACTCAGGCCTGAACTTCCCCATTGCAGTAATGACTTGAAATGACCAAACATTTCACCCCCTGAAAGATAGCTTCCTTGTCTGTGCAGTGTGTGTTAAACAAACACAGAACTTTGCTGGTCACCTATCAACCCACAGTCATCGAATCCCTTCAGGATTCCCAGCACAGTGACGGATGACACGGAATCCAGCAACTGCCATGCTTACCATCAGAATGGATGCCTTACTTCTCTGCCAATATGATTTCTTGGTGGCTGAATTGTCTGGCTTTCATCACTGTAATTGATCCAGCTTCTTCTGGAAGTTCCACAGTCCCTATGTACGGCACTTTCCACAGTGGGGGTATAAACAGCAATAGAAATTCTTAAGCTGTCGGGGTGACTCAGTGTATAAGGCTGCTTCTTGCTAAGGCCTGAGGACCTGAGTTCAACTCCTGGGACTCATGTGCTGGAATGAGAGAGCTGACGCCTGAAAATTGACCTTTGTCCTCCACACACATGCTGTGGCATCCTTACACACACACACACACACACACACACAATTTTAAAAGCAAGGATCTCCAAAATAACTCTGCTCTATCTCTTCTACCAGCGTCTTAATATGATGAGGCCAAGAAACTTTAATTGAAGTATAGTAAATCCCCGACACAAAGGTACTAAAAAATTTATTGATTGACTAAATGAATTTATTCAAGTACATTCCAAGATTTTAAGAGCAATTCAACTACTTTATCTATCAGCCTTCAGAGTCTCTAGATTCCTGCATTAGGATCCCTGCCAAATTGTGACCTGTGTAACCTGAGGCAAATTCTGAGCTTTTGTTCTGTAACTTCCTTGTTGGATGGTTAGAGACCAGTTACAATGCCTGCATGAGGTTAGTGCCTCCTGAGGACAAAGTGCTGGTGGTAGCCAGCACTTGGGAGGACTCTGGTGTTAACTCTGCCCACCTGTGGGTATTCGTGTCCTTCTCCAATCTTAACCTGAGAGATAGCCAGGGGAAGTAGCCGCGGTCTGTCAGCGTGAGGGAGAAGAGAGGAGACTGACTCAGGGCCCTTTGAAAGGTGACTGTCTGCCTATGGTTCTAGCTCGTTTTCATCTCTCTGGAGGATGCTGAAGCCTAACTTTGGGAGTTGGGAGCCTCACCCAACAGCGCTAGTACCTTTGCTGGAAGCAGAAAGAAAACCTGATGTTCAACTCAAGGACTGAGATTCTACCCTAGGGGCAGGGAGTGGGGACATCGGGATCCAAAGAGAGGATCCCAACAGGAGCAGGTGACGACACGCTGGATGACTTTGAACTGTTATTTATAGCTCAGTGTGTTGGTCACAGCAGTTCCCATGGCAGCTTTCCTTTGGAATTCTCCGGGTTGGGAACAGCAACTTCCAAGTCTCCTTTCTTAAAGAAAACCGAGCCTGACCTTTCCCTGACTATGGTGGAGGCTTGGCCCTAGACGGCCTGGATAAACATCCCTGTATCCTGGCACGGGTCTCTGTCGCCTTCCCTCTCCCTGCTGCAGGGGCTTCTGGGTGTAGAGAAGACTGGAGAAGAAGGGTCAATCCTTAGGTTTGCTCAACAGCCTTATGGGTTCCCGAGCTCAGCCCCAGCAGAAGCGCACATATGGGCTGCATATTAAATTTTTGCTGGGATGGGTGGCTGGGGGAGGGGAAGCAGAGGGATAGATAGCATGGACCTGGAATGTGTGTTTCTAAGGAAAGCCAGCCCTGCCTGTCAGCGTCGTCTCTCCCAGTGACAGCAGGTCTGCACAGAAAGGGCAGACTGAGGAGTCCTGGCAGAGCGGTCCCATCACTTAGGTTTTGCAAAATACTCCCCTAGGTGTCAGAGTCTGGCGGGAAACCCTGTGCCATCACTTCAGCGCCATTAATGTTCCACGGCTGGATTCATCATGCGGCCATCTGCTCTGTGCACTCCTGTTTTTAACTGTGGCGCATCAAAAACAAGATGCTTCAAGAGCATGTCGCATAAAAATGTTCCTGAATACGAATGACTGAGGCACAGGTGACCCGATTCTGTCATTCTGTCATTCCTCAGTAGGAATGGGCCACGCATGACAACAGAGTGGGTGTAGCAAGCCAAGACCAGACAACCTAGAACAGGAAGTGGCCAGTCGACCATAATGAGACGGGAAGGCCCACATGGGGGAGGGGGAAGAAAAAGGAAATGAGAGGAGAGGGTAGGGGAGAAGAGAGAAGAGGGACGAGCACAGGCTATAAGGGTGGGGAAAGGAAGGAAGAACAGGGAAAAGGGAAAAGAAGAGAAGGAAGAATAGAAGCAGGAAGGAAAGGAGGAAGAAAAGAGACTTCACTGAGTCCCATCCACAGGGTTCTGGATATATATATCCAGCAGAAAGATGGGTTTGGGCAGCTTTCAAAGGCCAGGGTGGGACACAGTTGGACGTGGGCTTTACCAGGAAAGCTTGCTCTCAACTCTTCTTCTCTCACTGGCTGCCAAGGACAGTGCTTGAGCGGATCAGGCACCTAATATTTGTTGAAGGATGCCTAGAAGGAAACAAAGCAACAGCCAAAGTGAGTAGGGGCTGGGCAAGCAGGGTTATGGACAAGAAGCACCTATGATAACAGCAACTGTCCTGGAATCCAAGGCAGCAGGACCAGGTAAGTCCAGCCCCTGCCCTCCAGAGGTGGGACCATGTTCTATCCATGTTAACTCCACCCTGCAAGGAGCAAACGTCCAAGTGAACATGGTAGTCTCATGGAAGAAGGTTGACATAGGCTGATACCTATGAGTCCAAGGACTCCAAGCCAGCTTTGGAGTTATCCCCTGGGGGGGGGGGCTATTCATCCGCCATCACAGAGAAGAGACGCTCGTGCCACACAAAGATAATAAATAGGCTTAGAAGACCAGAAAGCAAGAAGGAGTTTGGAAGACCATTTAATCCAACTTCCTTGTCATACAGACATTGGGACACACGAAGCGAATGGCTTACTGAATAGAGTTCAGAGTAGTTTCTCTTTATCCTGTTTGTTTTTCATCTTAATATGGTTTTGCGTTTTGTTTTGTGCCTTTAATAGACTGCAAGCTTCCCCCAGGAAGCTATTTCTGTAATAGTGCTATCTCAGATACACAGGGCACAATTTTACAGGCAGTCACAAACAACGGCTGTTGGCCGGCATGATGGAATGAGGGAGTAAAATAAATGAGAGAAGATATTTTTTTAAAGGGAGACAGAGTTTGCATTGAGATCCTGCATCCCTACCCAACATGAGTCTTTGGAGCTCATCTCCCCGTGCCTCAATGTTGTGGTTCCAGGGGCGATGTTCCGAGTGGAAGCTGTCTCCAGGGCCTGGTAATGGAAACTTAGCGGTGCTGGCCTTGTGGGCTATTACCTCCTGAGACAAGATGGGCAAGCCTGGGCAGAAAGGGTCTTTCCAGTTAAAACATATCAGAACAATTGCATGTGTGAGTTCTGTTAAGGAGGAAACTCCATGTTTGGGAAGGAAAACCCAGCATCGCATCCATACTGGCTAACTGCCCTTGGCGCAGTGCCAGGAAACCAGGAGCACACGTCATGATTACCTGAGGAGTTCTTTGGAGCTTATGCCCAGACTCCATGTTATCCCATTCTAGGGATCAGCCTTGAGTGTATTTATTGTGAAAAAGTCCTCAAGGAACTCTGATGTATGCTCTACTAAATTAACCAACTTCACTTGGAAGGCAGAAATAAACTGGTCATAGCAGAGCACACACCTCTGACCCTAGCACTAGGGAAGCAGAGGCAGGAGGATCACTGACTGCAAGTTCAAAGACAAGGGTCGGCATAGTGAGTTCAAGGTAACTTTATCTAACAAAGCAGAAGAGCGACTCCTGGCCCAGCAAAGCTGAAGTTCCCCATGCTCTGGACCTACTTGGATAACGACCTGGTCAGGCTTAGCGTTTTCCATTTCCTTCTCTTCAGGGGCTACCTCAACACCACAGGACACAGAATAAAAGATAACATTGGCCTTCCTAGGAGGCCTTACTCTCAGAAAGTTCCAGGACAGAGCAGTGCTGATGCTCCAATGTGAAACAAAACAAGCTTACCAGCAGGGGTGCGGCTGAACAGGTGGAAGAGGCCTCGGCTGACAGACTCTGTCTAAGGGTGTGTCCAGATGCACTGTCAACACCCAGGTTCGGTATTAACAACCGTGCCGGTGAGTGCTAGATCAGAGGTGTCAGCTGATAGTCAGGTTTGGGCTAGGGTGTCACCACCTGATGTGAGTGAGTCATGCCCCAGGGCCGGGCCCATTGAGATCCTCGGCCATGCCCACCTCAAGGCCCAGTTTTAATGACACGAGAGCCACTGTTTCACGCTGTTCTCAACGGCCCCATTTGTCCAGGCACCTCTCCATTGTTCCACCCTTTCTCAGTTGCACTGTTGGAGTGACTCGGGTTTCGTTGTATTATTCTCTCATCGCCATGGTTTCCCTTGGTGTGCGGTGATGTCAGTGCTGCCGAGGACACAGCTTCCTCGTCCCCGATCACAGCCTTGTACGCTTGTCTCCGCTCTGTGACACAAACGCTTACTGTCACCAGGCTTCCTTCACATAGACATGTGGCTTCCAGGTGACCGTGGGGATAGGGCACCGAACAGTCTGGAGACCAGGCATGCAGGCTTTGAAGGGTGTTCGGTTCATTGTCATGGAGACGGCCTCACTCACAGCCCTGGGGTCAACTAAAAGGAGATGACAAACATGTCATCTGTCCAAAAGTTTGCTATAGCACACACTGAAAACTTTTAAAGTAAAGCTAAGTAAAAAGAGACAAAGCCCCATTTGTGGGCTGGGACCATAGCTCAGTCAGGACACGGTTTACTCTGTAAGCATTAAGACGTGAGTTTGGTCCCCAAGAGCCATGTAAAAGGAGCTCTGTGGTGTGTGCTTCTCATTCCAGGGCCTGGCGAGGCAGACAGTGGATGGCAAGGGCTCTGTGGCCCACCAACCTTGCTTACTTGGAGAACTCGAGTGCAGGCCAGAGAGAGAACATGCTGCGCGCACACACACGCGCACACACACACTCACACTCCTTAACACATACCGCCATGGCCATCCACCACTAACTAAATGATTGAATACCATGTGTGGGACTCTGGAGATGGCTCTGTGGTCAAAAGGACTTGACACAACTTCCGCTCCCAGCATCCGCATAGCGGCTCGCAATTATCTGTAAGTCCAGTTCCAGGAGATTCTACATCTACCTCTTTATCCCTGGTGGGATAAAGACACATGTGCTGCACATGTGTATGGGCAGGTAAAGCTCTCCTGCCCATAAATTAAAAATAAATCTTCAAAAGAATAAAGAAAAAGCTCACTGGGCATGGTGGCACACGTATTTATCCCAGCATTTGGAAAGTAGAGGGAGGCAGATCTCTATGAGCTGGAGGCTATCCTGGTCTACATGGAAAGTTCCAGGCTAGCTAGGGCTACATAGTGAGGCCCTTTCACAGAACAAACAAAACCAACTGTTTATCCTTCTATATAGAGCACGGAGGGGGGAACCTCAAGATGGAGACCAGGTGTGTGATCATTTTTCCACTCATAAATGCTCAGTTGTAAATTTATGTTTTGCTGCAGCAGCCACAGGGACTGAGTGTTCTGGATGGAGAGGAAGGGATTAAACAAGGACACTTGAAGAAAAAAGAGAGTGTGTGGCTTGAGGTGTGCTCTGCTGTGTGGATCAGAAACACTCTGAAATAAAGGGAGATTAAAGAGAGTGAAATACGGAAATCCTAATGCTGATACAATTCCAAAACTCAGAGCAAAAGGACTCTGCTTTAGGGGCCTCAGGAGCAAAAAAGGACATGAATAGAGTAGACGTCCTTCCTTCCTGAGCCCACCACAGGGCACCATGAAGCTGAGCAGCCTGAGGTGAGGAGGGACTTGCATTTGGATGTCTCTGGGAGGGGGGGGGTATTCCCTGATAGCCAACATGCACGTGTCTTGACTCAGACACTCCCCTTACTGAATTCATTCCTCCTGCTGTGTCCCCAGTGAGTGACTCTCATTCCAACAGGTGACATAAACCACACACAGGAAGCCATTATGGCCTTCCCCCTTTTTCTGACTCCATATCCCACAAATCACCCACACACCGTGTATATATTAAGTTCAACCCCAATACTCGTCTATTAGTCCAAGACAAGTCATCTGGCCACCTAGAAGGTTCCACAGCTTTATAGGAGGTGTACCAACCCAGCTCTCCTTCCCTGGTGTGACCGGAACAGCTCTTGTACTTCAGAAATGGCTGCGTCAGAGCTGCTCTGGGTCTCTGACCTCATCATCTGGCTTCATACTGCCAAGCCCTGTCAACTCCCTGAATGTGGTGTCTCTTCTTGCCCTCTCTCTTCCTCTCCTGTACCTTCCCCTATGTATCTTTTGAAAATGGACATTTCTTTACACTTAAGCCTAAGGGGTCTTCTTTGTGATTGTCTCTGATTTGTCTTTTAATTTTGTGGTCCTGGCATTTAGCACTGTGCTTATTCACACACTAGAGACTCAGAAAATATTTTTAATTTAATGAATGAATGAATGCCAGCCTCTAAGCTTAAGAATAGACCCCCAAAACTTGCCTCTAGTTTTAAACTTTTATTATGGCTACTACCCATCAATATAAAAAAATGCATCTTGACCCTAGTAATATAGCAGGAGGCTCTAAGTCAATGAGGATGCTAGTGTTCATATCTAGACTCTATCATTTTTTTCAGTAATAAGTATTCTTTCTGCAAACTGTTTCTACCCTGTAATCTAAGCCTCCTCCATCCTTCTGAGAGCCAAACTCTCATCTACAAGATTGTTCTCAAGCATGTCAGACATGCTCTACTTTATTGAAACATGCCATTTATCTCCTGGTCTGTATTTAAAAATACAATATTGCTATGTACTCCACAGAGTTCTAGTGAGAGTTGAATGAAGAACTTTACACACAGTGCTTGGCATAGTGCCTGGCACACGGGAAGCACCCCACAGAGGACAGTCACGGCTATTTCTATTGGCTTTAGGTTTCGTTACTGCATTGTGCCGGTCATGGCAAGACTTCTTTACCCTGCGAATGTCTAATGCCCTTTTAAGAGTCTAGAAATGCAGGGACCCCCTTAGAGCAACTTTAAGAGTGTTAGAGACTTCTCAAAGCTGCTGCGTGGAGCTCGTGGCGTATTCACAGGTGGAACCAAGGAAAGCGTACCATAGCTGCGTGCTGCGTCAAAAGAGAACAGGAACAAAAAAATCTGAAGTGTCCTCACAAATAGGCAAGAACTACAGGTATATTTGAATTTCCTGTCTTGCAAAATGTCACTGGATTCAATTGTTCGAATAAAAAAGGCTCGATAGGTTTGACAAGTTCAGCCCAGAGAGCTGCCCCGAACTTCCAATGGTTTGTATCTGCTCATCAGCCGCATCCTGGCCAGCATGTCTGCAGACGGAACTCCAGATGGAGAAAAATCGCGAAGTTGTAGGGATAGAGTTACCTACATTAGCTTCTTTAATAAGTTAATACAGCATAGCAGTGCTTCCCAACCTTCCTAAAGCTGCAGCCCAGTAATACAGTTCCTCCTGCTGTGGTGAGCTCCAACCATAAAATTATCTTTGTTGCCACTTCATAACTGTAATTTTGCTACGGTTACAAATTGCAATGCAAAAATTTGATATGCAAAATAAATTTGCTATGCAGATGGTCTTAGGAGACCCCTGTGAAAAGGTCATTCAACCTCAAGGGGTCACCACCCACAGATTGAGAACCATTGCGACAAAGGAAGGTTTTAAATAAAAAAACTCTTCTTAAGCCTGAAGTCTTTCTTCAAACAGAAAACGGGGACACTGCTAAGTAAGTGTATGACTGAAAGGCAGTACATATGTTAAAAATATTCAGAACAGAGGGGAATCAATACAGGCTCCTCTGGTTTGCCTGGGATTCACCCATTGCCAGCAACTGGAAATGCCCTGCAGACACAGACACTCAACAATCAAAATTCAATCAGTACTCACCTGGCTAATACGATCTACAATCTCCCAGGACTCTGATGCTAGTGAGGGAATATAGAACTATGAATGATTTAGTCTTAAAAATAAATGCACTAGGGGCTGTTTTGATTTGATGCACTGGTGATTAAATGTGTAAAAATAAGGATTATCCAGTAATTATTAGCAATTATCCAGAAATCTATTTTAGAACTTTGGTTTTAGCAAGTATTTAGGTTGGGCAGTGGTGGCACACACCTTTAATCCCTACATTCAGCAGGCAGAAGCAAGCGGATCTCTGTGAGTTCAAGGTCAGCCTGGTCTATAGAGTGAGTTCCAGGACAGCCAGGGTTGTTATTCAGAGAAACCCTGTTGTACTTAAATTTTCTCTCTAGTTTGAGAAAAACATGCTGGAGTAGACCCAAAAATTAGAATATATTTATGTATGCGTGCATGTGTGTATGATATACATATGTGTATATTACATATAAATAGATAAAGATATTTCTAGTTTGTTTGTTACTGTCTTAGGACATGGCCTCACCTAGGCCAGGCTAGCCTTAAACTCACTATGTACTGAGGTTGATCTTGGATTCCTGTTCTTCCTGCTTCCACTTCTCAAGGGTTAGAATTATAGACAGGTCAAACCACACTTGGACTCAAATTAATTATTACTATTATTATTTTTGAGATCTGGTTTCTCTGTTTATCTCTGATTGTCCTGGAACTCACTCTGTAAGACCAGGTCAGCCTCTAACTCACTGAGATCCGCCTGCCTCTGCCTCCCAAGTGCTTGGATTAAAGGAATGTGCCACCACTACCTGGTTCAAGTTAATATTTTAGTCAGGTAGAACATTGTTCACCTATTGTTACCCCCCCCAGTCTGCTACTGTATAATATTTTCTAGATAATCATCACAGTTATAAGAAGAATGTAATGGCAGCGGTTCCTCCCTGTCACTTCCTTAGCCACACGTCCTTGGCAGGATTTACCGTAATCCACATGACTTCCTCCACAAAGAGGGCCTTTCACACTCCCAGAAAGTTCTTGGTTATTCCCGGGGCAGTCATGCCACTACCACACCTGCGACTCTGTCTTGCCAGGGTGGTGACTGTAACTATGGGACCCTGGGACAAATAAACACGTGCTGGATGATCGGAAAATAACAAGTTAAACTTTCCACCCATTCTTGGTCACCATAGTGGAGCCGGCTTATCATCCCTTTCTATTGCCTCATCTTTGTTTATAAAAGCCCCTGACTCCGAGTTTTGACAGGATTCATGGATGTCTAAGAAGAAATTTCACTTCTGTCCAAGTTTGTACTAATGAGAAGCGAGAAGCAGAAATCTAAAAAACCTCCATGACAACATAGCCTTAGAGGGAATTTATCTAAGGCCAGGCCCTGTTGGTCTGGAATTCACTGTGTTGCCCACGCTGGCCTTGACCTCATGGAGAAGCTCCTCCATGGTATAGCTGCCTGCAGGTGTTCAGGGGACCAGTGATACAGTTTTTGTGGGTCCCTCAAGGTGGGGTAGCCTTCTCAGTGTGGCAGCTGCCTGAGGTAGTCAAGCTCCTGGAAGCAACCCTCACTCAGGCTACATTAAGTAAACTCATTGTTTCTCCAAGTTCCACTGAGGTTGCATCATTTCTTTGGTCTGACATTACCTTATTTGGGGTGACCAGAAATGGACTCCTCAGAAAAGTAGCCACACAGACTTCAGCGCTTCCAACTACCGTGTGAATGCGGAAAGAGATCCCGGACCAGTCAAACTTCAGATGAGCAATTGCAGCTGGTGTCTGGACTGCGGTCTGTTAAAGACTGAGGCACAAGGACCACGTAAGGCAGGCTAAAGTCCCAACCTGCAGAAACCGAGCCCATGAGCGTTCAGGTTGGCTTGAGCGTAAGGGTGACTTAGACAGTAAAAGGTGACGAGTGTCACATAAATAAAAAATGCTTTTATTTCTGAGTGAGAAACAGCACAGAAGCAGCGCGCTGGAGTCAGGAGGTGAGTTTTAAAATGTTGGGAGCAGAGCTAAGGCCGACCTTTCAGCATCTGCCCTCTGCTGTGGTCACTGGGGCAAGCTGGGAGCCTGCGCTTTGGAGTTCCGTAGATTTGATTTACTACCAAGCTCAGAGTGGTTTAGGCTTGGAGAGCTTAACTAGCTAAACAAACTCCCCATAGAGTATGGTCTAAAGCAGGATGCTAATTTATTAATTCACCTTGATAGTAAAATGGCCGAGTGGATCTGATAAATGGCACCTTTACGCTGCTTTCCTCTCTCCTTCTCCAGCAGGGGTTCTCAGCCTTTCCAATGCTGCGACCCTTTAATGCAGTTCTTCCTGCTGTGGTGACCCCCAGCCATAAAACTATTTTGTTACTACTTCAGAACTTTAATTTCACTACTGTTATGAATGCTAATGTAAATATCAGATATGCAGGGTAGCTGGCATGTGACCCCTGTGGGGGTTGTGACTCACAGATGGAGAACCACTGTTCTAGAGTGTCCCTAGAAAAGGAGTAAGTGTGTGCACACGTATCACAAACTTTACCCAGCCCGACTTCTCTGAGAACAGACACATCTGTATCCTTGCTTAGGCCACAGCTTGATTTCACGGGCAGCCTTGTGGTGATTAGGCTCCTGGATCTAACTGGACCTCTGTGGTCTAGGACGGGCAGGAACCATCCCGCCTGGACCTCTTCTCTGCAGTCTATTCTTGGTCACTTTGCCAGATGACTTTTCACCCCCATTTTCTCCACGTTCTGAATCAAAGCTGACGTTGAACATTTGGTCACCCATGGCTCCCACCTGGAGTAGCCTTGATGCTTTTCCTACAGTGCTTTTTGTTGTTTTTGTTTTCCCACCTGTTGCTTACTAACAGTGACTCCTCTGCCCTTTGTGACGGACACTTCTTGTGCCTCCCCTTACCTTCTCTCTGCCCACCTTCTTCTCCTTCTGTAGCAAACAGCTCCAGGCAGGTGGAAACCTGGCAGCCTGATGCCTCCCTCAGCTGCAACATTCACTTTCTGTCTGGAGCTTCCAAGAGCCTTAGAGGAAAAGACTTGAAGGAACCTGCCTGGTGATGCTACTTCCAGGAGTTCCCACCCCCTACAAAGCACACCTGAAAGAGGACGAAGAAAGTGGATACATCCTGAGGTTTGTTCCATGTGGCTTCTTGGAAGTTTCTCAAATCAGGACAGAGATCGATTCACCCATAGTGATAATTAGTCAAGTGTGTATCTCACATTTCATCCCCCCCCCACCTTCTGCCACTCCCTCACCCTTCTCCCACCCCTATTCCCTGGGATCTTGTTCCAAAAAAATCAGCTAAGCGAATGTAAGTAAGCCTGCTTTCCTGGAGAACCCTGCCTCAGACATGCTTTGGATCTTACCCTCCTGTAATGCTGTCCCTGCCACCGTCCCACTGGGGTCTTTTGTTTCTGACTCCTCCCTTCAGTACTGCTCCAGCCATGTCCCTACACAGCCAGGATACACACTCATCACTAAAGCACAGCAGACAGATTTGACATCCTCGGTTCTACCTCAGCATCCCACCGGCAGCTGGAATTATACAGTACAACCTAACCTCTGTAATCTTAGACACCATTATCTTCTCCCTCTCTCTCTCTCTCTCTCTCTCTCTCTCTCTCTCTCTCTCTCTCTCTCTCTCTCTCTCTTTTTTTTTTTTTTTTTTTTTCTTTATTACTCCCATTTTTTAGTCTTTAAATATCATGGTGATCACTGGTGCCTTGAATGTTCTCATTTGTTCCCTTTGAGTTCCATTCATCCCTTCCTGGTCCATGATGAAGTTCATAACTAGTCATCTCAATAGTTTTCCATTATCTTTGCATCCCTACTGCTCTATATGTTTGTCTTTAGAAAGCTTTTTCTTTTTATCGCCCAATGGTTCTGTTTCTAAGAGAGCTGTTGAGTACCACCGAGAAAAGGATGGCGCTCTAACCTAGACCCCCAAGGTCAGCTGTGCACCCCTCACCCCAGCCATGTCTGGTGAGATGTCCTGTGTCCATGCTGTCACAGGCCACCATGCACCGGAAAATATGCATGTCGGTATCACATGCCTGGCGGGCACCTATTTCCAAGTCAAGGGTTGTGTTAAAAGTTAGGAATGGAGTTTTGAATGACAAGTATGGCCCTGCCCCTCTGGGATGCTTCAAGTATTAAATTGATCTTGTCATTGGTATTTGGGATCCATGTTCTATGGAATAGAGGTCCTATATATTTTTGTTGTATACAGAAGCATATAAATGAAAAAGTTGCTATGACTGACAATGTACAATACACGCACAGGTACTCCATGCTCAGAAATCACCTGCTGTCAGTGTAGGAGCTTGGGAGCTGATTATAAGGTGTATGGAGGGAAAAAATGTACATGATTCTACTTTTCAAGGCCACCAAGTGTTTACTGCCAACTTCCATTCAGAAGTTTAAAAAAATCAGTGGACAACTCAGGACACAGAATGACTGAAATGGAACTTCCTCTTGCTGTGGTTTGTGTGCTCTTGTTGTGTGTTCTCCGTGGCTGTGATGCCCCTCTCCATGGATGCAGATCTCCTGTTCTTTGACTCATGTCATTCTGTGGGTCTTTTCTGTTTAAAAAAAAGGTTTATTTTTATTTTATGTGTGTGAGTCGTTTGCCTCAATATGCATCTGTGCTCGCGGTATACAGTGCTCTTGGAGAGCAGAAGAGGGTGTTGGAATGGAGTTACAGATGGTCCTCAGCGGCCATAGGGGTCCTGGGAACTGAACCTGGGTCCTCTGCAAGAGCAACAAGGGCTGTGCACCAGTGAGCCACCTCTTTAGCCATCCCCACCCTGGATCCTTCCTACTTAGTTGCTCTGTTGGCTGACCATTAGTTCCTGCACTTGGGGTGGGGCATGTTTGGGTATCTAGAATGTCTTATTGCCTTCTGATGAGAGGAGACCTCTGTGGTCAGATTGGTCAACAGGTTAGAGAAAGGCATGGAAGTAGGAAGGGGTTTGAACATAGGACACTATGTCACCAAAGTGGGATGGTGGCTTCTGCGACCAGCACACTTTCTTTCTAGCCTTCTTAGCCGGTTACGGCCTTGCTGTGGTACTAGAGACATGGCTTAGAAACCCTGGGCAGATAGCAACAGGCAGCAGGAGCCAGGAAGGAAAGGACAAATAAAAACATTGTCCCCTGAAATTATCAGCTCCTCCTGAGCTCTATCAGCCCCTCACCCTCATGCTTTCCCCTCATGTCTGCCGTGACTACGGACACACGCGGTGTTTATGTGTGTCCAAGACCTTGGGACTTTCAGAGGACTATTTCCTTATTTCTGCAACTGTAGGATCTGGCTATTACTACTCAGTTAATTAGTTAATTAAAATTCATTTGTTTTTGTCATTGTCTCCAAAATACATCAGATAAAGAAAAAGGACATGAAATCCTGTCTGTAAAAGCCAGTGCATTAGTGTTATCCCAAAGGTTGGTCAAGACAACTCTTCATACAAGGTTGTTGATATCAATAAAAATTGTGTTTTGTTGCTTCCCCCCATTGGTAACTTAACAAAGTCTGTGCTCGTAAAGTAAAGCTCTGGTTTGGTTGCCTGCCCCAGCTGTTGGAGAGTTGTGTTAGGTGCAGAGAGAGTGACAGCCACACCTCACAGCTACCTGGGCCCATAGCAAGCAGAGGTGTGCTCAGAGTGTGAGCGTGAGTTCAGACTGAGGCTGGATCTCGGCTGAGTGTGAGGAAACGGGGGCAAGCAGAAAAGGTTCAGAAATCCAAACATGGGTCATACCTTGAATAGCGGTGCTCAGGAGAGGAAGGCAAGCAGATTTCTGAGTTGGAGTCCAGTCTGGTCTACATAGCATGGTCTACATGGTGAGTTCTAGGACAGTCAGAGCTATGTAGAGAGACTCTGTCTCAAAACAAAACGAAGTTCTCCAGAACTGAAGACATGGGAGTCATACACTGGGCTTTCTTCTCTAGACCCTGTTGGGGTCACGCCTGCCCTGCCTCTCTATATTCTCTATCCCAGCCCCAAATGGGACTTTTCTCTCTCTCCTCCCTGCCTTCCTCCCTCTATATCACTCTCTTTCTCTTTTTGAGACAGAATCTCACTGTGTGGCCTAAGATGGCCTCCTGCCTCCTCCTGAACGCTAAGACTCGAGGCATATGACAGTGTACAAGGCTGAGGCTCCTTTCCTGACCCTCCACCCCACACACTGTCTATTTCCTCCCCTCTACACACTTGCTGTTACCTCTGCCCTGAAAATCTTGCATTCCCATTCCCATCCTGTCTCTAGTCTCCGGGGAATGTTGGGATAGTCTCACTCTACCCACAATTCCCCTGCCACCAAGCTGTTTGAGCTTGTATAATTGTTGACTCCACGTCAGACCACAGATCTCATGAGGATGGAGACCTTGCCTATCTTGCTTCACAGTTAACCCCAGTACCCTGCTCTGGGTCTGGTTCAGGGCAGGAATACAACCAACAATGATTTCTTACTCCCTCCCCTACATGGGACTTAACCATTCTGACCTGAGCCCGTGACTCAAATTGTGCCCAGATCTTGCTGTGTTGACTTGGGGTTAGGGATGACATGCCCAGATCTTGCTGTGTTGACTTGGGGTTAGGGATCACACCCAGCCATAAATCTTACTATGAAATTGACCAAACTTTTTTTTGACATAAAAGCGCCTTTAAAATTAGAATCCACTGACACAGCATTGACAGGCGGGCCAGAGATACGGGGGGGATTTGGTTCATATTCATGCCAGAAGAATGAACTGCAGAATTGAAGTCATACATAATTAAAATATGATTGATTTTCTTTTTTGGATTTTATACACTAGTGAAAAACACTTATACATATTCCTTAGATGCATAATCATCACCATCAACTTGACTGACTCAAAATTACCTAGGAGACCGAGGCCAATGCTGGCATTCCCCTTTCCTTGCTTTCTCTCTGTCAGTGACAAAACTGTTCGTAGTGGACTCAACCCTATGGAATCCCAAGACAAAATAAACCTCCCCTCTCTCAGGTTCCTTCTGTTAGAGGATTTGGTCATGGAGATGAGAAGTAAGCCATGCACAGCCCACAGAGATGTCTTGGGAAGATGCTGGGCTTGGGCATGGTCACGTCTGGAGGATCATGGAGTACAGGAAGGCATACCCTTGGGAGAAGGCAGGGAAGGGATGTCAAGAAACAAGTCCACTGTGCAAAGCTATTGTCTCTTCTGCCCCCACCACAAAACTTGCCAAAGTCTACCTTGTGTAAAGATGTACCAGGAGTAGATCTTCCTATCACAGAAATGAGAACTTCCACCAGAGTTAGCAAAAGACTTTAAAGGAAGCTGCGGAGACAGTCCAGAGTGGCCACAGGAAGCCTCACCTCAGCACAGGAACCATCTGAAAGGAGTAGCAGCTTCAAAAGCCACCATGCCACAATGACTCCTGGAAGCAACAAAGGAGACTTAACTACAAAGCTTTGGGAGAAACAAGTCCCTCCCCCTGCTCCCAGCACCAGACTCCAGAGCCTTCCCTGTGTCGCCTCTAAACTCCAGTGACCTCCCAGCACCAGACTCCAGAGCCTTCCCTGTGTCGCCTCTAAACTCCAGTGACCTCCCTCGCTCTCTGCAAATTACTGACACCCTTCCTTCATGAACGTGTACGTTTTCACAGCTGCTCCCATGTCTAACCACCCTCCGAATGCCATTAGCACCACAGATGGACAAGGAAATGGCTGTGAAGCCGAGAACAGTCGTTAAAGTGTGACAAGCAAAGAGATGTAATGTTTAAGGCTTAATAGCTATTGTCCCTTTCATAAAGTTGTCACAACAAGAATGAGACAAATGGGCTGTGTTTAAGGAAAGAACGAAATGTTTTACATGATCGCATAAAGCATGACATCGGTGGCCTGGGGCTGTAGCTCAACAGCAGAGCGCCTGCCTAGCATGAACAATGCCCTGACTTTGATCCCAATATTTCAAAACAAGTGAAGAAATAAAGCATAACCTCAAAAACATACAAAAATTTTCAAAGTATTTTTGGTGTTCTTTTCACAGCCCTTAGTTTGGGGAATGATATTATGGAGTCAAAAATCTAAATGTGAACTATTAAATATATTTTTTTAAAAATATTTTATTCATTTGTGTGTGTGTGTGTGTGTGTGTGTGTGTGTGTGTGTGTGTGTGTAGTTACAGGTGGTTGTAAGTTACATGCAGGTGCTGGGGACTGAACCCAGATTCTCTGTAAGAACAGCAAATGAGCCACCTCTCTTCACCTCTTAACCTCTGAGCCACCTGCCCAGACCCTCAAATATTGTCTTTATTGTTCTTACATTGCACAGTAATATGAAAAAATCCATGTTGACGAGATGTGCGTGGGGCACAGGAAGCACAAACTGTGTGCCTTCCAAGGACTTGTTGCTCTTGACCTCAATTATTCCAGAGTACCTCCTTCTTTGACTCTGGACAGAGAACTCCAGGGTGTTTTCCTATAGCAGAGCCTTCACCTTCATGCTGAGGAAAGTTATTTGATCATCTTTTGCTTATTTGATTGTGACACAGTTTGAGAATCTCAAGTCATTTTTTTATTGGAAATCATCCTTTTCTTTTTAGTCACAGATCTGTGGAAAATAAGTTTGTATCGTATAAATATTTAATGCAAAAGAAGCATTAAATTTTAATTCATGCTGAAATTGTAAGGCAGGATGCAGAACATACAGATGTAGCGGTCATTGAATAAGCGACAGGGATTAACCTGAAATCGATGCTGCTTATGCAGCACTGCGGAGAGCAGATGCTACACGTTCTTCTATCAGGTAACAGCCTTCAAGGAAAGCCTCCTTGGGTGCGGCTCACTGACACCTAATATCTGGGGTCATTGTATGAAAGTATAGTTTTCATTTTTCTTTCTATGAACATTCAGATGAAAAACATTATCTTCACTAGTTCCTTCTGTTGCTGTGATTAAAATACCCAGACAAAAGCCATTAAAGGAGATAAGGTTTATTTAGGCTTGCAAGTTAGAGAGATACAGTCTGTCATGATGGGGAAACCACAGTAGAGGCAGGGAAGGCCAACTAGTGGGAGGCATGGGGACAGGACAGGATACTGGTTGGTGGAGGCAAGAGCACAGAGACAAAGGCAGCTGGTCAAATGATGCAGATGGACGTGTGACACAACTGGTCACATGACATCTGCCGGCTGAACAGAGCTCGGCCCCCTTTCTCCACTTCCACAGTCCAAAGTCCCAGCTGGGGAATGGCTCTATCCTCAGTGGGCAGTCCTTTCCATGTCCTCTAACACACTCACGAGAGCCCTATCATAGACGTGTGCTGAGGCTCGTCTCTCCATCAAGTCTAGATTTTTGTCAAGCTGATAATTAACATTAATTGTTGCACTTCCAGAGTGGTTCATTGCTTCTAACCTGGGATATATATTATATCCTCTAAGTTTTTAGCATACCTAAGTGGATATATATATATACATACATATATATATATTTTTTTACACACACACACAACAGACCCTGCTGCCGTGACGAATGGTAGCCCCTGAAACCACGAGTGGAGTACCCTCGTCCACACTTACCTTGCTGTGTCAGCATGGGCTTGCTCACAGAGACGACAAAAGGACAGGAGACAAATTGTTTATCAGCCTCACGCCATCTCACTGCTGATGTTAAAGCCTGCTTCTTAAATTATAATGAGTGTTTAAAAATAGACATTGATAGTTTCTAAATGTCTGGGGCTGAGTGAGGGGCAGTCTGAAGACACGGCAGGGAAGCTACTGGCAGATCTGGCTTTCTCTGGCCTCCCCGTCCCTCTCACCATACCCAGGTGAGAAGAGCATCATCATCAAAGCAAGAGCCTAGTTTTCACACCACATTTATGCTCATTGCATGTAATGCACCTTCACCTCATACAGCATAACTGGATGCACAGAGAGCAGTCAGCCACCCTGATGCTGGTCCGTTAAGGTCCGGTACCAAGTAGAAGGTAGCATACCCCGGGCAGAGTCATTGCCAAGGAAACGGATAGATTCAGAGTTGTGTTTGTGTTCAGCTGACCTGCCCGAAGTTCTTCCCTTTGAACTCTTTATGAGACTGCATATAATACCATATCATAATACTTTTTTCTGAGACCCCTTTTCCTGTCCATTTCTTCTAAAAGTATATGAAGGCTCCTATTGGATACTAGAAAGACAGGAGTTTGGGTGGATGGTTGAGTTCGTAAGTGTTTGCTGGGCACATGTGAGGACTTGAGTTTCATCCACAGCAACCTTGTCACAAGCTAGATCCAGTGGTCCACACTTGTAATTTCAGTTCCAAGAACGTGGACATGGGCTGATCTGGTCCACACTTGTAATTTCAGTTCCAAGAACGTGGACACAGGCAAATCTGGTCTACACTTGTAATTCCAGCACTGAGGACATGTACACTGGCTGATTTGGTTCACACTTGTAATTCTAACACTAAGGAGGTGGACACGGGCTGATCTGGTCCACACTTGTAATTCCATTGCTGAGGAGGTGGACACGGGCTGATCTGGTCCACACTTGTAATTCCAGCACCAAGTGGGTATGCACAGGCTCATCCCTCTGGCTCCTGGGTGGGAAGTCTTAGTGAGAGACTCTGTCTCAAAAAACAAGGTGAGTGACATCTGAGCAAGAATGACACCCAAAGTCATCTTCTGGCTTCCGTGTGTGTTTACATACACACACCTGCACACATGTGAACACAAAGACTATTAGTAATCTATTAGCAATCTAAAGCCTTTATTTTGAGAAAAGCTCCCTGTCTCCTTGGAGTTCAGACATGAAGGTGAAGGCTAGCCTTAGCAGGCAGTTCTTCATCTGAAGCACCCTCGCTGGAGCAGGAAGCTTGGCATGGACATAGGAGCTCAGAAAATGCTCAGAACGTGGGAGGCTCATCATATGCAGACATGCTAACAGACTACCAACGACAGAATGATACTCTGGGTCTCTACTGCCCAAGTCCTTGACCGCCCCAGAGGGTGATAAATTCCAGCAGGCTTCCTCTGTGTTTTGAGATGACAAATGGCTAGTTAAACTACTTACCCTGAATTTATGGAAGAGCATCATTACGTGTTGGCTAGTAGTTTCTTGCCATCTTGGCACAAGATAGGGTCATCTGGGAAGAGAGAATCTCAATTGAAGGATTGACTCCATCATACTGCCTGTAGGGATGTCTGCAAGCATTTGTCTTGGGTGGTATAAGAAAGCAAGCAAGGCCAGGCAGTGGTAACGCATGCCTCTAATTTCAGCATCTGAAACATAGAGGCAGGCAAACCTCTGTGAGTTCTAGGCCAGCCTAGAACTCTGGTCTACAGAATGAGTTCCAGGACAGCCAGAACTGTTATATAAAGAACCCTGTCTCAAAAAAAAAAAAAAACCAAAAAGAAGAAGGAAGAGGAGAAGGGGAGGAAAAGAAGAAGGAGGAGGAGAAAGAGAAAGAGAAAGGGAGAGGAGGAAGGAAGGAAGGAAGGAAGGAAGGAAGGAAGGAAGGAAGGGAGGGAGGGAGGGAGGGAGGGAGGGAGGGAGGGAGGGAGGGAGGAAGGAAGGAAAGCTGACAAGCCAGTGGGCAGTGTTCCTCCATGGTCTCTGCTTCAGTTCCTGCCTCCAGACTGCTCCCTGTGCTCTTGTCCTGACTTCACCTGATGGCAGACGGTAGACTAAAGCCAATTGAGTCCTTTCCTCCCTGGGTTGCTTTGATTTCTCACAGCAATAAGACACAGACTAGGACACCTTCTGCGACAGGCCATACAGCGGCTTATATTTTTAAATGCTGGGAAGTGAACTTTCATGTGTGCTAGACAAATGCTCTACCACTGAGTCTCGGTTCGCACATGCCTTTCAAGAGAAGAACTGTAAACAATGTCTAAGACTTTAAGCCTGCTTCCCGGTTTGCCTCTTGATGGGGGAAGAGGAGATTGATGCTGTAAGCCAATGAAGCTGTGCATGAGAGACATTGGGGTCCCTGGTCATTCTGCAGTTAATTCTTCCCACAAAACTCCAAATGTTATTGGTTCATATCTGCAATGTGGGGCAGGCATTTCCATCTGGTTGCACTTTGATGTAAAATGCGGTTCTATATGATTGTAAAACTGGTTTAAATGCAATTATTTTAAGACTAGTTAATGGACATCTATTATTTAACAGTATGTTTTAAAGTCATCTGCAGCCAGGAAGGACAAGGAAACTTCTCTCTCTGCTCCCCACTGCACTGAGAAACAGGCTTGCTACTGAAAACACTGTCCACCAGTGTCCTTGGCTCCTTCGTTGGTTTGTTTCCTGACAAAACAGAGCCTCAGAGTTCCCTGACTACCTAGTTGATAGCCGAGACTCATTTTAAAGTGGAATCCTTTTCTCTCATTGTGCTACTTCCTACGATGCTATCAGCTGCTCGGTGGAGGTGTTCCTAGACTTTCTCCCCTCCCCCGTGTGAATTCATCTTGAAGCTACGTCAAGGTCATTACTCCGTTCAAGGCAGAGACGCTATTATGGAAAGCCAGAGAGCTTTCCTTGCTCATCATTGACCTCTAAGACGTCGGCACCAATTACCATTTCGATTCCAGTCTGTGGAAAGCCACTGCCGGGAAAATCTATACTGATGGTTTCAGCGTCTTCCACCTGTGCTCCTTCATCCCAGACTAGCAGCTGGATGCTCTGTGAAACTGCTGCCGTTCAGTCCTCCAAATGGTCAGGAAGTCTCAGGAGTGTTGGTAATGAATTCAGAGAGCTGCCCAGCACAGGGAAACTCTATCTTCTGCCATGTTAGTTGAGCAGGGGGGGCAGAGTTTAGGGCAGGTTTTACAGGGGATTGGCATCCAACAAAATTGGATTTTTAGATTTCTGGCGCTGGGCCAGCTCTCCGGAATTGTCGGTCTTTGTCTTAACACGGCACTACTGTGCTGAAAGCTGCGTCTCTGCCGCCATGCAAAGATGAGCCTCATTCAACATACAGATCGCTAGCATGGGCGAGGACCTCAAAGGGTGCTCCCATCACAAGCACCAGAAAGGAACAGAAAGAAATGGCGCGAGGGCCTGTTTGTACCACACAGTGTCCGGCATCGGGTAAGAGGCCCCGAGCCTGGCAGAAAACAGTTTTTATCAAGTTGCCCTTCTGGCCAGAGGCAGTAAGGGCAAGAATACAATGTGTGCGCAGTAGTGAGCAGATGGAGGGGGACATGTAAACAGACCTGGAAGCTGTTCACCGAAGGCCTCTTAGAGGTACCAATGGATTAAGCTCATTTTGAAGGGAGAACTTGAATCATCTGGTAGGAAGATAGCTGTCAAAGGGACAGAAAAGCTGCATTCTACAACCAGCAAAGTTACACCCGCGACCTTGGACTACAATCTCTGTCTCTAAAAATACAGCATACATCAAGAAAATCTCTTCTGAAAATGCGGTGAAAAGCAAGGTCATGGTCCCGTCTCACCCCTTCCGTCCTTGAAGCCCTCCTGGGCGAGGAGGCTCTGAGAGGACCTGCTCACTGCAGTGTCTGCCAGACCCAGCTACTCCTGGGAACGCGATGACACTTTCTGTACATCCGCAGTGACAAGTGAGAGCAATTGTTCTCCAAGGTCATCCACTCTGAGAACCACAGGACTTTGCAACCCCAGGGCTCTGCTGGTGTTTCTGGGGTCCGGCGCTCACTGTGTTTTTTTACATTTCCTAAACGTGTTCTGAGCTGCAGGATGCAGGGCCTTGCCTCAGACACAGAGTCTCTATGCTGTCATGGTTTATTTATTAATTCATTCCTGGCAAATCCTAAGTGTCTTTAGTGCCATTAGCCAGACTCTAAGCCCCGATGCAAAGGTGGCATGGCCCGCTTACGATTCCTAAGACACACGCTGTTCCCGTAGGAGAGGCAGAGAAAAACCAAGGATCACGGCACAAAGTCAAAAGTCCTGTGACAATGGCATGTCCTTAATGGATTCTGACCATGAGCTTCTGGGCAGACAGATTTCCTTTTCTTTCTTCCTTTTTTTGTTTTTATTTCCTGGTGGTCCTAGGGATGAAGCACAGGTCTTTGCACATGGAAGACAAGTGTTCCACCACCAGTCGGCATTCCCCAGCCTCTTTGCTATTTTTAATTTTAAAACTAGGTCTCACTCCATCATCCAGGCTAGCCTCAAGCTTTCTCTCTTGCCTACCCAGGACTTAAACTTTAGAATCTTCCTATATTAGCCTTGCTAGCAGCTATGGTCACAGGTTTGTGCCCTTAGGCCTAACGAATGGGCATTTTGAGCAGAGATTTTGGACGAGGTGGAATGGAATACATGACTATGTATGTGTGGGTACTATGGGTGGGTGGGGGAAAATGCGGTTATACCCACCCATCAGAACACACTGGCAAGCCCGTTCTCTTTCTTCAAAGGGTTTAAATGCAGTCCAGACTTCTTAGCACCTGAAAAGGAACCCCAGATTATATCTATAGCTGTCTCAGTTTTAGAGCTAAATACTAACAAAACTTGATCTCCTTGGCCGGCAAGACTTTAGGATAATATTCCATGTCAGAGCTACGGGCATCGCTTATCACACACAGCCCTCCTCAGCATCCAGATTTCCCAGGCAGCTCCATGGGAAAGAACTTTTCAGCTCTTCTCAAATATTTCTCTGAGTATAAAGTGAAAATGCAGCCATACATGGTGGTGGGTACCCATAATGCATTTCTGATGCTGAGCGGTAGACTCTGGAGTTGGAGACTAACACAGGTTACACACAGAGGTTGTGTCCTGAAACAACCCAAGTCAAAGGGCGGTATTAGTCAGCTTCCTGTAACAAACACACCTAAGACTAACTGACTTGCAAAGAGGAAAGATCTCTTTTGGCTCTTAGTTGTGGAAGTTTCAGACTGGGATTGGCCATCCTCTTTGCTCCAGGCCCTGTGGAGGTGTAGCATATCAAAGTGGTTTTTATAGCAACAACCCCCTTGGAAGGCCTGGCCTTAACAACATAATATTACATACCGGCCTACCTACTAAAGGCTCCACCACCTCCCAAGGGCACCACACCAGGGTCCAAACCTTCAGAGAACATTCCAGATCCAACTATAGCAGTTGTTCTCAACCTGTGGGCCACGGTCCCTTTGGCAAACCTCTATTGCCAAAAACATTTATGGCTCATAACAGTAGCAAAATTACAGTTATAAAGTAACAACAAAAATGATGTTATGGTTGGGGGTCCCCACAACATGAGGAACTGTATTTCAGAGTTGCAGCGTTAGGGAGGTTGAGAACCACTGAACTTTAGCAGAGGAAGTCTGGCTAGCTTGAACTTCCTCCTTTTGCTTAGGAGAACATAAAGCTTGGGTGAGAGACTTGGGTTTTAGAGTCAGTCTATCTGTATCAGATCCTGCCAGCATAACTTTCTAGGTATTGACCCAGAAATTACATAATGCCGATAATCCTCACTTTCATCATTTTGCAAACAGAGACTCATGAACAGGGGGTGTGGCTTAGATGCAGAGTGCTCAGTTGCCAGAGCATCCACAGAGCCCTGGGTTCAACAGTTCCCAGCGCTGAATAACCTGGTGTGGGGACCTGGAACTATCATCTCAGCACTAGGAAGGTGGGACAGAAAGACCATAGTTCAAGGTCATCTTCCACCACGTAGTAAGTTTGGTGCCAGCTTGGGCGACACAGCAAATGATAGGGCAGCTAGAGCTACATAGTGAGATGTTCCCTCCAAACACCAAAGACAAACAAACAAAACCAGAAGTGTGAAGTGTAGAATGATGGTGTATCTACTTTGTGGGGTGATCTTAGAAGTGCATTTAGCACAGCACCGGGCATAAGGTTAATGCTTATAACTCATTTTATGTATCCATATGTGTTTTCTTCATCTATAATCCATCATACATCTCTCTATATACCGATCTATCATCTATCTCTGTCTATCTACCTGTCTGCCTGTCTGTCTGTCTACCTTCCCACCTTCCTATCTATCATCTAGCTGCCAAAAGCGATCTACCCTACTTAGAAAATCCTTCCCATTACCCCATACTTACCAAGTAGCTGGCCCACCTATAGTTCTGCTTACATTCGGATTGCATTCGTTTTCACACGAAGCCTTGGGAAAAGGATAAAAATAAATTTTGTTAGGGAAAAGGCCTTGGCTCCTTGCATGCATAAAGGCAGTCCTGCTGTGGGCAGTGAGACCCACTCAGGAGAGAAGTATTGTAGACGGGGACATTGTATCTCTACATAGCTCTGCCTACCATCTCCTTTAACATCCTCCAGGACATGTTCTCCCTGGGGTTACCCAGGAGACCCATGCTATTGACATTGCTACTCACGTAGTGTCAGAGAGATGAATGGAAAGGTGGTGAGGATTGGCAATGGTCTTCTCCTGCTCTGGCGTTTGCATGAAAATAGGCTAGCACGACCTGTATCATGGCTGACTCTTCTCATCTTTTGAAGATAGAGTTGAGAATAGATTTATATCCATTTCAACCAAATGACAAGCCACAGATAAAGCGATGATCAGATCAGTTCGCGTTGTGTTTCCTTATACAGACACTTCATTCTCTGGGAGAAGGAAATAATGATGTATGATGTGAGCTACAATGACCCAAGACAATTGTGTGCAGGAACTGAGAATTCGAGGGTAGTTAAGATGGAAAGCCAAGAAAGAAATAATAACTTTGGGATTGAAGAAATGGAAATCATCAAGGAAGACACTCAAAGCCTTGGCCCTCCACATTTATGCACACACACACGAACACACACACAAACACACACACACACACACACACTAGTAGTTTAAGCATTAACTTGTTACCTTGTAAAAAAAGTTCTGTCTATATACCTGAACCCTATTCTACTCCCGCCTTTCCGCTTTCCTCCTCTCTCCTCCCTCTTCCTACTCCTCTTTTTCTTCCCCCCCTTTGCTGGAAATGAACCCTAGAGCTTTGTGCATGCTAGGCAAACACCTATCAGTGAGCCAGGCATCCAGGAACACAGGAGTTACAAACTCTCATGTTTATTGCAATCCCAAGTGTCAGGGGAGTGTGCTATTGCAGTCACCCCCAGGTAACTGGAACTTCACTCAGCAACCCAGGCATGCAGTGAGTCAGAGTCAGGAAGCTGAACGAAACTAACACACTAAGCGCACTTGGTGCTGCCAGGTGAGTGTTCGTCCCGTGTGCTCAGAGCCTTCTTGCTTCACGTGGATGCGTGCAGATTTTGAGTAGGTGGAAGCCTGCATTTTAACTCACTGCTGGGTCGTTGTTGCACACACTCAAGTCTGCAAGCTAAAGCTCAGGACTCATAGCTTGAAGTCCTTTTTGGACACTGTCCAGGTAGGAAATCTAGCTACTCTAGAGACCCAGTACACACATATGCCACCAGAAATGCTGCTCTTATTTACTACAGTGAGACATTAGTGACTGCTCCATTTTATTCTAATTCAGTTTTGATGCCTGTGATTTGTAGTATGGACCATAAATGTGATTTGAAAAGCTGTCAGTGTGAAGAAAAACTATTAAACAAGACTCGAATCTCGCATAGTGGGGGAACTAAGGTTGAGGGAAACACACAGAGAACTACTTCTCCACTTTAACATAGAGGATTTAAACTTTCTAAAAAGTGAATCTCCTTTGAAACTGTGGTTAGAATGGGGGCCTTGTTTTACAAATAATTCACATATATACAGTTTCTTCTCCGTTTTCAAGTCCTTTTTTTAAACTCTAGATAAATGATCATTACAGTCTTCATAGGAGTAGGAGTCAGGAGTGGGCCACCTCATTCCCTCATGGGGACAGGCAGAGGGAGCACAGGGACATACAATCTTATGAAGTTTAAGATGCTGCTTCCTCCCAGCCTTAGACCGAGAAAGATGAAGCAAGATGCCCACTGGCTGTTTGCTGTTTTCTCCGATAGCACAGGCATGAGGTCATTCAAGAAAAATCTTGCTAGATCATAAGGAAGGGTGGCTTTTGGAGACAGGTCTGGAGGAGACAGATGTTATTTATGGGGTAGTAGAGGTCACTGAAAGCAAGGGCTGGAAGGAGGATGTTATGGGTTGAATCGGAAATATCTCCCACAGACTCATGTGTTGTGCACATTTTTCCCCAGCTGGTAGCCATATTTTAGGAGGCTGTAGACCTTTAGGAGGTGGGATCTTGCTGGTAGAATTAGGTTACTAGAAGTGGGCCTTTTGAGCTTGTAATCTGGCAGTACTTCCGGCTACTCTCTTCTTCCTTGGCTACCCTGGTGAACAACTCCATATCCGACACGCTCACACCACCATCAATGTCCCCATGCCTTTCCTGCCACGATGGACTGAGGGCCTTTTCCACTCCAAGCCAATCAAATCTTCCCTTCTCTCATTTGTTCCGTCAGGTGTTCTGTCACAGTGGCGAGAACGTGATGAAGAGGACAGGCATGCTTCTGTCATCCCTCACTCCTTGAGCGCGATTTCCTGGACCACAGATTGGAGGTTGGAAGACACAGCATCTTACCCGGAAATGTTTCAGTCTGGCCCAGAAACATCTCCATCAGACCCCAGGAATCTCCAGCGGAAAGCCCCTAGGGGATGGACATTTTGGACTTACGATGGCTTGACATCATGATAAGCCCATCACACATGATGGAGAATAGCAACCAAAAACTTAGATTGAAGATGCCTGTAGTATTTTACTGAATCTTTGCTATGATAAAATGGCTGACAGAACAGCTCAAGGAAGGAAGGGCATGTTTTGTGTCACAGTTTGAGAAGACAGGCCAGTCAGGAAGCAGAGAAAGAGGAATGTTGATACTCCATTCAGTTTGTCTTTTCCCTCAGCCCCAGCCTCTGGGATGGTACCTCCCACACTTAGGCTACCTCTTCCCACCGAATTAACCTAATCGAGAGACCCCTTCACAGGCACGCACAGTGGCTTGTTGCCATGGTGATTCTAACCCTGTCAAGCTGACTAATGTCGAGACTAATTGTCAACTCTACCCGATTTCCAAAATACCATATCATACTTGAATGTGAGGAGGAAAACAGGGATGTTGTAGGGATACTTTCCATTAATGTCTGGTTAATGCTCATGACAATGTGGCGTCTACTGCAAGTTCATCACTGTTGGTCACTCTAAAGTTCTAGGGGCAGCCCTGCAAAGGTGGAGGGTGGGGACTGTCTTTATAAGGAGGTGGTGCCTATTTCCATTGCTTAAGGAATGACTCAGATTCACCTCTGTCCTTGAGAAACGAAGCTGAGAAAGGCTTCAAGATGTGAGGGACAAGGAGCCATTTCTGGTTCTTCAGATGCCCCATGCAGTCACACAAAGGTACATTGAGAGAAGGTTTGGGAAGAAAATGAGCCAGGAAGTGCTACACAAAGGATGAGCAGGTCCACACATCTTATCCTGTAGGAGGCACAGAGGTCCTTGTGCTGAAGATAAGCAGAAGGGGAACCAAGGTTGTTAAACACCCAGGGCCGTCTCTTCACAGGGAGAGAGGTATAACCTGTTTTCTACCCAGAAGGCTGGGAGTGGACGTGGTTTACAGTCTGGTGACCTCTCACTATCTGTGTGGCTGAGACCACAGCGGATCCTCGCCCCATCCTTATCATGAGCTTGTTTTTCTTAGTCAGACTATAGCATCCATCTTTACGGAAGATGTCATCTGTACTTTACAAAGGATTTCAATGTAGCAGGGTCTTCAGTTTCAGTTGAGCTGTTTATCACTAGAAAAAATGTTTTCACCAAACTGTACTGCTCTTAAATATGCCTATAATAAACTACTCAGAGTCGGACTCCCGAAACTTGAACCAACACCAGCTATTACGTCATAGTAAACCTAACTGCCTTTTTTTTATCTCCCTCAGATTGTTACTCTGCTCGCCTTGGTGGTTGCAGAGACCCCCCCCTGCCCTTTCCAAGCCTGAATCATTTATTCCTTTTTTAATAAATGTGATGGACTGAGAAGAGACAAACCTTTGAGAGCATAATTTTTTGGTTTGCTGTATCATTTTTTTCTTTGCAGTGCTGGTTGGAGATGGAACCTAGGGTCCTGAATCTGTTTGACAAGCATGCCATCACCCAGGTGGACCCTATCCCCTATCCCTTTTGTTTGTTGAATATACTAATTTTATTTTATTTTATGTGTTTGCATTATTTTTGCTGTGAATTCACTGTTATTTTATGTTATAAAAATATTTGTTTCTGACTGGTTTGGAACATGGGGGGTTTTGGCATACCTGAAGAGCACTGATCCAGCGCAATGGCTGTCTCCACATTGCGGATGAAGAAGCCAAGGCACAGGGAAGACACGCAACTTGGCCACATGAGTCAGACTGAGTATTCCCATCATCTGGTGTGGCTTAACATCTAGACCCTGCTTCCTCCCCAGAGAAGATGCCGGGGGCCTGGGACTATGATCGTTTATTGTTTAAAGACTTAGTCTCACAAACAAATGGTCTATAAAAATAGCAGGCAGCGAAGCAAAGCAAACATATTTCCTTGGAACTGCATTAGCAGATCTTACAAAAGCAAGTTTCGACATGTCAAACTGCAAAATATTCATTCCCTACAAATAGATGTGGTTTTTTTTTGTTGGAAAGGAATGCCAGGAAACACAAAATAATACATTTAAACTACAAATAATTATTGTATTCTGCACTTAAGGAAATAGACGGTTGGCGGCATTGCAATTTTTTTGAAGCTGATAGATACCAGTGTACTATGTAAGTAGTCTATAGAAAACTGCAGATCCCTGTGAACAATTATTGTTAAAATTCAGAGGAGCCTGAAGACAAGAATTGAATGGTCCCATTGGGAGACAGTGGTGAAGGAAGCAAAGATGGCCGGTGATGATTTGAAGCATCGTTTTAGCCTTGTCACAGTAGACACTAATGGTTCCACAGCCGATGATAATGCTCTCTACTCAGGGAAGACAATGCTCACTTAGAAACACGCAGAGTTGAGTCCTTAAATGTCTTAGTAGGAGTGATCTTGTGGATCTGCTTGAAGCTCTCGTCTAGCTCACAACATCTCCTCGTCATCTGCTCACGGCGTGCTCCTGCTCGCATTGCTGCTCACGTTCCTTTCAGAAAACATTTGATTTACCCCACTTAAAAGACAAGTTCTTTTCATCTTAAACTTTAGCACGCTGAAAGCTCAGCTGCCCCAGAAAGTCTTCTTTAACGGACCCCATGTAACTCTGGCTCAGACATCTCCTTGGGAATGAAGACCTGCACATTTCCATTCTGTATTTTCACATAGGTAGTTATTTTGCTTGCTCATGCTTTCAGCAGTGTTTGTGCACATGTGTTGGATGGAATTTATATATATAAATATTTTCCACATGTGTAATGTGTATTATGTAGTATGTGTAGTACATAATGTACATGTGCATGCAGGCATACATGTGCATGATGTATGGCATGGATACATGGATATGCCATGTGTGTAGTTTGTAAGGTATGTGTGCATGCAGACACATATCAGAGAGTAAGATTTTGGTGAAGTGGTGAAGCACAGTTCATGTGTATGTGTGTATGTGTGTGTGTGAGAGAGAGAGAGAGGGGTGTGTGTGTGTGTGTGTGTGTTTGTGTGTGTGTGTATGGGGGTCTGTAAAAGGAAGTGGGATGCTTTTCGTTCAGCCCAGCTCCCAGCCGCCAGCTAGCTTTACCCAAAATAATTACATGGAAACTGTATTCTTTTAAACACTGCCTGGCCCATTAGTTCTAACCTCTTATTGGCTAACACTTACATGTTCTTTTAACCCATTTCTAATAATTTGTATCGCCACTTGACTGTGGCTTACCAGCATGAGTTTAACCAGCGTCCATCTCAGAGACGAGAGCCATGGCGTCCATGTGACTCTGCTTTCTTTCTCCCAGCATTTTCTTCTGTCTGCTCCACCCACCTATGTTCTAACCTATCAGGCCAAGCAGTTTCTTTATTAATTAACCAATGAAAGCAACACATAAAGAGAAGACCCACCTACATCAGGGAGAAGTAATAAGGCACAGCTTATCAAATTTCAGTCTTTGTAGTCTGTGAGCTCATTTCCCCGAGTGACATCAGTGTGTGGTGAACATGTAAGTGTGACTTTGGGCAACTCTCATTGCATAGTTGAGAGGGTTAAACCAGATGGTAGCCGTGAACTGAAGGGCCTGGTGAGGTGGGCAGCACAGGAACCTTTTAATTTTTTTTTTAAATTTTATTTTACATATATAGGTGTCTTGTCTCCATTTATGCCTACACACGATTTGCATGCCTGGTGCTGGAGGAGGCCACAAGAGAGTGTTGGATCCCCTGGGACTAGAGTTACAAATAGTTGTGAGTCATCATGTGAGTTCTGGGAACCAAGGTGGATCTTCTGGAAGAACGGCCAGTGCTCTTAACTGCTGGGCCATCTTTGTGGTCCAGGAACCTTTCAGTTTTTCTGTGTGATGCTAGCGCAATGCTTAGCAGGTGCTGGTTGTCTTTGCTGCTGTGGTGTAGTGGCGCCTCGAGAGAAATGGCTCACAAGTATCCTTCTGCGACAGATAGATGGTCATTAGAGCCAACACTGGTAGTTAGGACACGCCCATCTCTCCTCCCTGTGCTAATGGTGCCGATATTAGTGAAGACTGCATGCACGGGGTCGTCCTGCTTTCCCATACTCCTTTAGTCTTGGAGCAGGACGTTATCATCATCGTAGAAATAATGGTAATTAATAATAACAGAGTCTGACAATGCTCACTAGCAATGCTGAAAGCTAATTATGGTACCTTGATCCATATCTTCTACATATTAATTTTTTTTTTGAGACAGGATTGCACTGTATAGCCCTGAATGGCCTGGAACTTGCTATGTAGGCCAGGCTAGCTTCAAACTCAGAGACCTGTCTCTGTCTCCCAATTATAGGCATATGCCACCACAATTAAGCCTAATTTTTTTTTAATTTTTAAAATTGCATTTATTTATTTCCTGGGAGTGTGGCAAGATACCACAGAGTGTGTGTGTGGAAGTCAGAGACAACTTGTGGGGGGCAGTTCTCTTCTTCCAGCGTGTCCGTTCCAGAAACCGAGCTCAGGGCATCAGGCTTGGTAGTGAGCACTCTTGTCCCCTGAGACAGATAGCCAGCCCTATGCTTAGTTTTTCAGTTAACTTCAGAACAATGCCGCAATCAAGACAGACCACAAAACTCAGGGACCAAAGCAAGCCTCTCTTCGAGAATTATGTAGAGTTTCAAGCCACCAGAAGCCACATGTTAGACTAGATATACTTCTAGGTGGTATGGGACAAGAGGCTAGAAACTGTGATGCAGGTCAGGCCACAGTAGAGCCCGGACTGCCGCTCCTTTGGCAATTATTTCTTTTTAGCCAATTACCACAAAAAGTAGAGAAATGGCTCCTAAATCTTCTGGGGGTCAGACTACCCTGCTCACATTTTTCTCAGTGCGCCAGCTTTCCCATTTTCTCAAACTACCACACATGTGAATTGCAAAGCAAGTCCAGGCGGGAGTTCGACCTCACGCCTTTGCGGTAACAGCTGGCCATTCCTAAGCATCCGCTTGGTTGTATACACACTAGTGTCATCTCCAAAATGACAATTGCTCCTCAGAAAATTAGACCTCACTCATTTAAAAAAGAAGAAAGAAAGAAAGAAAACAACAACAAAAAGAAGAAGGCACCCCAGTGCCTCTTGCAGTATGATGGATCCACAAGCCACATCCCAGCCATCCATCAGGAAGGTTACTTCCATTCCTCCGTGTAACTACCCTCCTCTCTCACCCTCCATTTTGACATATACCCTCTAGGCTGCAAATTACGTATTTTGCTATTTCTTTTCTAGTTCTTGTTTGCTATTGGTTTTGATTCTAATCTGATTTCATCCGCATAAAAATATCAGGCAAACTACATAATGTAGTTTGGCTTAGATCCTGCCTCTAGGGCCGGATTTGGTTTTATTTCATTTATAGCAGAATAAGCTCAGTCATTCACAAGTTTTTTCCATGCCCTTAGTGCTCTCTGTTACACTTCTGTTTACATATGAAGAAAGAAAACCAGAAATAAGAGGAAAGAGAGGGAGGGAGGGAGGGAGGGAGGGAGGGAGGGAGGGAGAGAGCGAGAGAGCGCACTTTGGGGAGGGATGAAAACTGAGAATCAGCCATCATTGTGCAGGAACCTGTATGAACACAGGAGGTGAAAGGGAAGAGACCTGGGATCATGCCCTTGTCCTGGTGTCTGTGGTACTAGACAAATCACTTCGCCTTTGCACCTTTGTTTCTTCTTTGAGGAACAAACTAAGAATATTTCTTTGAGGTGTGCAGAGTGGCTGGCAGATGCCTTAAATCCCAGCACTAGGAAGACAGAGGTAGGCGGATCTTTGAGTTAGAAGCATATTTACTTATAAGATTTTTTTTCCCTGGGTTAGTGAAGCTACCATACCAAAAGGCTTTACAGAACCCACATAAACATTACTCTCAATGAAGAAATGAAGATATGTTTTGCTGCTGCTGCGTGAAGCTCACCCCCATCCCCCACAGATAGCTTTTATTGGTTATTGAATAAAGCTGTTTCAGCCAGTGGCTTAGCAGAATAGAGAAAGGTGGGAATTCCAAGCAGGTAGAAGAGGAAAGAAGGCAGAGTCAGAGAGATGTCATGAAGCCGCCGGAGGAGAAAGATGCTAGCCACCAACCAGAACATTGCCTAAAATAATAAAAAATGGGTCAATTTAAGATATGAGGTAGCTAGTGAGACACCTAAGTGATTGGACAAATAGTGTTTTAATTAATACAGTTTCTAAGTGGTTATTTCAGGTCTGGGCAGCCGGAAAAGGAACAAGCAGCCTCCGACAACATTTCATTTTAGTGTCCCTGAGCTGGATGAAACATAAAACAGCTCGCAGAACTGACTGCAGAACAGTGAGCGCCCTTCTCCAAGTAGTCACTTTTGAAGGTGCCCGGCTTCGGTATTTTGTTTTAATTAATTGAGATGATGTTGCCCACTCTGCAGCCCAGGCTGACCTGGGACTCACAGGAATCCTCCTGTCTCTGTTTGATATGGGCCACTATGCCCAACCTTCTTGCATAGTTTTAAGTTCTTCTTTAATCACCCAGCTTTGGGAATACAAGAAAAACATTGTTTGTATCCTCTGTTTTTATTTGAACATCTGTGGAATTATCCAGTTTAAGCATCCATGTTGCTCATCACAGAATGTGTCTGAATGATTCTCTCTCTTCTAAATAAACCATCAAAAGATGAAGCTTTTTCTACCAATAGAAAACAAGGCAGATTGTTCTTCACATGTAAGCGACTGTGTCCTGAGGTCCTTGGACAGAAACACAGGATCTGAAAACCTATGTTCAACTTCAGAGAACCTGTTAAATTGGCTAGTCTTTTCTCTAGCCAAGGAACCACGGAGCTCCTGTGTGGCAAACACTGTGCTAAACACTGGCGACCCCACACTGGACTGAAACTCACCGTGCCTCTGGGATGGTCATCGTCACAGGAGCTCTGCAGAAAAGGAGAGTGTGTGTTTTATAGTAGAGTGGTATAATAAGTTATATGCAACCATAGGAGACAACTTCCACAGGGAAGTCCTCTCTAGACCTTTTCCTTTGGGGAAAAATACAGTGCTGTTGAAATGGTCAGAAACATCGTTTCTTATTTAGCATATGGTTCTTGTTGAACTAATAATAAAATCTTAACAGTGTATCTAGAAATCGCCAGGAGAGCACTAGCGACTGACGATAAAACAGTTCATAAGGAAGAAACCCGGGATTGCTGTCAGTACAATACAGCCCAGGTAAGATTACAGGAGCCACCCGCTCAGCAAGGCATCTTTATTATGGCTTTAAAGTGCGAGGCTACTGGTGGAACCAGTTAAAGCTGTTAAACAAATGCTTCTTGGAGAAAGGCCAGAATATTAGGAGAGAAAGCAATCCCGGGTATGTTTAGATTGGGGCAAAGACTTAGCTGATACAATTCATATATATATATGCTAGAATGGTCACCTGGTTACTGCATTAGTTAAAAGAGGAAATGATCAAGGCATAGCAGGCAATGGCATTACACGAGCCTCAGAATTCAAAGCGTCTGGACGCAGAAAGTGCCTACCAAATGTCATATTGTATGTGGGCGGGGATTTTTGTCCGTCCTCCACTGCTTTGTCAGAGGTGCTCAGAATAGCACCTTGCCTTAGCAGGGCTCAGGATTTTTAACTGAACGACTGACATAAAAGCAAAATTGACAAAGGGTGCTGATATTTTATATATAGGGAAGTAAGAAAACCACCGAAACGGAAGCGGTGAGACATTTGAAGTGGAAAAATATATTCAGTTAAGTTTATGGAAGGAAACTACAAAGCTTGTGTGTGTGTGTGTGTGTGTGTGTGTGTGCACATGCTCATGCATTTGTAGGTGCATGTGTATGTGGCTATAAATGCCTGTGTGTGTGCACAAGCCGGAGAGTCAGCTATGTGTCCTTCTCTGTTGCTCTTCCTTATTCTCCTGAGATGGAGCTCCCACTGAACTAAAAGCTAGACTGGCAGCCATCGAGCTCCAACAGTCCTCCTGTCTTCAGCTCCCACAGCACTGGAGAGATAGGCATGAGCCTGTGTGTGTGTGTGTGTGTGTGTGTGTGTGTGTGTGTGTGTGGTTACTGGGGATTTGAACTCAGGTACTCACGCCAGTCAAGCAAGTGTTCTTATCTACTTAGCCATCTCCGCAAACCCCAAAGCTAATATTTTATAGTAATGAAATTAGTATAAAACACACGGGAATAATTCAGTTAGTATGTTGTCTGTAAAATCAAGTATTGAAATTGCAAGGCTATTAAAAAGGAAATTATGTTCCATTATGTTCCATGTGTAGTCAGAGATGCCAAGTGAAAGGTAACCGATTTTTTTACTTTAGGGTGGCTGCCGTGAGGCAGTCAGAGGACAACTTTTCCTTTCTCCCTCTGCGAGACGACAGCAAAGGCACAGTTTGGAAGCTGTCTGTCATGTGGTGGGTGTCTCCACATCTGGACTTTGATGAATCTATATGCAACATTTGTCCCTTTTTTTAAAGATCATGCTACCCTGGTTGAGTTTTCACCTGTATTTTCCTACACTGCTGAAGATCAGTGCAGAACTCCCCACCAAATGCATGTCCATAAGCCACATCCTGTTTTTCTGTCCCAAGTTTTCACTGCCATGGGCTCTGTGATGCTCAGGTTGTTGAATGAATTTTAAGTAGTGGCCACATGAGCTCACTGTAAATATTTATTTATTTATTTAGGCTTTTTCAAAACAGGGTTTCTCTGTAGCTTTGGAGTCTGTCCTGAAACTAGCTCTTGTAGACCAGGCTGGCCTTGAACTCACAGAGATTCGCCTGCCTCTGCCTCCCGAGTGCTGGGATTAATGCGTGCACTACCACCACCTGGCCCTCACTGTATTAATTTTATCTGCAGCACTGAGTACAAAATTCAGGGTCTTGTGCGTCTAGACCAGCGCTCACCACCGAGCCACTGAGTTTTTGAAGACTGTTCTCTGAGGCTGATCTGCCTCCTCTCTGGCTTCTGCTATACCTCATCATGTAATTCCATTTTAACTCGTACAACCTCCAAGTGCTTGGTGCTAGTATAGCTTGGTTTATGTAGAAACTCACTGGAAAGGCTGTTCTGTTGAAAAGCAGTTTCTCATGATGAATAGAATGGTCGCAGAAAGACCTCAGACAGTAAAACTTCCCACATTGTGTTAAAGCGACCAGAGTCAGTTTTAGAGCCAGTCAGTAGCATTTATTGGGAGGATATTCTGTACAGTGTGTGAATATCCTTAATCTACTTCTATGATCCGGAGCGTAATCTCGAATAATTACTTTAGAGCATATTTATAATTCCTTTATGATGCCTCTTCAAAACTCAAGAGAACCTGGAAGTGGAGGAGAGAATCTCCAAACATGGAGCCTTTAGGACACTGGCAGATACTAAATTCTAGGCACCAAACTAGACTTTGGGGGAGGGGAAGAAGCTTGAAGATGGTATTGCTTAGCACACAGCTAGGTAGGGTCAGTGAGAGACACTGCGCAAGGTAACAGCAGAGAAAGAATGTCCTACGTGCAAAGCTAACAGCGCGGTGACCGATCAGCTGTGGGCATGAGGAGGAGTGTCCACCCCAAGACTGTCAGGTAGAGCCATGGGATGGACATTTCAGGAAGGGACAGCAGAAAGTGACTGGGGAATTCCAAACAGCCCAACTATGCTGATCACAGAGTTTGTGGGGCACGGAAGGAGAGCTCGTGTCACTTAGATATTTTGGATGTGGAGGATGAGGATGGAAACTTTAAGAATATACTGGGGTGACTCTTGGGCTGGCCCATCTTGGTGTGCACTGAGGCCATGAGGTCAAGAGCTGTCTAAATGGTCAAAGGACATTGCAGTCTCTCTGTGTCCTTATATGCACTTGTTTTCATGTGTATGAATGTTTTGCCGGCATGTATGTATACCACATGTGTGCAGTGTCCAGGGAGGCCAGAAGAGGGTGTTGGATCCCTAGAGATGGTTGTGAGCCACCATGTGGGTGCTAGGAATGGAACCCAGATCCTCCAGAGAAAAGGCAGTGCTCTTAACTGCTGAGCCCTCTCCTGCTGAGTTTTTAATTTTAATTTTGCTTTTATGTGCACATGCCTGTGGGTACACATGCAAGTGTATGCGTGTGATATATGTGTGTATGCATCAGATGTCAGCATGGAGTATCTTCTACAATTGTTTCTTTAGCTTATTTTTGAGTTGGAGTCTGACTGAACCTGGAGCTCACTGATTGATTGGCCTGGTTGGCCGCCTGCCCTGGAGATCCTGATGTCACCTCTTTAGCCCCGGGAATGTGGGAGTGCTCAGGTCTTTAGTTTTGCATAGCAAGCACTTTGCTGACTGAGCCACCTTCCCAATCTTAACATTAGAGGTTTTTATTGTTAATGTGGTGTGTGGGGGAATTTGTGTGTGTGGTGTGAGCGGTGTGTGTTTGTGTGTGTGTGCATGAGCTGTGTGTGTATGTGTGGTGTGTATGTATGTGTGTGATCTGTGTGTGTGTGTATGTGTGGTGTGTGTGTGTTTGGTGTATTGTGAAGGCCAGAGGTCATCTTCAGATGTTTCAGATGTTACTTTTCTGGGGCCATCCACTCTGTTCTCCAACATCTTTTTTGAAAAGCGGATCTCTCACTAGGACCTGGAGCTAGCCAGCTAGGTTATGCTGGCCAGCACGCCCAGTGATGGGGACTATAGTGCTCATCATCAAGCCCCAACTTTTGTCTGGGTTCTGGGAATTGAACTTGAACCCTCATGTTTGCAAGGCAAGTACTCTGACCAACTGAACCACTTCCCCAGGTCAGCCTTATGGTTTCTTGTTTGGTTGGTTTTTTTGAGATAGGGTGTCTCTGTGTATCCCTTGCTGTCCTGGAACTTGTTCTGTAGACCAGGCTGGTCTCGAACTCACAGAGATCCTCCTGCCTCTGCCTCCCAAGTGCTGGGATTAAAGGCGTGCACCACCATCATCCTGCAGTCTTGTAGTTTTTAAAGTGTAATATAATTTTTCTCTTGAAACCTTTATCCACCCCACAATTTGGGTGATGAATACTGACACACAGTGACAATATGACTTTCTAACCAATGGAATCTAATCAGGACCCAGATGATTTATGAAATGATTATTCTTTCTTGGTGGGCACTTGCCTCCCCCCTTTTTGAGATTACTCTCTATCAACTTATAGAACTGTTCATCCTGTCATTATCTTGAGTGGTTAGATGAAAATGTACAAGTTTCCCATAGAATCGTAAATGAAGTATGCTCCCAATAAATAATTATTGTCCAGCCATGACTGTTAAACGTTAGCTATATTTTAAATTTTAATTAACTTATTGTGTGTGAGGCTAGTTGGGCGGGGTGTGAGTGCCACAGCACATGAGTGGAGGCAGAGGTGAAACTGTGGAGCCAGTTCTCTCTCTCCACCTTGACTTGGGTCCTCGAATAGAACTTAGGGTGCCTGCCTTGCACCATAACAGTTTTTACACAGCAAGCCATTCTGCTGGCCTTGGACATTAGATGCTTTAATGCATTTGTTATAATAAATCTGTAACTTTATGAATTTCCTATTAGTGCTGCTGTCACATTTGATCGATTCCTTGTTTACAAGCGACTGTCGTCTGCTCATGCTTGTTTGTACGCTTTCAACACGCTGCCGGCTAAACTCTTTCAAAAGATTATGATGCTCACTGCTAGGAATCGCTGGGTGAAGGATCGTCTGCTTGAACAGTGTCTGCTGGGCACATGCTACTCGATAATGTGTGCTGGGCACCGCTCTCCACAGAATAAATAATTACTAGCTTCGAATCAAGGCCTTTGACTTTCCTGCATTCAAACCTCTTTACTTTCAATCTGAACTCATAGAGAGCGGCTGTGCAGTAGACATGTAATGTAAGCCCCTTATATAAGTGTACGGTCCTCAGAATCGGCACTTGAAAACTGAAAACAATGCTGAAGTTAATTCTAATAATATATCCTCATTAGCTTAATATGCCGAAATATTTGCATTTTAATATGCAATCCATGTCCGTCGATGAGGTGCCTTACATCTTTTATTCACTTACTCTTTTAAAACATATGCACTTGGTACTTATAGTGCAGCCTAACTCAGGGGCTACTTTGTGTGTGTGTGTGTGTGTGTGTGTGTGTGTGTGTGTGTGTGTGAGAGAGAGAGAGAGAGAGAGAGAGAGAGAGAGAGAGAGAGAGAGAGAATGTGTGTGGTATGTGTATGGTACTTGTGTTATGTGTCTTATTCCTTTGATAGTGTCTTTCAGTGAACCTGCCAGCCTTCTCCCCTGCACCTCCCCGCCCTCCCCAGAGTAGGGGGTTACAGTCAGAGTGGCCATACCTGGCTTATTACATGATGCTTGGGATTCAAACTCAGGTCTTCGTGTTTGCCTAGCAAGAGCTCTTACCTGCTGACTTTAGGCGACATATCTTCACGGGAAATACTTGATCTGTGTTTAGATCGCAGAATATTGGGAGTTGAAAAAAGTAGATTCTAAAAGTTATATTCTTTCTAAGTAGCTTAAACATGTCCAAATACGGAATCGAACTGGTTTCTGAATTTAAATTATTTATGGTAAAAATCAATAAAAACTAAATTGACTTCCCAAGTGCTCAAGAGCCAAGTGCAGCTAGTGCCCATAGTGCTGGCCAGTGCAGTCATTAGAAAGCTTCTTCCCTGGGGCCAAGGGTCAACAGCACCCTTTAGCCACCAGCCATGTGAGTTTAGCACCTTGTCTGTCCTCGAGTCTCTTGTCCTGGCTACTTCACCTTTCCTCTGAAGCTTTCACCCCTGCCGCTGTCCTGTCTAATCCGTGCATCCCTGCCGCTGATGTCTGTCTAATCTATGCATCCCTGCCGCGTACTGTCTAATTCATGCACCCCTGCAACTGACTGTCTAATTCACGCACCCCTGCAACTGACTGTCTAATCCGTGCATCCCTACCACTTGCTGTCTGTCTAACCCATGCATCCCTGCTGCGGACTGTCTAATTCATGCATCCCTGCGCGGACTGTCTAATTCATGCACCCCTGCAACTGACTGTCTAATCCGTGCATCCCTACCACTTGCTGTCTGTCTAATCCATGCATCCCTGCTGCAGACTGTCTAATTCATGCATCCCTGCCCCTCACTCACTGTCTAATCCGTGCATCCCTGCCCCTCACTCACTGTCTAATCCGTGCATCCCCACTACTCGCTGCCTATCTAATCCGTGCATACCACATTTTGTGAATAGACTGGAAGAGAATCACTAAAACCCTTAAGACATTCCTTTGCCATTTATGTCTAGTCACAGCTGTAAGAAATTAGAATGGAAACTTTGCTGGTGGCCATTTTCATTATTGAGGACTAAGGTTAACAATTTTGTTCCTGTCCTAACCTTTTATGCCATTTGAGAGATCACACCAGGCATATAAAACAGAGGTTTTATGTTTGTTTGTTTGTTTTTTACCTATGAAAAGTACATTTTCACTATATACCAAGCCTAGAACTGTGGGTAGTACCATGAATTAAATGACATTTTTTCAAGGTAGAGTTAATTTTCATCTGATTAAATAGATTTATAGACCTGGGTTATTAAAAAATGATTCCCTTTTAATGTAGTTTCACCGCTACAAAAAGGGTTGACATAAAAAAGCAAGTGTCCTTCAGCATTATTCAGTAAATAACAGCCACTCAAATTTCAATATTTGAGCAAAAAATAGCAGATGTAGCTGGATAAGTTTTCAGTATGAAAGCCACTGGGCCTGGATCCTGGGCTCTCCTTTGAGCTCGGTCTCTAATTCGCCTTATCCCATACAGGGGTGAGCTCATAGGTCTTGTGACGGGTGCAAGATTGGACCTTCCCATACATCCGGGTTATCTTATTCTGTGTCTTACTAACCTGATGTGGCAATGGTCACGAATAAGCCAATTCAGTGGAAGTTTGTAAAACGGAAACAAATGTGCCTGTCAGGGTCGCCACAAGACTGAGGACACAGGCAGTGTGTGAACTCCATCCGACCAGCAAAACCCAAGCTCCCGATGGACAGAGGGATTGATGGCGATCCCTGTGGGGCAGAGCATCTTCTCAGAGAGCATCGGAGCACAAGGGACTTCTGTGTTAGCCGTGTTGGGGGGGGGGCTGCTGTGTGAGCGGCCTTCAGCCCATCAGAAAGTACAAACTCACACCTCAGTACATCCTGGTGAACCCAGATTTCCGAAGTGTGGCATTCCCGGGGACACACCATGATCCAGGCTGCTGTCCTGCAATTGGTTCCAAAGCCTAGGTGCTATTTGAGCAGTAGAGACCACCAAAGGGTTCTTGCAATTTGCATTTGCTTTGTGGCACTGAGAAATGTTTACAACATAGGATGCTAGAGAAATAAATACACAGCTGGTGTTCTAGCAGTGACTACACTGATAATACGTATACATATATGTGTGTATATATATTCCCTTGAGATATGTGTTTGCTATTTTTAGGTTCTTCTGGCCCATGTTTTAGGGGTCAAGTGTTACGTTTTCAGAAACAACTTTTAATGAGTCAGGATAAAAACCATCTGGTGCAGGAATTCTTCCTTCAAACGGATGCATTCAAGAAAGAAGAATTTCCCATCATCCCAAGGTTCCCATTCGAGGTTGAAGAAAGCTGTTCAACAAAATCCATCAATCTTGTCCTATCTGCCTCTCCTGTTGTCTTCCTGCCCATCCAGGAAGGAATTAAGGGGGGGGGGGGAACCACATTGGAAAGAAAAGGAATAGGGAGATGGCAAGGTTTGTTGTTTGTTTTTATCTTAGAGGCCAAGTGTGCAAAAACATCAGAGTAAGGACACATTGCATCGGGACAAAGTACAACACACGCGATGTGCACAGGACCTAAAAAGAGGCAGGTGGATGGACAGGCAAGAAAGCCATCTTAGAAGGAAGAGTTCCAGGCCACAGTCAGAGACAGCCTTCTACTCTCCCCGAAAAAAACTGGCCTAAGTGACACTTCCTTGTATCCCAGGAAGTGACGATCAGCCAGTGTAGACATCGTGATTCCCAAGTCTCACCCACTCCAGGGATGCTGTGGGATGCGGGGAGCCCTCTTCCACAACGCTTTCTGGGCCAGCTCCTTACGGGGGTCTGTTGTGCCTTTTGTGCAGTCCTGACCCTGAACACACCACCTCAGGGCAGAAGGGGACTCAGAGAAGGCTCCAGGGACGCTAGGCGTGAAAGGAGAGGGGAGTTTAAGGCTGGTACCCAATGCTCCCTCCAGTGACACAAACAAAATGCATAAAAGGGGTGTGTGTTGGGGGGGGGGGGTTCTGACTCAATCGATTCCACACACCGTGCCCCCCGTGCTGCTTTCAAAGCCACACAAGAGTCAAAATCAAATCGCGAGACTCCGGAGGTTCTGAGGGGACAGGCAGACCGGCGGGTGGGGCGAGGAGTCCCTAATGAAATCCGGGCGGGCGGAGGCGGCCCCGCATCCCTAATGAGGGAATGAATGGAGAGGCCCCTCGGCTGGCGCCCGCCCACCCGGCGGCGGCGGCCAAGAGCCTCGGGGGCGCTGCGTGCCGCGCCCGCCGCTCCGCGCGCACCGGCTCGGGCCGCCGAGGGCTCCGGCTGAGCTCGGCGGGGACGGCGCGGATGCGGCGGCGGCGACGACGGCGGCGCTCACCTGAGGCGGCGCGCGGGTGGCGCTGTCAGGGCCGCGCTCGCCCGGCGCCGGCTCCGCACTGAGGCTGCTCCCGGGCGCCCGCCCGCTCGCCCGCTCTCCGGTCCGCCCGTCCGCCCGTCCGTCCGTCCGCCCGCCCGGCGTCCCCGCAGCCCGGCCCCCCGCGTCCTCGCCCGCCTTCCCGCTCCGCGGCCTGCGGGAGCCGCGCGCTCCCCGGTGAGGCCTGCTCGCTCGCTCTCTCGTTCTCTCGCTCGTTCCCTCGCTCTCTCGCGCGCGCCCGCCCGCCCGCCAGCCCGCCCTCGCCGAAGCCCTCCGCGGCCCGCCACCCGCCGGACCCCCGGCTCGACCCCGCCGCCCGCGCAAGATGTCGGCGCGGACGCCATTGCCCACGGTGAACGAGCGGGACACAGAGAACGTGAGTTCCCCCCACCCCACCCCGAGCCTCCAGCGCGGCCACCTGGACGAGCCCGGCCTGTCCCCTACCCCGTCCTTCCCATCCATCCCCACCACCGGGAGGCCGGGGCTGCCCTCTGCTCGGAGGTGGTCCTGCCGGAGGGAAGGGGGAGATGGTGGAGGGCAGAGGGTGGACAGACAGGGTGGATTCGTGACGACCCCAGCCTTCTGGACCCCCCCACACCCGAGTGAATGGATGCTTGGCGACAGCCCACGAGCCAGCCGAACCTCTTAGACCGCGGCTGTCCTGGGATCTTCCAGCCCTTGGCTTTTTCTGGATCTTTTGAGTCCTTTGCAAACAAACATACACCCCACCCCACCCCCAGCACTGCCCCATGACTTTGCTTTTTGTAAAATCAGGTCCACATGGGGGGGGGTGTATTGGACACCTCAGGGATAATGAAGGCAATGAAGTAGAGGGCGTGTGTGTGTGTGTGTGTGTGTGTGTGTGTGTGTGTGTGTGTTTCTATCACTGTAGTGAGGAGTGGAAGAATTTCACTTAGAGCTTCTCTAGCCCCAGGGGGAGAGAGAAACTGTTTTAAAGCCCCAGGAAGCCAACTGGCTTCTTTTCCTCCATCCACTGTTGATGAGTCAGGGACAGGTTTTAAGTACCTTTTCCCCTTGGAGTGTCACCAGGTGCCTTTCTTTGAAGGGAGGATTTCCTTGTGTCTGATCAAATTGTCCTTAGGATCTTGTTGTTGTTGTTTTTTAATTTTTTAAAAAAAAATCAAGATTGAGATGCTCTTGGTATTTGAACTCTTAAAAACTCAGAGAACAAGGCCAATTGAGTTTTCACCTTCTGAAAAGTATGATGGTCTGTGCTCATGAGTGTGCAAGTTGCTTGGCAGGAAAGGTGTCTTTCTGTCAGGGTTTTAAAATCCCCAGGACATGTAAAGGGGCCCCGGAGGCTCCAGAGGGTCTGGTCTGATTGCCCAACAAGTGTTAAGGCGCCAGGGGGTTCTAGGTTTTGGTTGGCTGACCAGAGTTGTCTGGATGTCTGCTCACCTCATCAGTCCTCCAGTGCTTAATGTACCAGTGACTTCATAGGGGTGGCAAACTAAAAATCCTGAAGTGCTTTGGTGTTCTGAGACAAAAGATAAGGGAGGAAAGACAGCAAGCCTACTTCCTTAAGTGCTGGATGAGACATAAGCACGCTTGATCGAGAGTCGAGGATCACAGAAATCAATCTAATTATCTGAAGGGAAAAGAGTTAATTCTACGAAGAGCATTCATTGTTAGAAGAGCTAGGAAAATGTTGGGTGTGCTTTGTCCTCTCCTGTGCCATACACTTAAAGCGATAAGGACACCAAGGCTGTCACCATCACACATTACAGCTTAATTTGCATCAGAACGGTTGTTTTAGAAATTAAATTGCTGCATAATTTTCATTGGGAGGTTAAAGGAGGTTGAAGAAAAAAAGGTAAAGAATTTGGTGGAATCTATTTTTAAAGCCAAAGAATTAATTAAAAAAAAAAAAAGTCCTGTCATCCAAGAGTGAGGACGAGAAGTCAGATGATGACCTTTGTTTTTATGAACAGAATTCTCTGTGAAAAGCACGTCGTTTGGTTTGGGCTTGGGCTTTTGACTGCTACACCTCGTTTTAGGCTTGTAGGGTAGTGTTCTTTATACAGACATAAGATGGCATTCTAGAAGCATGAAGCAAGGAATCCTACTACACACGGCTTCACATGTAAGAACAAAAGAGCAGCGAGGGCACTTGAGAGCTAAGCGGGGATAGCGTGAATTGTGTGGCGCCTTCTGAGCATGGCTGTGCCCTGTAAACTCACCTGCTTTGTTCCTGAACCTGCTTCCTCGGAGGCCCTGCATGGTCCTGTTTCTACTCTGGTACATACCCATCTCTCTGTGTAGCTTACTTTATCTACATCCTAATTATCTCTTGATTGCTGTGGAAAATATCTACTCTGCTATGGCTGTTAATTAATCAGTGAGTGTGCACTTAACTCTGTTTGGAGCTTAAAGGGACTGCAGAAGCGCTCAAGACAAGGCCTCTCCCTACTAAGAGCTGACAGAAGAGATAAATGCAATCCCAAACAGTGTGCAGTAGAAGACTGTGTATAGCCAGGGCTAAATTGGCTTGTAAGTGTTCTAGGTGTTTATCAAAGAGGTCACCACTGGAGACTGTTAAATGACCACTGAAGTCATAAATGGCACTATCTATGTTTCTTACCTCCCATCAGTGGAATACAGTAACAAACCTGCTTGTCAGTGCATGTATTAATGTCAGCATGGTGGCCAAAATACATGTTTGCTTGTACTCATACATACTCTTAAGTAGATCCATATATGATATAGTTTTAAAAATAATCTATAAAAATGTTTATTTGTATAAATTATTAATGCCTACTAGGTCTTTAGAATATTAGACAGTAGCCAAGACACTATTGCCCTTAGAAATTAAAATAAAAAATACAGTAATTTTTAAAAATCACTATTATATTGCAGATAACATAAACATTTCTTAAGCATATGTATGTATATATATATACATACACACACACACATATATATAGCTAGCATGCGTATGACATATTTTGTGTCCTCGAGAATATATGCTATTTCATCTTTTCCAATATCATGGATGCATAGTCAAGATTTACAATTCCAGGAGGGAGTGTGTGACCCTGCTGTCCAGCCTCCCACCGTGCACAGCAGAGAAAGAATTATTCTTGGGGAACATTCGTGTGAACTTCCAGCAGTCTTCTTAGATGACAGTTTGTGTGCGCCTTGCTGCGGGCCTCTCCTGGCTACATACCACAGGAAACAGAGAGTGGCTTTTAAGGCAGTAAACACTGTAGTGAAGCAGGAGAGACACGTTACAAAGTATAGGATCTCTGCTAAATGTGTTTGATTTTAGGTTGTAAAGAGTAAGTCTAGAAAAATGGAAACATGTTTGAAAAACTTATTTATCTTTTCTTTCTTTTTTTTTTTACTGTTAGGTCATTCTGTATAATTGCGGTGTGGATTTAGGAACTATATTAAAATATGTTAATACATATATTTCTCTCTTCAATGAAACAAGTTTATAAGTGTTCTGGAGAACCTCTGATGACATTGGTGTTGATGGGTCAGCAATGCCCTGGCTGATTTTCTGTGCTGTGTTTCTTATTAGATACCAGTGTGAAGAATGCCAATGTGATTATTTCTTGGGATGTCTTAAAATTACAAGTTTGGATAAGTTCAAAAGCCACGAATAAACCTTCCCCCCCCCCCTTTTTTCCCCTGGTGTATCTTTTGATGCCTGGAAATTCATGTGGTAACTGTAACAAGCTGTTGTGCAGGTTGGTCAGGGGCCATAGTTGTGTGTGAATGGAAAGACAAGTGAATTGGGCACACTCGGGACTCTCTGCATGAGTCCCAGTACCCGTCCTGTCGCAATGCACTTGCTGCCTGGCTTGTCTCCTCCGTGCTGCCCTTGCCTGGCTTAGTGACTAATGTGTGTAAGAAATCAGTGCTGTAACATTCCCTTTTGAATCAGTTCATTTGTCATCAAAACGAAGGGTAGACTTTACAATACACCGCCCAAGACCTTCAGAGAGTCAAGTGACCTGTCCAAGGTCATGATAGATCTCTGACCTCTTAAACTGTTGCTCTGCTCTGGCTATTGCTTCTGGGGAGGTGGCTTGTTTAGTTTCGGCTTAGAGGTTTAAAAAGAACACAAAAGTCCCATATGGGAGGAAGAACAGGATATGCTTTTCTTAACGACTTCTGGTCCTTTATGACTTATCGCCTGCCGTGCCCTGCCCTGTCCCCCTTATCACACACTTATAAATCCTTTGTGGCTTGGCTTGCAGCATTCGGCTGAGATCACTGCAGCCATCCTTGCTTGCTTTTGTAGCTCCCACTGGTGAACTGTATGAAGTCCAGGTTCACGTTCTCCAGAGTGGGCGTCCAGACAGTTCACTGGGGAAGGAAAGACTTTTAACTGTCTTTTTCTCGATCTTGATGTTATTATTCAATCTTCTTATTTTGTTGCCTCTTTTTTTTTTTTTTTTTTTTTGGAGTGTTTGTAGGCGGGTACCATTGCATGAGGATGGAGGATGGAGGTCAGAAGATAACTTTGAGGACTTGCTTCTCTCCTTCCACTGTATGAATTGCCAGGCTTACGTTGTAATATTGATGGTAAGCCTAGCCATCTCGTTAGCCTTCTTTGTTTTCTGGAAGCCTACAATGTGCACAACTAGCTATTTTGCTTGATTTTTCAGGTAACGATCCTCATTACTTGTGTCTATCTGAGGATTTCCTCTGGAGCTTGTTTTCTTTTCCTGATGAAGATTTGAAAGTTCTTTTGGTGAACCTGGGCATGGTGGCATATGCTTTTAAACTCAGCATTCAGTAGGCTGAGGCAGGAGGATCCCAAGTTTGAGATCAACCTGGGCTATAGAGTAAAACCCTGTCTCAAAGGAGAAGAAAAGTTGTTTTGGTTAATGATAGCCATTTATAATTTTGTTTGTCTGATCAAGACAGGGTCTCAGTATGTAGCCCTAGCTGTCTTAGAACTCACTATGTAGACCAAAGTGGCCTCAAATTCCTGCCTCTGTCTCCTGAGTGCTGGTATTAAAGGTGTGTGCCACTATGCTCAGGTTGTAAATTATTTTTTAAAATTTGAAAATAGTGTGCCTTTTTTATTGAAAGACAGCTTTGCTCAGTCTATATCTCTGGATTGTTGGTTTAATTTCTTTTAAGGGCTCAGAAAATATTTCCCATTGTCTACCCTCTACATTCTAGTAGAAGTTGTCTCATAACTGACAAGCTGTCTTCTTTTCTTTAATGTTTATTTAGTTTGTGTTGGTGTTCTGCCTTGTCTGTCTGGTCCCCTGGAACTGGAGTTACAGACAATTGTGAACTGTCATATGGGTACTGGGAATTGAACCTGGATCTTTTGGAAGAGCAGTCAATATTCTTAACCACTGAGCCATCTCTCCAATTGCTTTCTTTCTTTTTTTAATTAACATATAATTAGATCATTTCTCCTCTCCCTTTCCTTCCTCCAGTTCCCCCTCAAATCATGGTATCTTTTGGTTATAGAAATATATATACATGTGTGTATTGTTACTTACACTTACATACACGTGTATGTGAGTGTGCCCAAATATAAATACAACATGTTCGGTCCATTTTGTGTTACTTGTATGTGTCTGATTTCTGTGCTGGCTTTTTACTACTGAATACCAATTGGGGGACTTTTCTCTGGGGAAGTCTCTCTCTCTCTCTCTCTCTCTCTCTCTCTCTCTCTCTCTCTCTCTCTCTCTCGGCGTTCCCTTGTTGCCTTCGTCCTTTGTTTAGGGTTAAGGTCCTGTGAGATTTCTCTTCTCCATTGGCATGTCTATTGGTGTCTGTCTCGTTAGGGTTCTCTTTTTCTGGTGTTAGGATTTTGCTGTAGTGTGTTTAAATGTAGGTTTATTTCCATCCTGTTTGCATGTTGTCATAATTTCTGGGTGCCTCTCAACTACAATTGTTTTTCTCATCACTGTCTCCCCCCACATACCGTGCCTTCCTTCTTTATACTCAGATTGGCTCCCCAGATGACTTACCGTCTTCATTTTTTTCTACTAGTTCGAAGCTCCACCTTCTGTAGATTTTTGACTTTCATCAGTTTAGAACTGTGTCCACCGTGGTTGCTTTGTGCCTTGGCTTAGCTCTGTTCCCTCTTTCGTCTCTGATACTCTGTTAGCTCTGCTGAACTTTCATTCTGTCCTCGTATGTCTTAACCCCGATTCATGCTTTTTTCCTGTCTCACCACTTCTTTCTAGTACAATCTGTAGTGCAATCTGTAGTGCATTTACTCCGTGCCGTGTTTAGATATGTCTGTTTCCAATTGTGTTTCAGTGTCTCCCAGCCTGTCTGTTGATGTTTATTTTAACTGTGTTTAAAACACCTTTCACGGGAGAGACCTGCTTTTCTGAGTCTTTAGGTATGTAGTATAGTTATTGTTACCTGTAAACAGTGAGTTAGCCAAATATCTAGTAATTTTACGTTGCAGGACTGAAACTTTGCAGCTACTGGACAGTGACTCTTTCCTCCAGCCCCTGGCAAACATCAACATTGTTTTACTCGTAAAAATGGAGTATTTATCTTTTTGTGATTGGTCTGTTTCATTTCCCATAGTGTCCAAAGGCTCGTGTGTGTTTACAACAATATGTCTTTCTTTTTATGAATGAATAATACTCTGTAGTGAACATATAGTGCAGTCATCTGCGGATGGATATTTAGTTTGTTTCTACGTCTAGGGACATTGGAATGAAAATATCTCTTGAAGATTCTGATTTCAGTTCTTTTGCATAATTACCAAGAAGTGGAGTTGATTGGTTACGTGTTGTTATGGTCTTAATTTGCCAAGGAACTTCCACATTGTTTTTCATAGACTCTCCGACTTTTTACATCCTCAACAATAGTGCATAAGTTCTGGTTTCTCTACTTCAACTCAGAATTCTGGCAACTCTTGCTGTTTCAGTTTTGACCATAACAGTCCTGGGTAGGGAAACTGTTCAGTGCACTTGCTTAACATGTGCAGGGCCCCGGGTTCAGTTCTCAGAACCATAGACAAAACAAAACCCTGCTTGATAGAAGACACCCTAACAAGTGGTACTTTGTTGTTCCTCTGGCAGTTTCTTCATGGTCAGAACATTGAACCTGTTTTCTTACACCTGCTGGCCGTTTGTTTGCTGCCTTTGGGAAATGTCTAGTCAAGTCCTGTGCTTATTCTAAAATTAGGTTATTTACCTATTTGCTACTGAAGCATAAGGGGTTCCTTGTGTATTTTGAATAGTAGCTCCACATGAAATGCATGGCTTGCAGATATTTTCTTCCATTCTGTATGGCCTCTCCCCTCCATTTTTCCTGTAGTCTTTGCTCCAGTCTTCCTCACCTAAGACTTACATCACGAAGCTTTTTTCTGACATTTTCTTTTATCAAGCATTACAGTTAAATCTTTAATCTGTTTTAAGCCTATTTTTATGTATTTTATAGCATGAGGGTCCAATTTCATTCCTTTGTCGTTGATTGTTTGGGATATTTAGAATCCTTTGTGGTTCTTTATGAGTCCTAGGATGATGTCTTAGTTCCTGTTGCTTTGAAAAGACAGGAACTCTTATAAAAGAAGAACATTTCATTGGGGTGGCTTACATTTTTAGAGGTTTAATACATAATCATCAGGCAGACATGGTGCTGGAGCAAGAGCTGAGAGTCCTTACATCTTAACTTACAGGCAGCAGTCTCACTGGGTGTGGCTTTAGCACAGATGAGACCTCAAAGCTGGCCTCCACAGTTACACACTTCTTCCAGTAAGACCATACCTTCTCCAGTAAGGTCACACCTCCTAACAGTGCCACTCCCTATGAGATTATGGAGGCCAATTACATCCAGACTATCTCAGATGTTTTTCTATTTCTCCAGAAGCATGCGATTGAATTTTGATAGGGATTATAATGAATCTATAGATTGGTTTAGGTAGGAGAAAATTGTTCTGTCCTTCTGCTAAGTGTTATGTGAGCCATGGGCTTTTCACGTGTGATCTTTATTGCCTTTCATCCCTTTTGTTGAGTATTGCACTGGATCTTGCCTAACGTAAATGCCTACATTTAAAATCTATATCGTATGGAAATTGTTACAGAATCTTAATTTTCTTTGTGTTGATAAGGTGTATATGACATTGATTTTGTATATTGAACCATCTTTGTATCTCGGGTGTGACTATGACATATGCTTCTTTTAACATGCTATTGGTTTGGGCTTGCTCATTTTTGCTGCTTGAGAACTTTTGAGCCTGTTTATGGTCAGTAGTCATGTTGGCCCATGGCTTTCTTTGCTTATAATGTTTTCTTTGTCTTTGGTATCAGTGTAATGCGGATTCATAAATGAGTGGATAGTATTTTCTCCTCCTCAGTTTTTGGGAGACCTTGGAAAGATGGGAGTCAGTTCTTTCCATGTTTGCTGGCTTCATCAGTGAAGCCATCTGCTCTTAGCCTTTCTTTACTGTTAGGTTTCTGATTGCTGATCCACTCTACTAGTCACAGCCTGCTTGGGTTTCTTGTGGGCTCTGAATAGAGTATTTGTGGGTCTATTAGGATTCTCCAGAGGAATATATTTAATTTCAACAAATTTGCCCATTTTTCAGTTCTTCTGTCTTTTATATCTAGTTTTACACCATTAGAATTGGAAAAATACATGGTATGATATCAACTTTAAATCTATGCTTTGTTTTTTATTTTATTTATTTGTGTGTGTATAATGTTACTTATCATGGAGAATGTTGTGTGTACTTGAGAACAATGTATATTGTGCTACTCTTGGGTATATAGAATGTTTTTCTTTTTTTCTTATTGGTTTTTTGAAACTGTCTCACCGTGTAGCCCAGGCTACTCACCGTGTAGCCCAGGTTGCTCTCAAACTTGAAAGCCTCTAGCCTTGCCTCCCAAGTGTTAGGATTACAGACTCTTGCGTGTTAGGACTATAGATGTGTCCCACCATATCAGCGTGGACTGCTTTTGATGTGTCCATTTTGTCTGTTTTGTTGTTCAAGGCCTCATTTCTTTATTGATCTTCTGTCTGGATGTTGTATCCATTACTGCATGTAGAGTATTGAAATCCATTACTGTGTTGCTGTCTATTTTTGCCTCTGGCTCTGCCAATGTTTGTTTTATACATTTAGGTCTCCTGATGTTGAGCACATATATTTTTGTAATTGTTATATCTTCTTTATTTGGTTGTTCTCTCATCATGTGATGCCCTTCTTTGTCTTTTATGGCAATTTTTAAAAATTCTATTTTATTTTATTTATTTATATGGCCATCCCTGCTCTCTTTCAGTTACTGCTTAAGTGAAATATCTTTTTCTGTCCTTTGGCTTTCAACCTACATGTGTCCTTAAATATAAAGCAGGGCTTATATCGACAGCATCTAGTTGGATTTTTTTCTTTTATAGAAGTGTTTGATCCTTTGCATAATGTAATAAAGACTAGTGCTGTTTTAAGTATTCTGTCTGTGTTTGTCTGTTTTGCTCTCTGATGCTCTCTTCCTCTGTGTTTCATTAATTTTCACAGTGACATTTATAGTGTACCACTGTCAGCCTCTAAGCCCAGGTTGTAGGCAGTCCCCTCGTTGGAGGGTTAATCTCCAGCCCAGTCTTCCTCTTCCATGTCTGTCTAACTTTAATTTCATTGGTTTTGTTTGTAATTCGGAAAGGTCTAAGATTTTCTTTGCAGCCCTCTGTCTTTGAAATAGTCTCCTAGTCCTTGTTAAACTTTTGTGATTTCATTTTCTTAAACTTGTTCTTAAACATCCAGGAGCATCAGATGACAGAATGTTTGTACCCATGAATATCTGTCATGTGGTGTTTTTGTTTCTGGTTTGTTGTTGTTGTTTTTCCTTCTTCTTTTTTTTTTTTTGATAGCAAATTTCTGTTTACCTAATCTTATCTGTGTGAAACTTGGGGTTCGAGAATGACTTACTATAGAGGGAGGCTGTTTTTGCTCCCGTGGGACCCTGTTGACCTGGGACACTCTTGTCCAGTCTGGGAATTAGAATTCTGTGGCTTCAGCTCTTAACCTTGCAGTGTGTCCAAGACTTAGTATTTGACCACAGGGCAATTCTGTCTTTTGTGGTCACTTTCTACTGGTTTATCTGTCTTTCTTTTTTAAATGTTTGTTTGTTTTTTGTTTTGCCTTTGGATGTTTCTCTTTCTTCCAGTTTCACAATGCACTAAAAGAATGTGTTTTCTGTTCCCTCAGGAGCCTTCACAGTATCTTGCCTCTTCTACTGAGAAAGAAACCTGAAATGAAGTTTTTGGAAAAGTTTCTTGTAATTTTGTGAACCTAAAAATGGGTCATTTGTGAGACTCTTCTACATGCATACCTAAGAATGGCTACAGTTTTTGTTTTCAAGTCTTTCGTTTCAAAGTTTTAAATTAAGGGGCTGGAGAGATGGCTCAGTGGTTAAGAGCATGGACTGCTCTTCCAGAGGTCCTGAGTTCAATTCCCAGCAACCACATGGTGGCTCACAGCCATCTATAATGAGACCTGGCGCCCCCTTCTGGCATGCGAGCACACATGGAAGGCTGTACACATAATAAATAAATCAAAAAAATTAAAAAAAAAACACCAAAATAAATAAACAAAATAAAAAAAATTAAAAAACAAAGTTTTAAATTAATTAAAATCGCTCTTTGACAATCTCATGCGTGCATATAATGCATTCCCATTGCTCTCCCTTTCTGCCCTCTCTAGTCTGCCTCCCCCTGGTCAACTCCCCTTCTCCCTTTGCCCACATTTATGTCCTTTTGTATGGCGGCTCACTGAGGACTGCGTATGTGACCCTGGGTTTAGAGCTACACATCAGAGCTTATGGGCTCATCAGTGGATAGATGGCTGAAGACAATGACTTTCCCCTTCTCCAGAATCTGCCAGTAGTTCGGCAGAGAAAGGTGGGGCCATCCTCTACCCTAACTGACTGTTGACAGGGTCAGCCTTGTACAGGCTCAGCACAGGTAACCACAGTTGGGGGGATTGCAATAGCTGAGTCTAGAATGTGACGTTTCAGAGCCCTTCTCCCTGTCTTCTGCTTCTTAAATTCTTTGTTTCTCCTTCTAGCCTCCTCAAACCTTAGAGGGGGTGGTGTGTCAGTTCCAAAATTATAATTGATTTTTGAAAACCATTTGTTGTAGGTTTTAAATGACTGACTTTCAGAAATCACCATTTGTTGTCAAGGAGGGTAAATGTTTGCTAGCAGAACATTCTTGGACATTTTCACAGATTCATAAATGGATTAAAATCTGAATAGCATATTGAAATTAATGTAATTAAACACATGTCTGTGAGGTGGTTTCTCATTGAAATCAGGTTTCACTGTAAGATGTGCTTACAGCTCTCTGCCCGTCGGATTTCTGTATCGTGTGACTGTGCCTGGATTTCACACCGAGAGCCACCTTTGCCGTGTGCTATCACCTGATGTTTGCTAACCGCAGAAAGGCTTGCGCTGTTAGAGATCAGTACATCCCGGGTTTTCCTCTTCATTTTATTCCTCTGTTTTCTAGGGGCATAACTGTAAGTCCTTCATATGCAGTTTGTAAGTCGTTGTTAGTTTAGGTCCTGGGGCTCTGTTTAGAAGTGATGCTGTGATCGTTAGCAGAGTTCAGCCTTGGTCTAGACTTGCCTGTGGTCAAAACTCTTTCTTCCTAATTAAAGTGGGGCTGCACACCAGTGTTGCTTCTGTGTATTTCCCTAATCAGTGTTTCCTATATTCTTCTATTAATGAGCCAAAGTCTACTTTCGTTTATTATCAATATAATGAGTTTATAAGGGGCAGATTTTTCCCAGATCACATTTCCTAATCTCTCAACACCATCATGTGTTCTCAGCTTTGTAGACGAAGGCCCGGGAATACTTTCCCCAAACCTGCCTCAGGAGTCTACTGAACAGCACCAATTCAGGTGATGGTGGTGGTCACACACGTGCCTCTTCCGCAGAGGCTTATGGCTAGTGGCTTCAGAAAACAGAGTGGCAGATGATGGCTCTGTCCTTTCTTCAGCAGTGACAGCAATAGAAAACCCCAGGATTGTCTGTGCGGAGGTAACACGGGAGATGCATGAGGCACCTGAAGCTCTGAGATGGCAGGGGTTAAGGAAGAAATCATGTTCTTCCCTCCCATTACCCAGCTTTAAGTGCTGAGCCATTATGAGACTGGACTTGACAGGGAAAGAAAAAACAGCCCCCACCCCAGACAATAGGGGAGGCCACGCAGTGCCCTCGGTTTTTGACTGATACCGTTCCAACCATTTTATCAATTGGTTTAAGGAGTAAACAAGCCTAGGCACTGTCCAGAATCTTCATGACCTGCTGCTAAGGGGTATGGTGACAGGGTTAGCATGGCTGTCTTCTTCCTGGGGTCAGAGGTACAGCTTTCACTGCCTGAAAGAGATTTTCTTGTATTTCCTTTTCTATGTGCCTCATAATTGAAAGCGGTTGGGAGACAAAAGCAATGAAACCTGAACTGTGCTCTGGAGGGACTGGGCCCAAAGGGAGCGGGACCCAGAGGCAAACAGGTGCAGTAGAAAGTTACAGTGCCCTGTCGTCCGACTGGGAATAGGAAACAAAGGCTGCTGGGATGGACGCAGGCCTCTCTTGCCAGGCTGCTCTGTGGAAGTCACACTGGTGGGAAGCAGGGGACTGGGCAGGCAGGGGGCCGAGCCCTATGTCCTCAGAGAGGGAGAGGACTGGGGGAAGAGTAGAGGGCCCCTTAGCAAGAGCTAGTCCAGGGGCCACCCCACCCCGGGGAGAGGTTAAGTCGAAGGTTAGCTTGATTAGGCTTGCAGACTTGGAGCCTCTGAGCTTTACAGACACTCAAACCCAGCAGACTGCTTTGTCATGGTCCATGGAGAGCTTTTACTATGGTGGTTACAGACACCCTTGACACACTAGGAAGTCTGACTTACTAAGAAGCAGACTTGGGGAAGTGCCAGTGTCCATGACAGCCGTGGGCACTGTAGTTGGTCCTCTCCAAGCTGTCTCAGCTAGGCCTTCTGTGTCCGCCCTCTACCTGCTGGCCAGTCTCAGCCAAGGGTCTCGCTAGGACATTAGTATCTTATGGATTAGTGCATCCTCTCCTTCGCTGTCTCCTCTTCGCCAGCTTCCATCCCCTCACCCCTCATGGCCTCTTTTCCCTATTGCAGTATTACATTAATCTTTGAGTAAAGTCTTCTTTGCTATTTCTTTTTTCTTTTTAAAAAATTATTTATTTTGTTATTATAATAAAGTTACACCATTTTCCCTTCTCTGTCCTCCCACGTGCCCCTCATTGCTCTCTTTCAAATTCATGGACTCTTTTTCATAAATTGTTATATGCATATATGTGTATACATATATATTCCTAAATATGGCCTGTATAATATTACTTGAATGTGTGTTTTCGGGGTTGGCCATTTGATATTGTGCTTTTCCCTGGGGAAATCTGTTTTAAGAGACATCAGAATAGAACAAGTTTTTCTTTGGCATCAGTTAAGAGAAGATTCCCATTTCATACAGAAATCCCAAATCGGTGTCGCTATGATGGTGCGCATTAGGAGCGAGGTTAGAGACACCCATAGCAACCGTCAGTTACTTAGTGCCCAGAAGGCAGTTTCTCTGGGCTTAAGGGCGATGACAAACTGATACAGAGGAACAAGGAGAAGGGTTCACATGTGCTGAAGTTGGGGACATAGTCAGTCTTTCTGGTTTAGCCAGTGTTGAATACAGTCAACCTACAGAGGAAGATTATTTGCCTACTGCTTTTTTTTTTTCCTGAGTTGGATTTGTGATTATAGTGCCATCCCCTACCTTCAGATACTTATAGAGTAACATCATTGCTTTCAAGGACAGTTTCCCAATCTGTTTGCAACCGAGCCTAGAGAAAGCAATCAGAAGCGGTGGTGCAAATGAACTGCCAGCTAGTCTATCTCCAGTAAGTCACCTGCCCTTTCCTCTTTAGGCTTTTACTGGCCCTCTCGTTTGCTACATACTTAGGAGCTATCTTGCACGCTTCACAGAAATGCTACCCAACTGAATAGCAGTCCTAATACATGCCATTGGTCCAACTGGACTGCTTGAACATCACAAATGTGTACTAGTAGCCACTTGTTTAAACTGAAGAATCGGTGTTGGCGATGGAACCCAAGGCCTCAGACGGTATCAGTACTCCTCTATACTGAGCTACACCAGAGCCTTCTAATAGGTTCGGAACTACCAGTGCCCAAAAAACATCCCAAGAAGGAATGTCAGGAATACAGGAAGCTGCTTCACCTTCCCACCTACCCTCCTCTCCAAGAGGAGAAAAAAAAAAAAAAAAAAGAGAGAGAGAGAGATTGGGGAGGTTACTTGCCTTGCTGATTCTGCCGTGGATGTAATCTGTGACAGGCTTTCAAACCAAACTGTAATTTTTATAAGCCTGTTCCACTTACATTGCTGTACTGTTTGAGGTCAAGATGTCAGGATCGCCACATCCACCAAGCAGTGCTGACCACGGTTTGCAGAACTGCCCTTACTACCTTATAGATCCCAGGATACACCGGGAGAAACCCTCTCCTTTTCATACATGCATGTATGCTGTGTACAGCACAGCTGTGCTGGAAATGCTTAGGAAATGCACGCAGTTAATATATAACCATTTTCTGGAAATAAAGGATTTAAAAAATCTGAGGTCGTGTTGGAGAGATAATTTTTTTTAAAAAAAATTTAATACAAGGGGATATTGCAACACTGCTCATGCTGCAGCACATATATGGAGGTCAGAGGACAATGTGGGAGTTGGGCCTTCCCACCATTGGGTCCTGGGTTACACTCAGGTCATCAGGTCTGGCAGGAGGCAGGTGCCTTCACTTGCTGAGCCATCTTCATAGCCCTAGACACAAGACTTACTCTTAAAGTGGTGCTGGTCATGTTTGTGAACTTCCAAGGCAGGCTGGATAGAGACCTCTCTCACTGTGTTCTTGTATGTAGTTAAAGTCACCAACTAAAATTCCAGGTTATTAAAAATGATGTTCATATTTAAGTTGACATAACTCGTAACTTAGGGAATAACTGGATTTGCTAGATTTACTTAATGTAACTGAATTGAAGATCATAGAATAAAGTTTAATTGCTGTAATGTTAATCAGATGTAATAATTTAAAGAAAAAAAACACCTTGCAGTTTCTGACATGAATCTGCTGTAACACTTTGGTGCTTGTGGGAATAAAAGCACTAGGAAGTTTGCAAAGGAATTTAACACCATATTTTTAGAATTAACTTAGGCAGATGTGTTCATTTATTCTTTGGAGACTCAGTTGTATAAACGTCACTGTCTCCTGGCAGGCTGTGGTGAGTGAAGGCCTCCCAGAGGAATCATTGGTGAGAGGGGAGATCTGGGAGAGGAGAGCCTCTAAAATGAAAACTCACCCTCATATTCCTTTTGTTTCCTGGTGTCTGCCTGTAGACTGGTGTATGACAAGGACCAGGGCAAACAGCTTTTGGGGTATTCGTGTGGTCTGTAAAAGCCGAACCTGGGTTTGGCTCCCAGCTCTACCTTTTGTGAGCTGTAACATGGTGAACTTCTTCTTCTTCTTCTTCTTCTTCTTCTTCTTCTTCTTCTTCTTCTTCTTCTTCTTCTTCTTCTTCTTCTTCTTCTTCTTCTTCTTCTTCTTCTTCTTCGTTCTTTTTTCTTCTTCTCCTTTTCCTCCACTTCCTCCTCCTCCTCCAGCTCCTCCTCCTCCTTTTGCCACAGGCTTACAGGAATCAGAGGGCCTGCCTCCTGGAATATTGTGAACGGTGACTACTGAGCACATATACTGTTCTTTGGACAGTGCTTGGCACCTTATAGAAACTCCGTCAGCAGCTAGCTGCTGCCGATTGTGTTAGAGTTACCACACTAAGAGAAAGGCTGAAAAGTGTGCCTGTGTCAGGATTTCACTGTTGTCTCTCCGGGTTACTAGATTTTACATGATCTTCGATTTTTTTAATTCCCGTTTTGCACCCATCTTGAGTTTATATTACTTTTTATACCAAAAAGCATTAAATTTATAGTGTGAACTGTAACTTTCTGGCTTGCTGCTGCTTCAGTTTGAATATAGGAGAGCCAAACTGGAAGTTGAGCTGCCTGCAGGTGGCTGGAGCAGGGAATTCAAGCTCTGTACAGAGGGGGAGAGTTGTCAAGTGACAAGGATGTCGTGGGTGAGAATGGGTGTTCCTGTGGTGTCATGTGACATTTAAAAGCCCACACTTCTGTCTATTGCCATCTGACCTAGTTCTAAGGAGTGTCGCTTTGGGCATACATTTCCTTCTCTGAGGACAAGGCACATTTACCTGGATGTGGTTCAAGAGGCCCATGTAACATAGTTTTCAATAGTAAACACTCAGTCCAGAAACCAAAGAACCAGAGCCAAGGTGCAGAAATTCAGTTACTGATCAGAATACCTTCCCTCTGCCCCCAAATCCGTGCTTTCTCCACACTCGTCCTCCTCTATGTGTTCTTCATGCAGATCATGTTCTTGGGGCTGTGTGCAAATGTGTTTGTATTGATTACTGCTTTAAACATGCTTGTAGAGTCTCTTTTGAGACTTCATTGATCTCCCTGGACCCGGATATAAAGAAAGACAGGGAATTTACAGGCTAAGTTAGTTTTGAAGGTGTCACGTGTGTACTAGACGCTGATGTTCTTCTCCTGCTACGCGTTCTGAGTCATCGTGTTTACATTTTTACCCCTTAGGAATTATTGGTAATAGCTTGGTGAGCTATTGGGGGCTGTTTTAAGAAACTGTTTATTTATATTTCGTATGTGTCTTGCTTCTTCTTAAGGCAAGATATTTCTCCTCTATTTTCTAAAAATAATGCTTGAAGAATTTTTTTAACTAGGAAAGATTTATTTCATCTTAGTCAAGCTTATATAATAGCACAATGGTGACTTAAATTAGAAGTATAATTCTACCTGATCGACATAGTTCCAGGACAGCCAGGGCCATGTAGACAGACTGTCTCAAAAGTATAGTTACCTTCCATGTTAGGCTACCTCCTCAAAGTAAGCACATGGAAGTTTAGCATATATTAATTCCAAATTTAGGGAAGTGGGGTCCTACGAGCAATATAAAGTGAGTTTTTGCTGTGGAACTGTGCATACATGGCTGTGGCAGGTGGTTAAGCATTCTCTGTGTGGTTGCCGCTTCCCAGTCAGGAATTAGATGGCGAAAGGGAAGATGAACGATGTGAGGGGCGATCGGAACAGATGGGCTCTGCAGGGACACAGTGCAGCACAGGTCTGCCCATGGCTCTTCGTACCCTAACACTGAGACAAGTGATGAGAAGGAGCTGGGGCGCCGTGCGACCTTGGTCACTGCTCCGTGCCTCTGTGACAAGCGTGTCTGCCTCTGCACTGACCTTTAGCATAGACAGATGCCACTATTTTCATTTCTCCCTTCCAAATCTTGTGCAAGTCTCTCCTGTGGCCAATTCTAACCCAGGACCCAGGGAAGAGGGAATTCTAGGAAACAGAGTTCTAGCTTTGCTCAGCCAACATAGTAGAAAGCACAACAGCCTCTCCCTTGTCCATTGGCCATCCTTTGAAAGTATGGAATGTCTCTACATTTCTCTAAACCAGCTTTAACTTAAAAAAAAAAAGACAACAGCAAGATTATCCTTTTGCCTGCCATGATTCTGCTTCCTAAATAACAAAAGATATTTTAATTCTTCCCTCAAAGAAATCCTTCATCAATCTTTGGGTGATGTTCAGTTTGCTCTTCAGTCACTCAGTCTTTTCTGTGATATTGTTAACACTTTAATTTGAGTGATAGGGAAATGAGAGGGAGAATTTAGAAAAAGAAGAAAAGAATTAGCTAATATAAATCCAGGTACATTCAGAAAAGAATGAGGAAGAAATACTCTAAGTCTTAGAGTCCTTGTTTCTTTGTCAGTCCTGTGGCCATGGATAGATTTGAAAACCCTGCTACTAAGTCTGTATTTCCTTTGGCCTCAGTAGGTAGTCAGCTGGTTAAAGCTGCGTGCCTGGGGAAGTGAGCAAACTCATTCCTCAGGGGTCTGCGCCATCAGAAGTCTTGCTTGTCTTGGCTTGATATCATTTTCCATTCACTTGCTCAGGACTTGGGAGCAGGAAGAGGGCCCTGGAGAAACTCCTTCATGTCTGATGTACTCCACCTGACAGGCCTTCCATAATAGCAACTCAGTTTCCCCTTGACAGTCATGGACAGTCACTCCAGCTAGTATGGTAACCTTGGCCTGTTAATTTCCCTCACAGAAAGCTCAGCCTTAGGTCAGTGGGCCATTTCTATGACCCCTGATAGAAGCTTCCCTCCCTGTCCCAGCCATAACAACCCATAGCTGTAGTGATCTGTGAGGGCAATCATTACAGGAGCAGCCCCGATACTATGCCTTAGTTCTTGCCTGTGGATGCTGGCTACAGCACACACGACATCCTGTTTGAGTTACAGCTTTGGAGTACATTTTTCATCCTGGAGATGTTATTGCAGCTCTGCAAGGTTTTGTCACCACGCTGGCATTGTAACAGAATATTCAGGAGGCCGTTCCAGTATCCTATCAAGCCAGCTGCATCAGAGTTACAAGTTGGGGAATGCAGTGAGACTGGTGATTCTCCAAACATGAGCTCATTTTCATGCTTCATCTGCTGCAAAACACTTCATGCTGAACAGCAGTGCTGTAGTAGTGAAAACTTACTTTATATGTCTTCCAGCAGAGGATTTGTAATGATACCGTGGAAAGAGGACACAAGTCCTTATCTGTAGAAAATGTCTATTCCTTGAGAAAGATGAGAATAGATAAAGGTCTGTCGCAGCCCAATCATAAGTAGTGTCCTAACTCTATATCCCCAGCCCCAGCCCATGTATGGGGCTGGACGGGGAGCCCAGTATTGTTCTATGCAGTCGACAGATCAGCTTTGGTGCATGTTCATCTGTGTTGCTAGGCTCTCACAGCCTTCATCTCTGTTAACTGGGCTACTTTGTTTACGAGCCGCTGATCAAGAATGGGTGGCTGGGGAGAAAGGGTGACTAACGTCCTGGCTGTGAATTATTCTTGAGGACTGATGCAGATGGGACACAGTCATGTCCACATGCTGTGCTCATTCATGGACACTTATTTGATTGCTTGCTTTTCATAAATTTAAAATCATTTTACTTCTGAGTCTGAGGTTGTTCAATAAAGCCATTAGTCTTTGAATTCCTATGGATTTGTACTTCACATTTTTTTCTTTGTAGAACAAACAACAAGCAAGTATATCGCCCACTGGCAATTTTGCCTCTGTGATTCCTCCTTAGTATGTAGCTGCAGTGCCCCACCTATGTTTTTGAGGGGAGGTATCATTAGAGTGCATGAAACCAACTAGAAACAGGGCTTGAATTTCTTCTTAGGTTATCCCTTGGTCATTGAGAACTTTCCTCTGGAGCTATAGGTGTGGATTTTGACCCAATAAAGAGCACTATAAAATAAACAGCAGGAGGTCAGGGCATCTTGTGCCTTCAGAACCTGCTCAAACCCTAATAGATACCATGTACATTTGACATTAAACATTGCTGTAGATGCCCAGCTGTTTGTCTGGATAGTCAGATGAGCCCAGGGGCTCAATGGGAAGCCTACAATGGATCATAACTAGGTGGTCTGTGGTCAGCTTGTCAGTCTCAACTGCTCTCTAGTAGCAAACCAGGAACTGCCCAGCGTAATACCAAAAGACACATTCCAAAATGCCATCATTTAGATAATGACATCTTTACAGTCTATAAAACCCCCAAAGTATGGTTCTCGAGGATTAAAATGCTGAATGCTGAAAATCTAAAAGCTGAAATCCCTAAAACTGCATTTCCTATTGTGGAATGCTATCAACAAAACGTAGGAAAAAAAAACTTCTAAAGAAGAGGTTTTTTATTTTAGTATATGCAAGAAAGGCACATTGTTGTGGGCAGAATGAACTTGGCTCAGTTTATATGTCTTCAAGCACTCTTAATGAAGTAAATGAATTAAATGTACCTTGAAGAGGCTAACACAGTTTTTTACTGATTAGAAAACAATTTCAGGCAGGTGGGATAAGAATACACACAGCATTACTGTTTGGTTACCAATATTGTTTCCATTAAATTTGTGATCTATACCCAACTGGGTCCACATGGAATATGTTTTCCAGTGTTTAAGCTACAAGTGTGATGGAGAAGGTAGGCTGTTTTGTTATCAGTGCTGAGATGATCATATATAGAATTACAAAACTATTTCAGACGAGCTGTGCCATGTAGGAAGGGCAAGAGCCTACAAGGAGCTGCTGTCCATCAAATGTAGAGCTTCAAGGTGCCGTTGATGCTGGTGAGCTTCGGCTGCTGCTTGGTTGTCATCGCCACAATGTTGTCGGCCGTCACATGCTCTGTGCGTCAGGGTTCTTTGGCTTTGGCTTTCTCACGGTAGCTTTCGCTCCCCTGTCTTTAAGTGTTGCCATGGTGTTTTTACAGTCTGCAGTGCTGTGTGTTTTATCTTCACACCATTGCCAGTACTGGATGTGTAAATCCTGTGAAGTTATTTGTAGAATTCTAATTTGTCTTTTTTCTAATACTTTTCTTTTGAGAATTTAACATTTTGCAAGTTCATTTTCAGAATGTTGGCTTTGTGCACAAGTGTTGTGGGTACTAAAAGCTTGGAAACTTCCTTAGCAGATGAAAGGTGTCCTTTTTGTACATCTGCTTTTATGTGAGAGAAGTATCTTGAAATCTAGATACCTTGGGCCCACTGCAGGTTTTATTGGATCTCAGCAAGACAGTCTGTTTGTCGCAGTGTTTCAAATAGATGTAGTTATAAAATTGGTCCACACAATTACCAGTGGTGTGATATGTTTGCACACTACTCTATGAAACAGATTTAGCTACTCACAGCTATTACACTCATGTAACTGTCACTACTGTACTAGAGGGCTTATCCACTCAAAAATAGGTATGCTAATATTGCCTTTTGATTGTGCAGAGTGGCCTATGAATGCTGTGTGTATTCTGGCAGATGCGTGCACTCACTGGTTTCCATGTGCTTGCATGAGTATGCATGTGGAGGTTGGAGGTTGAAGCTCCCCCTCTATTGTTCCTTACCATATCTTTTGAGATGGGGTTTCTCACTGATGAGGTAGAGTGACTGGCCAGTGAGCCCTTGGGATCTGCCTGTCTCCACTTCCCAGTGCCTGGATTCCAGGTGTGTGGCTTTCTCTGTGGATGCCTGGGGATCCGAACTCAAGGCCTCAGTACTTGACTGCTAACACTTGAGGCACTAAGCTCTCTCCCCAGCCCAGTGTAGTCTTTTAAAAATGATAAATTATTTCTCAGATAAATCACCTTTTATTGTAAATAAAATGTCTTTTAAAGAAAAAGTTGCTTTTTTCCAGAATTTCTAGGATTTTGATATTTTGAGAGTTTAGACGTTAGGAATATTGATCTTTTAGGATTACAATATTCTGGATTGTAGCGTTTGGGATTGCACTGGAAGAGTTATGGCCCAGATGTCAGTGCTTGCTTGCCAACAGAGAACAAAAGTGGACCTTTGTTCTAAAATCCTGAAGGTATGTGCGCTCATCCCCTGAAGGAGCTTGCAAAAGCTTACAGAGGCCTCAGTCTGCTACCAGCATTTGCTTGAAGCCCCATTCAGCCTTCAAGTTCAGGACCAGGGTGTGTTCATGACTGCCTAGGCCTGTCATAGAGTGCTGCCGTTCCGGCCTCCTTTCGAGACTGGCAGGCTTCGGGTTACCTGTGCATCATCTTAGCACAGCACGTATGATGTCTACTTGTGGCAGACAGCCCAAGTGCAGGTGCAGGGCTTCATTCTTTATCCTGTGCAGGATGATCTATATGCGCCCGACTGCCAGACACTAGGGTTTTCCTGAAGACAGGCTCCTGGGTTTCTGTGCCCGCGCCCCCATTATGGCATGTTTTTTACCAGTGTATCTAGAGCTGTGTTGTGCTTCCCAGACCCGGTCAGCACACTGGCCTGGCTAATGGCCTGGGGTGATGTCTTCTGAAAAGGAATCTGTGGATCTAGGTTGAAGGAAATTTTGCCTCCTAAGGAATATTTGCTAATGTTTGGAGATATTTTTGGTTACTACAAGTAGGAGTGGGGAACTACTGGCATCTAGTGGGTAGTAGCCAGATGTCCTGAAAAACATCCTATCCTGAAAGGCACAGGCTTTTCCTGTAAGAATCTGCTTTGACCCTTCTGCAGTGCTGAGGACTCGACAGTGGTGGTGTAAAGGCTGGAGGTGTGCAATAGTGTGAGAGGGACACCGAGAGAGCTTCACATAACCTTACAAACACGCCCAGAGGAGGAAGCAGGCATGGGTCAGCTGCTGCGTGCAGGGTGCCAGGGGTGCTGATTTGATCCAGGAGGAAAACCACACGCAGAAAAGCAGCTGTGAGCAGAATTAACAACAGCTTAAGTCTTGATAACATATTATTTCAGACTCATCTGTCTTCTACACAGGCCAGATAGGAGACTGGATGGAGACGGGGTGGGTTTGCTATTTTTCCAAACCCCCAACCTCCACCCCCAGTGTTGAGGACTACACCCAGGACCTTGAGCTTGCTAGAGAAAACCTTTTCCACTGAGATAATCTCCAAATGTAAATTCTTTTCGGTTACACTAATCTACAGCCCTGCTACAGAGCAGTGTTTGTTTAGGTTTCCTGTTTGAGAACTACACTTGTTCTGGGCACTTCTACCTGGTCTTTCCAAGTATAATAACCCTTAATGCACTAGCTAGACAATGGTTATTTGGGTCTGGCAGACTCTGAGTCTATGTAGTCAAGAACTGGAGAAGTAGCCACAGGCTGGCCTTGGGGACCAGATGATCACTGTGACCTAGACCTGGCTAGGATCCTTCCAGGCATCTGATGTTCAGAAACTTCCAATCCAGCTGGGAGAATACAGTGCAGTTTAGGTTCTCCAGGAGTTGTTAATTTGGGGACCATTTGCATTTCCCACTGTTTCCCTATGCACAATTCCCCCAGTAAATTATCGCCCTTCTCTCTGGGGAAAGCGAGTTCATGTGTTGGTGTGTGTAGCAGTGTCCTTCTTGGATTCCCCTTATTTGAAGGACTTGGAAGTAATTCAAATTCAAGAGTTGTTTGACTGTGGCTGTGTTTTTATTTCCCTACTCATACTAAAAATTATACCGTACATCTTTATTGTTTAGAAAGCATGTTGAGACCGGGTGTGGTAGGAGGCAGAGGCAGATGGGTTTCTATGAGTTCGAGGCCAGCCTTGTATACAGAGCAAGTTCTAGGACAGCCAAGTGTTTGTTACACAGAGAAGCCCTGTCTCACCCCCTCCCCAAATCACATAGCAATTTATTCTCTGTAACATTATACAGTGTTCAGAATAATTTATGCAAATGAAATGCATCTGAACATAGTATTACTCCTCCTGAAAACATATCAGACTGGGGCCGGAGAGGACCCAGCAGTGAATAGCACTGCCTGTTTTTCCAGAGGACCCAGGTTTGTTCCCAGGCCCTACATAGTTGATAACAACCATCTATAATCCAGTCCCGGGGATCTGACGCCCACTTCTGGCCTTTGTAGGCACCAGGCAGGCACACTTGCGATGCACAGACATGAGTACAGGCAGAACTCACATACACATGAAACTTTAAAAACAAACGAGAAATTGAGACTGTCTATTTGGATCTTTATATTCTATACACATCAAGAATCAGTGGTGTACTTTTTCAGTGTCTGTGTTATTAGCACATCCCATGCTGCAGAACCCATTCAGTCCCAGCTGCACCCATCATCAGCTGGACCCTCCCAGGACTTTATCCAATAAGGTCACCTTGGTTGCTGTCTTTTTTTGCTGTGTGACAAAATGGCCTGGCAAAAGCCACCTAAGGGAGAAAGGGTTCATTTTGGCATATGGTTGGAGAGGGATTCAGTGCACCATGGCAAGGAAAACATGGCCACACACGGGGCAGGAATGCTGGCAGGGGAAGGAGGCTGGCTGCTCACATAGTATCCTTAGTCAGGAAACAGAATGGGCAGGAAGCCTCAGGCTCGCTTTTGATGACCCACTTCCTCTGGCAAGGGTTTGCCTCCTCAAGATCCCACAACCACCCCAAACAACTAGAAGCTAGGGGTTCACATACGTGAACATGTGGAGAACTTTTCTAATTCAGAAAGTATGAGCACATGCTACTGTATCTAGTGTTAAAGAGATAGCTATCCCAAGACTGCCTGCTCCCTTCCAGCTGTGGCCCTAGTTCTCAGCTTACCTATATCTACAGTGGTTTTAAAAGAAGTTCTTGTAGCTGCTAGTAAGTTCCTATTGTCTTTGATTCAGCCTACACCAACCAAGTCCATCTGCACTCTTACACTGGCTTCAGGTCTGTCAGCATCACCAGCTCAAAATGCCAGCAAATCCAGCAGTTCTGTCTGACGTGGGTGACTTTCTCTCTGTTCTTTTGTTTCTGCGGCACCCATCCTACTCTCTAGACTCTGATAGCAGCAGGGTCACTTGGTGATGGCAGAAACTCTAGGAGTTATGAGTAGGGCGTTGATCCTGCACTGCAGATTGGCGACCGAGTGGTTCTGATATTTTCTGTATTGTTAGTGAACTGTGTAAAGCAAAGGCAGCAGCTGGCAAGTGGGGAGGCGTGAGAGAGCACTGGACAGAAGCTTTAGAGACGGGCGAAGTGAGCATATTCCAAGTACAGGGGGTTGTCAGGTGATAGCAAGGCCTCATTTGGGATTTGCAGTCAAAAAGCACCACAGAGGCACCCAGTCTGTGTGCATCTGTGTGGAGCAGTAGTGGGAAGGCTTCAGGGTGGCGGGGATGCCCAGATGAAGGAAGGGCTAGAGAGGTGCTCCAGGGGAGCGGTTTGGGGTGTTGGATCCTAGTGTGCATCTAGCTGTGGTAGGGAGGCAACGGGCAGTGCCATGACAGGGGCGATGCTGTGAGAAGGGAGGGCTCAGGGCAGTAGAGGTTTGGGGACTGAAGACAGCTTTGACAGCCCCAGTGTGAAATGCTGTGGTCAAGAGTTAAACACATCACATGCCTGTTCTGGATGTGCTCAGATTATCTATGGCAGGGGAAGCTAGAGGAGTCCCTACAGCTACAGCCAAGGGCAGTTTCACAGTTGCGAATGTGACAAGATTTAAGTACTTCCTGAAGAATTCCTGTCCCGTTTTCAAACACACAGACACTTTTATTAATATCATTTGCTTTATAACTGTTTGTCCAATAGTTTAAAGAAAATTGGGATTTATTAAATGAAGAGACAGTTCTTAAAAAAAAAAAAAAAGAACAGCTCCTCTGCATGTGGAGTTCGGCCAGGTGACCACTATGTCAATAAATGTCTGTGTGTCCTGGATTTCAGAATCTCATGGACAGACATGACTTGCAAAAAACAAGAACAAAAGCCTTTTGGCTACGAAACAGCAGCACTGTCAATGGTTTCTCAAATATTGATAAGTGGGGAAACTCACCATGAACTATCACTGTACTTACCTGAGAGCAAACTGACAGGAGGCCATGTGTGATCTCAAAATAAGGAGTGATTCTTTTAAGAGAGAGTATTCTGGCATCTTGTACTAGCATTGTGTGTGTGCTAACGTGTGTGTGTGTTTATGTGCACACATAGCTGTCTTCCCTGTTTTGCTGAGGATCTGTGTAAACTTCCACAGCACTGGGACTGTATTAGGTACATGACTTGCTTTTGTGAGAACTTCCACAGTAGTCTGGTTTGCCTGTGGGATAGTATTATTACCAGTAAAAATGGTAGTTAAGGTAAAACTTCAGTCATAGTTAATTAAGGAATTTAAAGGTCCCCTAATGAATCGTGTAATTACTGAGACTTCCAGTAAACACTCAAGACCATCCTTCACAACCCTTTTACATTCTGCCTCTGTCAGACCTTCCCCATACTGTGTGGAGAGGTGACTTGCCAGACACAGCGCTGAGATGAGACAGTCCCTGCCTGGTGAAGACTGCCTCTTGCCACATCGGCAGAATGTGGTCCCTGGCACATCCTTCAGTAAATAGCTGTGGGGTGCCACACTCCTGGAATTCCAGCGCTTATGAGACTGAGGCAGATTGCTGTGAGTTTGAGGCCAACCTGGTGTACATGAGGAGGCCAGGCCAGCCTGGTGTACATGAGGAGGCCAGGCCAGCCTGGTGTACATGAGGAGGTCAGGCCAGCCTGGACAACATGAGATCCTGTCTCAAAAAGGAAAAATGAAATGTCTGGTGGCCTTTTCACAGAAATCATCCATCTCAGAGGCAGCTCCTAACAGACAAAGGGACCCTCCAAGCAGTAGTGAATCAGTGCAGCACTGAGTGACATAAAAAAGACCTGCAAGGACAGTGAAGGGAATTAGAACAGAAAAGCCATGGACACCGACGCCTGGATAACGATGTCCACAGCTATCAGATGTTTAAAATCACCCCGTACTGCATTGCCTAGTGCTCAACAGACATTTGAGTTCCTACTTATACATCCTGGACATTGTCCCAGGCTTCAGGAGTACATGATAGATCAATGAAGATTCCTGTCCCTACAGGGGAAGTCTGACAGAAGCAAGTAGATATAGCAGCACACACAGGTAAGTAGGTACTGGTGCGTTATGAGAATAGTCGAAAGACGCACGGAAGCTGGTGGGGAGGCTCCTAGAAACGATGGTCAGAGAAGACGTTTGCAGTTGGGTGACGACAGCTTAGCATAAGCTCTGAGACCTGAGATTGCTTGATTTAGAGTGTGTGTGCACGCCCTAGCTCCCTGGTTTTCTTGGAGCTTACCATGTAAAATAGGCTGGCCTTGAATTCCTGCCTCTGCCTGGCAGGTGACGTTGGTATTACTTAATGTTCATTTCCCCACTGTTGTTACCTAGCTTACAGGACACGCTGGACCTTTGAAGTTCCAAAATCCAAACCAGGTGGCCAAACTTCAGACCCCTTTCTCCTAACCACTGTGTAATTGTGTGTGGAAGCAAACAATCAAAAGTTATTTTTATAGAAACGTTTTATTTGGAGCTGGCCCCCTGCCCCATTTTTCCTCAGAAAAACTGGTGACTTTATTTACATCCAGAGTGTGCCTCCTCTGCACATGTTTTCTCCATTTGTTGCATTTTATTGTAAGTCAACGCTTCTGTTAGAGAGAGCAGTGGAGAATCAGATGCTTGCCAAGCTAAAGTGTGTGTGCTTGTTCATTGAAACATTAGTTGATAAGAGTTGAAACAGAAACTGTTGCATTAAATGGCTTTTAAGTAGCCCACGGATTTAATTTTTCTCTGTTCTCTGGGCTTTCACTTAATACAAATTATGGAGAGTGTTTTAAGTTGGTTTGCTGTGTGAGTGTGAACAGTGACGCGAGCTGCGAGAAGGCAGTCATAGATCTGACTTTCCGGAATTCTGTTCTTCATCCCTGCTATGAACCTGTGCTAAGGACTGAAGGATAGCTCACTGATCGCAAGGCCGTCTGTGCTGGCATAGGCCTTTAAGCCCAGCATTCGAAAGGCAGAAGTAGGCAGGTCTCTGTGAATTCAAGACCAGCCTGACCCACTTAGTTCCAAGACAGCCAGGGATGCTTAGTTAGGAGAGAGAGGGAGAGAGAGGAGAAAGAACCTACTGCTCCTCTAAGAGACCTGAGTTCAAGTCCCAGCACTCAATGCTGGGTGGTTCACAACCACCTGTAACTCCAGCTCCTGGGCATCAGACACCTCTGGCTTGTGTGCACACGCTCAATTTTTAAAAGAATAAAAGTAAATCTAAAGAAAAAGACATCCTGTGCCAGGCAGTCTTACATCACAGCATTTTCTTGGTGTGGGACAAAATTAGTCAGCACTAGTCATGCATGGTTAATAATTTAGCTGTAGTGACAATACGCAAAAAAGGTGCCAATCCATGTATATACACATTATTTTTCAAGCATACCTTCTGAGCAAGTCCCTCATGGTGTAGGTGTAAGGGTCTGCTGAACTGCAGTCCAGGTGGCCTGAGCACAGCTGTTTTATATCAGGAAATAATGCTAGCTGCAGAGTCAGCAGTACTGTATATACGCTTGGACCTTACCAAGTAATGTAAAACATACTAGGTTTATTCCATTGGCCTCCATAGTTCCGGACCATTCTATGTAACCATGTTTATCTCTTCAGCAGCTTTGGCTTTTGAGTCTTCTCTCTCTCTCTCTCTCTCTCTCTCTCTCTCTCTCTCTCTCTCTCTCTCTCCTCCCTCCCTCCCTCCCTCCCTCCCTTCCTCCCTTCCACCATCTTTCTTTCCTGGTTTTTCAAGACAGAGCTTTTCTATGTAGCCTTGGCTGTCCTGGAGCTCACTCTGTAGACAGGCTTTGAAATCAGAGATCCACCTGTCTCTGCCTCCCAAGGCTGAAATTAAAGGCATGCACCACTACCACTAAGCAAGTATTTCTTAATGTGGTTTTGAAATTTATAAGGTTTATTTATAAATTATTCTTGAAATAATACTCAATCTCTGTCATTTTCTTCATCAGGGCATTTTATTCAAAGAGCAAACTCTGCAGTATCGCTTTAATTTTTATATGCATTCTTTTTTTTTACTTTCTGTGGGGTGGTATTGGTGCACACCTTTACTCCCAGCACGTGGGTGGCAGAGGTAGGCGGATCTCTGAATTCAAGACCAACATGGTCTGGTCTACAGTGTGAGTTCCAGGACAGCTGAGGAGAGCAATGTTGCTCTACTCCTAATTGCAGGGAGCACAAAGCTACCTATTTTATGCAAAAGGGTTTAAAATTTAATGCAGAGTTCTTCGTTTTTGCCTCGATGAGACATTGTTTGCCAAAACCTTTTCCTTAAAAATAGAATATTGGGGTGAAAAATGAGTAGAGCTTAAGGGGAAATAATTCCATTTTAATTATACCCCTGATGCTTGTCCGTCCCTCGTACACAGCACAAATTTAAGCTGTAACACAGACGATTCAGGTCTCAGCCTTGACCATCACTTGGAGCCCATTGATGTCTTTGGTAAATTAATGGCCTACTTTAAAGGGAGCTGGTACCGAGTCTTCCTGAGAGCCACCACGTCCTATGGTCATTTTCACAGAACTCCTTTAGCTGTTTGGCTAAACACAGCTTCCATTGTCCATAAGTTTAGAGGAGCAGGCGCAGTGCTGAAATGCAGCTGTATGCTTTTACTCCCAGTAATTATTGCATTTTTAAATCACATTTTTTAATGTGTGTGTACATGTGTATCCATGTGTGTGCACATGCCAATGCACATGTGTGGAAGTCAGAAGACAACCTGAGTTGATTCTTTCTTTCTATCATGTGTTTCCTAGGATTGAATTTAGGTCGTCAGGATTGGTGGTAAACCTTATCCACTGAGCCAGCTCACTGGCCCTGCCACTGACTTCTGAGGCTTGGTATATTGAGGTGTGGTACATCCCTGATGTTTTGTCTGTCCAAACAGGGACACTTAGCACAACATGCTGTAACTTGGAATGGGGAGGAGTCAAAGTTCTCCAGCCCGATGTTTTCACTGTAGAGTCAGCCAGAAGAAACTGCCTGTGTCATGGCAGCCATGTGTGACATGGTATTTGTCCTTGTATTCTGTTAGTTAGCGTTTTGTCAATGTGAGAGTTAACCTGAAAGGAAATGGTTATGTTTTGGCTCTGGTGGAGTCTCTAAGTCACTTGGCTTCACTGTCTCCAGGCAGAACCCAGTCGAGAGGACGCAGTGGAGCAGACTTCCTCACCTGTCACAATTGGTTTAAAAAAAAAAAAAGGAGAAAATAGAAGGGGCTAGGACCTTTCTTTTCTCCTCCTCCTCCTCCTTTTTTTTTTTTTTTTTTTTTTTTTTTTTCCCTTTCTGAGACAGGGTTTCTCTGTGTAGCCCTTGCTGTCCTGGAACTCACTCTGTAGACCAGGCTAACCCTGAACTCAGAGATTCAGAGATCTGCCTACCTCTGTTACCATAGCCAGGCCCTCTGTATACATTTCAAAGGCTTGCCCCAGTGGCCTTTCTCCTCCAACTAGGTCCTGCCTCTTAGTTTCTCTCACCGCCAACCTCCCCATCTGCTGGGGACAGACCCCTCAACACCCCAGCCTTTAGAGGACATTTTAGACAGCTGTTACATTCTGAAGAACTCTGCTCATGTCTTTGGTCTCTTCCTCTTACCATGTTGTTTTGGTTATTGGCAAGGCATCTGACCAGCCCTCTGAAACTTGCCAGGTAGGTGAGGGCTGGTAAGGTGTGCTCTGTGCAGATGCTCAGCTCGGAAGGAGTCCCGAGACTACCTTTTGCATGCATAGAGACTGCTAATGCTGAGGCAGGAGCAAGGTTTGAGGAGTAGTGTAGTCTGTTAGTGAAGGTCTTTGTGGTAAGACATCTGAATTTGCCTGCAGAAACTGCCGTCTATCAGCCGTGAGCCTGCTGGTGATCTGTTTTATTTGCTAAGCTTTTGCTATCTCCTGTTTGAATTGGATAATGTTATCAATTTCTCAAGTTTACAAGGATTAAATAAAGTTATGTTTACATGGGCACTCAACACAGAGGACATTGTCAGTTTTTGTAAGGGACCATTCTTGCTGTTGTTCTTGGACTAGCGGTAGCATTCCTGTTCTGAGGGATTACGCCTAGTTGCAAGTATACTCTGCTTGTAGTGGGGATTCAGCGGGAATGGGGGAGAAGCAGCCAGATGAAGGAACCACTGTTGAACACATGAATTTGTGTTTGATCTCTAGTGGTCCAGCAATGGCAGATATAGAGTCACACTGCTTCCTTGTGCCTCTAACCACAGAATTTCTCCATCTAGAGTCTGGAAGACAGTTGTGCTTGAAGTCACTGTTACTGGTCAAGCAGGTGAAAGAAACCATTGCCGGGGGTGGGGGGAAGGGATGTTTTTTAAAGGAAGGAATGTGAGAGATGCCAGGCCCGCTGAATGTGGTTTGAATGGATTTGTAGTTCCCCAACAAATCATGAAACAGAAGGTGACAAACATTAGCACATTAACATTTGGTGAATGGATTCAGGCATAATTTGCTGATTTGCCAAGAAATCAGTACTTACTAGAGACCAGCTTCTTGTAATATTTGAAGTATTTTTGATGATAGGCGATAGATTCAAATAGATAAGCACTTTTAATGTCCAGAAGGGTCCTAGTAACAACTCTTCTTTCCCCTCTGGAGTTGTTGAGGAGCCTGGACACACACAGCTGGCCATCTGGGTCTGTGGGCCCTGTATCCTTGAACTAAATCAAGAGTGTCTTAAAAATAATCTTTAAAATCAGTGATTGATTGCATCTGTACTGAATGCCTGTAGAATTTCACTTTCTTCCTGTTCCTTAAACAGTGTAGTACGGGAACTGTTTACACAGCATTTACATTGTTAGGAATTATAAGCCGCCTAAAAGTGATTGGAAGGGTGTGTAAACAGGACATCATTCTGTGTGTGTGTGTGTGTGTGTGTGTGTGTGTGTGTGTGTGTGTGTGATCCTGATGGGTGGGAGTGGTCCTGGAGTCTTTCTCCATGGAAACTAAAGGGTGATTGTATATACAGATGCAGAGCTTCCTGAGACAAATGATAGTGCATGATTCTTCATGCTCTGTTTTTTTTCTTTTCTGAGTAATCTTGAGATTATGCCACATCAATAATATGTGAATAGCTTTTGTTTTTAATTGCTTAGTACTCCACTTTCTGGGTGTAGTTAACAAAGCTTCTTCCTGATCACCATTTAAATTATGCTCTACCTTCTATAATTTTACTTATTTTCTCTTAAGTTTTAATTATTTATTTATTTATTTTTTTTTTTTGAGGCATGGTTTCTCTATGTAGCCCTGCCTGTCCTGGAACTTACTCTGTAGGCCAGGCTGGCCTTGAACTCAGAGATCTGCCTGCCTCTGCCTCCCTAGTGCTGGGATTAAAGGCGTGTGCCACCACCGCCTGACAAGATTTCTTTATTTAATGTGAATAAATGTTTTTCCTGTGTGTATGTATGTGTGCCACATGCCCATGGAAATCATAAGAACTGGAGTTACAGGTGGTCATGAGATACCATGTGGGTACCGGAAATTGAACTCAGATCCTCTGCAAGAGCAACTAAGCTCTTAGCCACTGAGCTGTCTCTCTTCTGCCCTACCTTCTGGGATTTTAAATACTGTCTTGCAGTGAACAAGTCTGATTGTATGTAAGTCACTTCACAATTTTAGGTATGGGAGTTTTATTATACACAGAATTCTTAGGTGAGGCTCACAGAGCAAACACTTACAAAACCTCTGCTGGGACACAGCATTTGTTTTGCCTCTGAGAGAAGAAAAAACGTAGTGGACAGAGCTGACAGCTATGTGGTGAGCCTGGGCACTGCAGGCCTCTGGTGTCCTTAGATGTCTGCTTATCTTCTGGGACTGCTGCCTCACTTTGAAGCAACTCTGACCACTATGGAGTAGTTCTTCTCCCACGATTTTCTCCCATCTTTCCTTCCCTTCACTCCAGCACCCAGTGTCTATCAGTGGGGCTGTTGTCATCATGCCCACACACACACCCTTCGAATGGGACATTTTCATGTAGATAGCATGTTTGCTCAGGATCAGTGGGGAGGATTCGCCTCAGTTTACCTCACCATCAAGTGGGAGCTCGGTGGGAGTGTCAGAGTCCAGTCTCTGCTGTTCTCTGGCCGCTTGTGAGAAGTGCTGAGCAGTGAGGAGCTAGAAACTGTGGTGTTGAGACAACTGCCTCCCGTGGCCCCAGTTAACATTTGCAGTCCTCTGTGCTGGGTGGCATGAGGAATCAGGGACATGTGAGGTGATCTTCCATGTGTTCTCTCAGGAGCCCAGTAGTCTGCTCGTCTTTCTTGCTGTCCACGTTGTGTGTCTGTCCTCTGAACTCTTCCCTTCCTGCTTCTATTTAAGGTGTGGTGTCAGGAGTTGGGTGTAACGGCATCTTTTGTGGTGCCGTCGCTTATTCTCCTGACTGTTAATCTGGTGGGTCTTGAAGAAGAAATGCAAATGTGCTGTTGTGTTGCCTTCTGCTCCCGCACTCTAGCTCCAGTTTAATTTGTAAAGGCGTCTGTCCACTTCCGTCTAGCAGTACACATTAAGTACGCATTCAGTTAATGTAACCAGACTGATTTGGGTAAGTTATTCACGTGCATGATGCATAGTGAGCCATAGTGGATGCTGGCTCCATCCTTTTACCCAGTCTCTTACATTTTTATAACTACTTTTAATTATAAAGATTAATATATGTTCAGTTATAATAACATTGTATATATTTTAAATATACAACAGAAAAATAAAGTATTCATGCACCGCAGCGTTTCTATGCCTCCTAGCTTTCTTCCCTAGAGACTATTACTCACATTTTGTCTCTGTGGAACTGTCTGGAGGGATCTCTGCTTACTGAGCATATGGATGATGTCTGCTCGTGCTCATGCACACCTTCACAAGGACATGCCATCCACACAGCACCAGTTCCTGTTGATAGATGTTTATGCTGTGTAGCAAGCTTTCTTGTCAGACTGTTTTTGGATTTCCAGCCCCCAAATAATGGCATAGAGACTTATTATAAATTATTGCTTGGCCTTAGCTTAGGCTTGTCCTACTAGCTATTATAGGTTAAATTAACCTGCTTCTATTAATCTACATTTTGCCATGTGGCTTTTTTCCTGTCTTTCATTCTGTATATCCAGCTGCCTCCATATCTCATTGGTGTCTCTCTGGTGCAGTTCACAGCATAGATTCCCCTCATCTTCATCTCTCTCCCCAGAAATCCTGTCTGTCTCTCCTGCACAGCTGTTGACCATTCAGCTCTTTATTAAACCAGTCACAGTGGCACATCTTCACACAGTGTAGAGGAACATTCCACAGCAGTGCTGCTCCTGCCAAGACAGAGCTGCAGTAAGTGCCTTTATCGGCCCATCTCCAGGTGTGCCTGTGATTATGTCTGTTGCAGAAATAACTACAAATAAACTTAGTACTCTAAGGACTGAAGGAATGATTTGGGTGAGGAGGTGCTGGGGATTGAACCCAGCATCTCGTTCTTGTTCGGAATGTGTTTCCCACAGTCTGAGCTACATTCCCTCCAGTTTTAGTGTTTCCCAGTTCTCTTTTATAAAATCTGTATCAGTTTTCTAGTCAGCCAATAATAAGAATGTCCTAATTTTAGTATATTTTACCAGATAACACTCTCTAACTTTAATCTTCAGCAGTCTTGTTGACTGAGTTTCCTGTCCTGCCCGGTTCCCACAGTCATTAAGTCCCAAAGAAATTCTACATTAACTGTAAACTGATTGGCCCATTAGCTCAGGCTTCTTATTAACTTTTATAACTTATCTTAGCCCATTATTCTTGTCTATGCTAGCCACATGGCTCAGTACCTTTTTCAGCGAGGCAGTCATTTCTTGCTTCTTCTATGGCGGGCTCAAAACTGCAAAGGAAAGGGCTTCCTCCTTCCCAGAATTCTCCTGTTCTCATTGATCCACCTCTACTTCCTGTCTGGTTGTCCTGCCTGGCTACTTACTGTCCAATCAGCGTTTATTTAAAATGTAATTGACAGAATACAGACCATGGTTCCACACCACAGTCTTTCACCTGAAAAGTTATTCATTGTAGCACCAGTGTATAGCTATCTTTGTCATGATTGGCTGGCCTCATAACCCTAAGAGTCAAGCATATGCTCTGTGTCCTCTGTATATACTCTGTGTCATAGATTTGATGAAGTTTTAGTATTAGAAAATCAACTCTGTGCTCAGTATGTTGCAATTATCTTTTCTCATCTTATTATTTTTTACTTCTGCTATAAAGAGAGTTTTTTTGTTTTTTCTTAAATCAGCACTGGGCATTATGTTGCCTTTACTCCCTACAGGGCGGGAGTGGGGCAAAGCTGCATACAACAAGACTTTGTTTCAGCGGACTGAAACATCATCCATCCAGTGTTTTCAAGTTTTGTGGCATTCAGTTTTTATGGGTCCTGCTTTCTGTCATACTTAGACATTTCAAACATGAGGCAAAAATACACAGACACACAAACAGAAAATAGACACACAAACAGAAATTACATAGACATACAAATAGAAAATGCACATACACATAAACAGAAAATACACAGACCCAAACAGAAAAGCCATTATGTGCTTGCTGCTTATTTCCTCAACCTCTGTGTCTGTCTGTCTGTCTGTCTGTCCTTAGCCTATTGAAGATTTATCTACTGAAGATTTCTCTCTCTGTATCAAGAGATCTAAGTTTGTTTTTTCCTACTTGTTATAACATTATTTCTCTATTGATATGAAGTACAAATTTTGACATTTCAGTGTCCTGAATTTTCCCTTGTGTCTGAGTCTGTTACTCAGACATATTTGATGTGGTATTCCTCTCTGTATGCTATGTTTTATTACCATTGGTTAATAAAGAAGCTGCTTTGGCCTATAGGAGGGCAGAATATAGCCAGGCTAGAAGAGATATATAGAGAGAGTAGGTGGAGTCAGGGAGACACCATGCCAAAGGAGAAAGACGCTGGAGAACCTTACTGGCAAGCCATGAGCCTCGTGGAGATACATAGATGAATAGAAATTGGTTAACATAAGATGTAAGAGCGGGCTGGAGAGATGGTTCAGAGTATTAAGAACATTGGCTGCTTTTCTAGAGATCCTGAGTTCAATTCCCAGTAACCACATGGTGGCTCACAGCCACCTATAATGAGATCTGGCATGCAGGCATACATGGAGGGAATGTTGTATACACAACAAATAAATACATAAATAAATATTAAAAAGGATAATTAATTTTAAAAAAGATGTAAGAGCTAGCCAATAAGAAGCCTGAGCTAATAGGCTAAGCAGTGATGTAGTTAATATAGTTTCTGGACAGCTGAGAACAAATGAGCTGCCTCGGTTTACAAATGGCGTCTGTAGTTCTCTCCCCCTTGAAACTCTGTGGCCTTGCTTCTCTCCTGCTTTTTCATTATGGACAAATTTAATTGTGGTGATTTTCTGGTTTTAGGTAAAGTCACTGGAGCTGGAGAGATGACTCGGTGTTTAAGAATCTTTACTATTCTTGAAAAGGACCTGCAGTGCTTAGCATTGGAACTGTCAAAAGGTTTTATGGCAGCTTAAGAACCAGCTTTTTTAAATTGCTAAACTTAAGTTTTTGTGTCTTATGGTTCTAGAGATGGGTATATGAATGTCATCAAAGCCATGAAGTATAAAAATAAAATTATTTTCCTATTTGTTATAGTGTTAAAGATTTTGGCTTGTGTTGTTTTGCAGTTGTGTTCTTTTGTTCTGTGGTGCTGAGGATTGACTCTTGAGCCTCAGTCACGCTAGGCAAGTGCTATACCACTGAGTGACATGCCTAAAGAGGTCTTACTTATTTTAAAGACTTAAAGTAAAATAATCATTGGTTAGTTTCCAAAAGGACTTGTGTGATCCCTTTGTATAACAAGGAAGCACACCAAAAATAAGGGAGAGTTCCTGGTGGGGAAGATTGATTGTTTGATCCTTATGTTCTGAGTTGTTTGGGGAGGCTGCTTGTTGGTTCCCAGCCACCCAGACCAAAAATAATCACACAGGACTTTGTATCAGTTGCAATACTGTTTGGCCAACAGCTTAAGCATATTTCTAGCTTGCTCTTATATCCTAAACTAACCCATCTCCATTAATCTGTGCATCACCATGAGGTTGTGGCCTACCGACAAAGTTTCTGCCGGCTCCAGTGGAGGCATCTGTACCCAGCTGTGACTACATGGCTTCTCCCTGACTCCGCCTACTCTCTCTCTCTATTTCTTTCAGCCTGGCTTTACTCTGTTAAGCCATTGGCCAAAAGCAATGGCTTCTTCATTAACCAGTGGCAATAAAACATATTAACAGCATAAATCGCCTCCCACATCACTGAGTCCCACAAGGAAGATCCTTAGCCATGCCCTGTAAGGGGTTGAGCTTCTCTGTGTCCATGGCAACAAGCCAGAGTGGTATGCTGAGAAGAGTGAGCATGGTGTCAGCTGGGGAAGGGCCCTTGACACCGAGCCTCAGGTGCATGTGTTCTGATAAGCTGTGGCCTCCCTTCCTCTCTGTGTGGTCAGCACTGCAGTGTCCTTTTAAGTAGATTCTCCTCAGCCGTGGTTGTTGGTGGTTTGCTTTGGTTGAACTTCCGCTCTGTCAGTTATTAGGCATATGTTTAGGATCTTTATGCCTTCCTGATCGCCTTTGTCTGCTGTGAAATAACTCTTACCTTTGCATTACACTATGTTAAAGTCGATTTTATCTGATGTGTTCATAGTGTGTCCAGTTGTTCTATATGCATAGATTGTTTTGCCTGTCTTTTCCATCATTTTACTTTCAGCCCATCTATGTCCTGATACTAAAAGTATATTCTAATATTCCATTGTAATTTCTTTTTGACTTCTTATTACTGCGCTGTGTTTTCAGGTGCACTTCTGTGGAGTTGTAGAATGTGTGCACAGTTTATTGCAGCCTACACAGACTCTGACACTAGACCAGTCCCCAGCCTCTGCATGCATTGCCACACGTGCTTATGTTGCAATAAGAGCGGCGGGGCTGTGTCCCCAGCACCCCGGCTGCCTGGCTAGCTTATGCCCCGAAATAACAACACACAAACTGTATTCATTTAAACACTGCTTGGCCCATTTCTATATAGCCTCTTATAGGCTAATTCTCACATATTAATTTAGCCCATTTCTTATCATCTGTGTAGCACCGTTAGGTGTGCTTACCAGGAAGATTCTAGCCTGGGTCGGAGCTTCATCGCATGTGTCTGGGAGAGCGAAGCATGGCCTCTGCTCCAGAGAGCAGAGCTATCAAGTCTCTGAGCTCACTTCCTCTTCCTCCCAGCATTCTGTTCTGTTTACTCCACCCACCTATGTTCTAACCAATAAAATGGGCCAAGCCAGTTTCTTTATTAGCCAATGACCTTCCTCCAGCATGCTTACTTCGTGTCTCTGTTCAGCATACAGCACGATAATGTTCTACTTTAAGTGACCATATAGGTTTTGAAGAGCTTGAGAGGTGGGAAAGCGCGTACTCACCATATCTACATGCACATTTACTGCTTCTGGAGGGGAAAGCGCGTACTCACCATATCTACATGCACATTTTCTGTTTCTGGAGGGGGAAAGTGTGTACTCACCATATCTACATGCACACATTTACTGCTTCTGGAGGGGGAAAGTGTGTACTCACCATATCTACATGCACACATTTACTGCTTCTGGAGGGGAAAGCGCGTACTCACCATATCTACATGCACATTTACTGCTTCTGGAGGGGGAAAGTGTGTACTCACCATATCTACATGCACACATTTACTGCTTCTGGAGGGGGAAAGTGTGTACTCACCATATCTACATGCACACATTTACTGCTTCTGGAGGGGAAAGCGCGTACTCACCATATCTACATGCACATTTACTGCTTCTGGAGGGGGAAAGTGTGTACTCACCATATCTACATGCACACATTTACTGCTTCTGGAGGGGGAAAGTGTGTACTCACCATATCTACATGCACACATTTACTGCTTCTGGAGGGGAAAGCGCGTACTCACCATATCTACATGCACATTTACTGCTTCTGGAGGGGGAAAGTGTGTACTCACCATATCTACATGCACACATTTACTGCTTCTGGAGGGGGAAAGTGTGTACTCACCATATCTACATGCACACATTTACTGCTTCTGGAGGGGAAAGCGCGTACTCACCATATCTACATGCACATTTACTGCTTCTGGAGGGGGAAAGTGTGTACTCACCATATCTACATGCACATTTACTGCTTCTGGAGGGGGAAAGTGTGTACTCACCATATCTACATGCACATTTACTGCTTCTGGAGGGGGAAAGTGTGTACTCACCATATCTACATGCACATTTACTGCTTCTGGAGGGGGAAAGTGTGTACTCACCATATCTACATGCACATTTACTGCTTCTGGAGGGGAAAGGTGTGTACTCACCATATCTACATGCACATTTACTGCTTCTGGAGGGGGAAAGTGTGTACTCACCATATCTACATGCACATTTACTGCTTCTGGAGGGGGAAAGTGTGTACTCACCATATCTACATGCACATTTACTGCTTCTGGAGGGGGAAAGTGTGTACTCACCATATCTACATGCACATTTACTGCTTCTGGAGGGGGAAAGTGTGTACTCACCATATCTACATGCACATTTACTGCTTCTGGAGGGGGAAAGTGTGTACTCACCATATCTACATGCACATTTACTGCTTCTGGAGGGGAAAGGTGTGTACTCACCATATCTACATGCACATTTACTGCTTCTGGAGGGGGAAAGTGTGTACTCACCATATCTACACACACATTTACTGCTTCTGGAGGGGAAAGCGCGTACTCACCATATCTACACACACATTTACTGCTTCTGGAGGGGAAAGCGCGTACTCACCATATCTACACACACATTTACTGCTTCTGGAGGGGAAAGCACGTACTCACCATATCTACACGCACATTCTCTGTTTCTGGAGGGGAAAGTGTGTACTCACCATATCTACATGCACATTCTCTGTTTCTGGAGGGGGAAAGTGTGTACTCACCATATCTACACACATTTACTGTTTCTGGAGGGGGAAAGTGTGTACTCACCATATCTACACACATTTACTGTTTCTGGAGGGGAAAGTGTGTACTCACCATATCTACATGCACATTCTCTGTTTCTGGAGCTCTTCACCCCACTCGCTCTCTCTGACCACTGTTTTAACAGTCCTGCAGTGTCGTGTCCATGTTAACAAGATCTTTGAGCTCTTATTGAATATAGACTTTGGATTGTGTTTGTTTGTTTGTTTTCAAGCTTTTTTTCTCAAACTGCAAATTCTAGGCAGTCTGCACCACCCCCCACCCCCAAAACTGCAGTACTTCCCATCGGCTTCTGCCCACAGCCTCGAATGTGCTTTTTGTAGATTCTTTTGCTCATACTTAGAAAAGCTCTTGTAATTCATATAAGAATTCCACAATCCTCTGTGCCTTAATTTTTCTCAAGTTTTTCTCACACTTTCTAGGCATTTTTGTTATCAGCATCTGCATCCACAGATCCCTTTAGCTAGTGCGACTTGTTTCCTACTTGAATTTAAGTTGTCTGGAACTAAATGGATTAGGGTTTGTTTCCAGATGGAAACTGTTGAGGGGGGAGCAATTTCCCTGGGCCTGGTGGCACACTCCTGCATTCCCAGTGCTCAGGAAGCTGAGGCAGGAAGGCCATGGGGTCATCACTAGCCTCAGTTATATAGAGAATGTAGAGAGACTTCCAATTTTTTTTCTTTTTGGTTTTTCTTCCTCGTCTCTATTTTGTAGCTCTGGCTGTCCTGGAACTCACTATGCAGATCAGGCTGGCCTCAAACTCAGACAGAGCCATCTCTGTCTCCGGAGTGCTGGGATTAAAGGTGTGTGCTATCTACCATACCTGGTTCTGAGAGACCTCTTTAAATGGGGAGGAGAGTTTTGCTTAGTGTAGATTCTTTTCTTACATCCTAGACTTCTTTGCCTATTTTGCTTTAGCTTTTCTAAGCTGCCTAAGAATTGCCTTTTAATGTTTTGTCTAGAAAACTATATGTTCTATCTGCTGGCAGGTTGGTCCAATACAAGTTCTTCCTGTTAGTCAAAGTATAATCTCCAGATTCTTTTACTAGGATGACTTGCTAAAGTGCAGTGTGGTCATTAGTTTGAAGTGCCCAGGGCCTGTGTTTGTGCTGCTGTCATTTACCTAGAAAGTGACATTGCCGAGCCTGGGGCAAAGCTGTTGCAGCCCTGCCTTGCAGCCTCATACTCTGTGGGCTCCCTTGGCAGGAAGTGTCACCAAGCCAGGTGTGTATCTATAAGAAAACACGGTACCCATTTGATAGTGGTCTGGGTTTTAATACATTACCACAGCTTTAAGTAATATTAGGTATCGTTGCAGCACAGCAGACAGTCTGAGTCTGCTGTCTACCCCGGGGTGGTTTGGAGGGTGTGGTCTCTATTGTTAGAGTGTCTCCTGGCAGCCTCCTTTCCTCAGCTACTGCCAGGATCTCACGAAGGAGAAAGTCCTAGTCTCCTTGAAAAGTGCGAAGGCTCCTTGTCCTCTGAGATGTGTTTGGTCTTCTCTTCTCTCTTGGTTAGACATTGAGCACCTTCAACTTGACATGACTTGAGAAGGACCAGAAGATGTAGGTGTGGGCCTGTGTGACTACCCATGAGCAGAGGCCATGAGATGGGGCTGGTGGGCGGGTACTCTCACAGCTTCCGTGTTTCCAGAGGGAAATGTGAAGTCCTTGTCTTGTCAAAGAATGCTTCACGAGCCGATGTCTTCCCATCTCTCCTCTCTCACTCTAGGCCTTTACTGCCCTCTAGTCTCTTCTCAAATGCCAACCTTCTGTGATAGCCCTTGCCTTACAGTCCCTGACGTGCCTCACTGCTTTGCATACCAGGAACTGCTCCTTGTTGGCTCACCTATTTATAGTCCCGTTCTCTCTTCGTTTCCCTCTGCTGAAGTAGGAATTGCTTGAGGACAGATATCTCGTCTGTTTAGCTTTCTCTTGTCCTCTCATATGGGACAACGCGGTGTACAAATAGGTTAAAATAAAGTTTTACTGAGTGAGTAAATGAATCAGTGAAGAGTGAGGTGGGAGAGGTGGGGATTGAAGCTGAAGCTAGCAGCTCTGGAATGACTTGGAATGATTGCTCCTAACTCAAGTCCTTTACTTCACTGTGGGAGCCAAGTGGAAGAACTCTTCCCACTCGACTGTTTCCTAGGCACTTGTTCCTTTAATATCGGGCTTGACAACAGTTGAATAATGAGGATAATGAAAAGAAATCATAGCCAGGCTGGAGAAGTGAGGCACCATGAGGAAGAAAATACTCCTTGCCTGGAACAAAAACAAGCATGACACACCCTTGTGGGAGGATTCGAATTTAGCAATTGAAATTGGGGTCTGATTTTGAGATATAATTTTGAGACTACACTGAGCCAAATTGTGGAAGTATTTGATGACTTTCAAGATTTTTCTGTTGACTTTCAAGATTTCTACTCTTTTCCCTAATATCTATAAAATGCAGTTAGTTGTCCAGACTTATCAGGCTACCCAAGTCAGACATAGTTCAAGCAATGGAAGAACTCTTGCCCAAGTGAAACGACCAATGCAGTTTTCCTTTCTTGTATCAACAGGGTAATTAATCCCACCTTTAAAAAAATTAGATGTATTTACCTTATTTTATATGTATATTTTTCCTGCATGCATGTATGTGCCTCACGTACATGTCTGTGGAAGCCAGAAGAGGGCATTGGATCTCCTGGAACTGGAGTTATGATTGGTTGTGAGCTACCATGTGGGTGCTGGCGATCAAGCCTAGGTCCTCTGCAAGAACAATAACTGCTCTCAGCAGCTGAGCTATCTCTGGATCCTCAGCTGATATGCACACAAACTTCGATGAACCCGGAAGAGTTATAGTTACACGTCCATTGCCTGTCCATTTCACATCCCCCTCCTCTGTGAAATGTGGGCCGTGCTTTTCCGTTGAGTTATTGTAAAGAACAGAAGAGGTGGTGCTCATTAAGCTTCCACACCCTGAGCCGTTACATGCAGTTTTTTTGTTTTGTTTTGTTTTTTTCGAGACAGGGTTTCTCTGTGGTTTTGGAGCCTGTCCTGGAACTAGCTCTGTAGACCAGGCTGGTCTCGAACTCTCAGAGATCCGCCTGCCTCTGCCTCCCAAGTGCTGGGATTAAAGGCGTATGCCACCATCGCCCGCCCGGCTACATGCAGTTTTATTATAACTGTGGGACAGAGATGCGCCTTGTCTTTATCATTGTTTGCTGATCGCCTTGTTCACGTCTCCACCTGCTTATTCTTTACCTGTTTGTTAGAGAGTCTTGTGCCTGCCTTGCCTTTAACTGGCTTAGTGTGGCATTTGTGCCGGGATTCATATCTGTGACTAGAGACCACCTGGATGCTGTAGTAGAAATCTGCAGTTTAGAGACAAGCAGATCTCTATAAGTTCAAGGCCAGCCTGGTCCACAAGAGCTAGTTCCAGGACAGGCTCTAAAGCTACACAAAGAAACCCTGTCTTGAAAAACAAAACAAACAAAAAGAAACCCAAAACTTTAAAAAAAAAAAATAGGCAGTGGTGGCGAACACCTTTAATCCCAGCACTTGGGAGGCTGAGGCAGGCAGATCTCTGTGAGTCCGAGGCCAGCCTGGTCTACAAGAGCTAGTTCCAGGACAAGCCCAAAGCTACAGAGAAGCCCTGTCTCAAAAAAGAAAAAAAAGAAAGAAATCTGCAGTTTTTCCTTTGGGCAACTGAATTTTCAAGATGAGGGCCTTGGACAAAGATGCTTAGTTTTTGCTCTGTGCCTTCCTTCCATGACCTCATAAAACACAGCTGACTGGAGGTTGGGTTCTCATTTCACTGCCTGAGTGTTCTTCCTCTGCTCCTGTTCTTTGCCATCTTCCAGGTGGTGCACAGATGTCTGCCTGTTCTGTCCATCCCGTCTAAGGTAGCGCTCACGGCATGCTTCTGCCTGCCTGTTCTGTTCATCCCGTCTAAGGTAGCGCTCACAGCGTGCTTCTGCCTGCCTGTTCTGTTCATCCCGTCTAAGGCAGTGCTTGCTGCACGCTTCTCCCACTCACCTTATTTTCTGTCATTTTCAGACATTAGTACCATCTATAATTACTTTATTTTTCCTGTTTGCCTGTTCTTGTCTTCTTTCACTGAATACAAGCTTCATCTGTGGGGAACTTTTTCAGTTACTTGCAGACTTTAAAATGCCTTTTGTACTTGAGCTAGCCAGAAAGCTTTCTGCTTGAACTAGCCAGAACGGTTTTGGTTGCTCACAGAAAAGAAAGGTGAATCTTCCAGGAGCTGGTTGCAGGTACCGGATACTCAGGAAAATGGGTTGGTTATTTGGAGGATAAGCAGACTATTTGGGGTTATTTGGGGGTATAGGTGGACTACTTTTGGTTATTTGGGGGACAGTATGACTATTTTTGTCCCTTTGTTTGTATTATTTTCTTTGACAAACATACAGTACTTACTGTGTACTTTCCTAAACACCTTCACATAAACTGTTATCTAATCCTCAGGATAGCCTAAGGCAGTTCTGAGGCAAAGGGCCCCTTTATTACTATCTCCACTGCCCAGGTAAGGACACAGACACAGAACAGTTAAGTGTGTGTCCACGGACGAGAGGCTCCCAGATTGGAGGCCTTTATTCTAGCTAGTGCTCTAGGCAGGGAGTCTTAGTCGTTAGCTGCTGGAGTCTCTGGACCCTGGGATGCGGGTATGGAGACTGATAAGATATTCATCTCGGTCCTTTGGACCCTGCTAGACTCAGGGAAGCTTCAGGGCCATGCTGTTCCTGCTGTAGAATGACCAAAGACATTGGAGGTTGCTGACCTGAGTGGACAGTGAGAAAGAATAATAGCATTAGAATTTGTTATTTTATGGTAAAAGTGTGAACTAAAATCCAAAGAAAGGCTGAATTAGGCTGTCATGGTGTTTTGTATCTGTCAGCCATAGGGCTGAGTTCTAAACTGAGTCCATTATTTAGCAGGAACTAGATCCATATTTTTGCCAGGTTTTCTACTTGAGAATTGAGCCATTGATCAGAAAGGAGTGAGGTAAACTATGCCAACAGTTCTTCAGAGACCCTGAAGGAAAGATGTGCTCCTGAGTAATGCTGACAAGCCTAAGAAAAGTTGTGTATTTTTTAAAAAAAAAAAAAAAGTTGTATTGTTGTTGTTTTTGAGAAAGGGTTTCTCTGTGTAAAAGCCCTAGCTGTCCTGTAGCTTGCTTTGTAAACCAGGATGGACTCAAACTCACAGAGATCTGCCTGCCTCTGCCTCCTGAGTGCTGGGATTATAGGTGTGTGCCACCACCGCCCAGCTCAATAATTGTTCTGGATGAATGTCTCACAATCAGAACTATATTGTGAGTCCTTAAAGTACTGTGCTTGTGTCCTGAGCAAGTGAGAAGACTTACCAAATGACTGTCGAATGTTGAGAACTAGTTCTTTTGAAAGAAAAGGGGTCACCTTATAACAGTTTGGTTCTATATCCCCAAGTGTGATATGCCATGTCAGGGATTATGGGTAAAGTGCAGCCTGTGGGCCCCGGGGGTACTGCCTGCTCCAGTGTCTGCTGATCCCTCCATCATGGCAGTTAGACACAGATACTCAAGGCTTCTGCCCAAATGCAATTTATTTACAATCAGAGACTTCTCCTGAGGGCATTGACAGCTAAAAATTTGATGTGGGGATGCAGATACAACCAGATGGAAGAGAACAGCAGTCAGAGCAGGGCCAGGCAGCCAGCCTGAGACTCCAGCTTCTGAGCCCTCTCTGAGGAGGACCAGCTACCTGCTAAAGTTATGAACAGGGGAAACCAATATTTTTGCCTAAAGAAGAGCACTCAGAAGGAATGCAGTAGACACTGGACCGTGGGATCAGGCAGGGATGTCCCTCTCTCGCAGATGCAGTAGGCTATGTGAGGAGGTGGGACAGGAGTGGATTAGGGCTGTACTTGGGACAGGCAACTGATTTGGCCTAAAATATAAAGAAGAGTAGAAAGTGACTGGATCAATTACCTGGTTAGTTTAGAACCCAGCTTCTTAAACTGTGAGTCATGACATAGGGGTTATATAAAAAATGAGAGGGTCACAAAAATTGACAACAGTAAACGGTTTCTAAGTGTGCATGTTCTCTCTAGGGAACAGTCTGCAATGGCTGTACTTTCAGTTTCGAATAAATAAGTTTATTAAACAAAAGTTAAAGGCCTAAGAGCAAGTGGCTGATAGCAAAACGTCAAATTGGGGTCTTTCCAAACCTGGCAAAGACAGCTGGAGTAGTCCAGCTGAGAGGACAAGGGAAAGGAGAGAGCAGGTAGCAAGCAACTGTCATAGCACCAGATTGGGTGTTCACAGCTTCTGCAGAAAAGGCTGCGGATGCCCCATTGAGGCAGCTGGCTGGGGTTTCTGCCTGCGAGGCCCAGGCAGAGCAGAATGTTGCCCTCTGGTGAGGGTGAGGCTTGCAAGTAGAAGGCAAAGCAGCGTAAGCCTGTCACTTACAAGCTCCTGCAGAAACAACTGGGAAACCCCATCGAGCAGTCATGCTGGAATTTCCAATTAGGCATCTCTCTATGGATGCATTTCTGGCTTCTTGTTCCCACGACAGGCATTTTTATACCATGGGATAATGAGTACTAACCTCTGTTGGAAATGGTTCGCCTTCTAGCTGTTCTCAGGGCCACAGTGTTGGGTTTTTTTTGAGAGTTTATTTCTGCTTACATAGTGTGTGTCTGTGTGTGTGTGTGTGTCTGTGTGTGTGTGTGTCTGTGGGTGGGTTTATGCATGCAAGTACAGTACCTGTGGAAGTAAAAAAGAGTGTCAGATCCCCAGGAGCTAGAGTTACAGGCAGCTGTGAGCCACTGAGTGAGGGTCCTGGGAACCAAACTTAAGTCTTCTTCTGAAGTAGTACATGCAGCCGGGCGGTGGTGGTACATGCCTTTAATCCAGCACTTGAGAGGCAAAGGCAGGTGGATCTACAGAGCGAGTTCCATGACAGACTCCAAAGCTACACAGAGAAACCCAGTCTTGAAAAACCAAAACCAAACCAAAACAAAACAAAACAAAAAGGTACACATTCTTGAGCACTGAGTTCTGTCCAGCCTGTGCCCGGCGTTTTTTACCCCTTAGCTGTTTACTATTCTCCTCCCCCCTATTAGAGGGTCAGGGTGCCAGCCTGCCCAGGACAGTGAGTCTCAGAGGACTCTTGAGGTAAACTTGCTTGAGTCTGAGACAGAGGAGCCCACCTTGATCCTAGAGTCCACTGTCGTCAAGTCCAAACAGCGTGTGATTTCCCGATAGACTTTGTATTTCAGTGCAATGCCTCAATATTAGTTTACAGTCAAACACATGATGAATCTAAGATGTCTCTGGAGCACTCACATATTTCCCAATGTGTGATTTTACAGCAGCTCTGGTTTTTTAACACACAACACCCACACTTTGCTGTACACACCATCAGTTCACACAAAGCCAAAAATGCAGCCTCAAACACTGAGGCTGAGAGTGGAGACTTCCATATGTTACAAATTAGGGTGTTTTACTGTACACATGAGGTTTTCTTGTAGAAATGTGGTTTATCTATGGGAAATAAAGAGTTGGACCCGTTTCCTACCTTCCCCGCCCCCCATCTCAGCACACGTGCATATAGGTGAGTCTTTGGAATAGCCTGGGTGAGAGTGTGTATTTGTTACTCTTCTCGCTGCTGTGACAAATGCCTGACAGGAAGCCACACAGAAGAGAAGAGTATGTTCTGGCTCACAGTTCAAGGGAATACAGTCCATCATAGTGGGAAGGCATACTGGCAAAAGCATGAGGCAGCGGTCATAATTGCATCCAGAGTTGGGAAGCAGAGCAATGGATGCTATTGTTACCTCACTTCCTGCTTTATATTCAGTTCAGATGGATTTTTCCCACCCTTATTAATCCCATTCAGATAGTTCCTCAAAGGTATGCCAAGGGGTGTGTCTCCTAGATCCTGTCAAATAAACCCCCCAGCACTGCATAAACCACGTATGGTGAGACACTCCTGTGCTCTCAGCATTTAGGAGGTGGGGGCAAGGGATCAAAAGTTCAAGATCGTTTTTATCCCACATAGTTTGATACCAGTTTAGTATACATGAAAAAAAAAAGAAAGAAAAGAAAAAGAAGCAAGGTCAAGAAGCCCTGCATCAGAGGAACAACCACATTTGTGAGAGTATTTGTCATGGTAATAAAAATGCTGCCCTTGTGTCACTCAACCTAAAATGGTAACAGCCTTTACAGGAACAGTGTCTGTGAGGTACCTGCTGTGGGACCTCAGCCAATAGCCTTTAAGATACTGGCCCACTTTGGGCATGGTCTCATGTACTATAAGTGCACACGAAAAGCCAAAAGAATGTGTGGCCCTTTTTTTCTGCTGGATTAGGTTCTAGTTCCCAGTGAACTGCAGAGGACTGTGGATCGCTACCCTTACTGTGAGTTTATCCCCAAATAAATAAACCTTTATTATACTCCATTTCGAGCTATTGTGGAACTCTTTGATATTACTACAGATACCCAACAATCTATCTACTTATTGATTTTGAAAATCAAAATACAGACTTAAAATGTATAAGAAAATTTATTTTAAATATTGTACCCACTGATAAGGGCCCTTAAGTCAGGAAGCAATGATAAACAGTGTGTTAGCGTTTTAAAATTGTGTAGTATGGTGTACTTTGATTGAAGGTGAACTGCTAATGAACATTTGTAGTCTTTTAAGTGTCCTTTTATAGTAATCGAAGTGACCATGAGCTCTTGTGCTTTTTCCTAGCATACATCTGTGGATGGATATACTGAAGCACACGTCCAGCCTACTAAGTCAAGTAGCAGACAGAACATTCCCCGGTGTAGAAACTCCATTACGTCAGCAATAGATGAACAGCCTCACATCGGAAATTACCGCTTACAGAAAACAATAGGGAAGGGGAATTTTGCCAAAGTGAAATTGGCAAGACATGTTCTAACAGGTAGAGAGGTAAGTTTTCAGGCCTTTTGAGTTTACCTTGATCCAGAGTCTTGTCACAAGCTTTCTCAGAGTTGGTGTTAGGGAATGAACTGGGATATATGCACATAGAGCATTGCAGACAGGTCGGTTTCACGGCAGAACTCCTGACCATTTAGCACTAAGGACGGACTCCCCTCTACTGTATCACATCTCTTACAGACCAGGTGTGCTGCAGACTAGCTGGAGCTTGTCTACCGTGAGAACACTCCTGGTTACTGCTGCTGCTCTGCGTTTGTAAGGAGGCTGGAATAAGTTTCTATGAATTACTACCTAGGCTAAGGTAGATGTAGATGTCTAGAAAATCGCTCACTAATTTTATCTGTTTGGAGATAACAACAAGCTAATATTACTATTATAGAGGTTAATGACAAGTCAATCATCTGTGTCTCAGGTGGATAGACTGCATGAGCATCCACATAGAAGCAAATGGTGCATATTAAGAGTGAAACAGAAACGTTTTCTTTACAGGGTTCTATTCTTAAATGACGTCTCTCAAATGAAGTTTAATGATTCTCTCTTTTAGGTAGCTGTGAAAATAATAGACAAAACTCAGCTAAACCCTACCAGTCTACAAAAGGTATTTAATTAACTTAATAAGGAATGCAAATTTGTGTTAATACGTAATTCTGTAAAGTCAAGCATGAAATTTCTTGTTAGATAAAATACTATTTTTTATCAGTATATGATGAAAAGACAGGATCTAAGATGGGATGACTATGGCTGATTATAAAGAGGTTTCAAATGTGCCTAATGCAAGTTGAACATCATGTACTCAAAATACTTTGAGAGAAGTGTTTGGGACTTTATCAAATCTTGTATTTGAAACTATTTGCATAGACTTTAGCAAGATGTGTGCATCATATGAATTGCCCTTTAGTGATAGGATTAGATTCTGTATCTAATATTGTGGAATATTTTATTTATATGTGTGTGCAATGTATATGTGGGTTGCACATACCTGTGTGTGAGTATCGAGCCCTTCTGGGATGTCAGATTCCTCTGTGTTGGAGTTAGAACTGTTTGCAGGATGTCGTGTGTTTGTGTGTGTGTGCGTGCCTCTGTGTGTGTGTGTGTGCATGCATGTGTGTTCGGCATGTGTGTGGTTGTGTGTGTGTGCACGCGCACATGCATGTGTGTGTGTGCATGCGCGCACATGTTGAGAACCAGGCTCTGACCATCATGATTGCTTTGTTAACAAGTGCTGCTAACCTCTGAGCTGTCGCTCCAGTCCTAAGTATGTAGAATTACTCTAAGTCAAAGCCTAGTTCTGAGTAACAGTTTCCGTAAGTGTGTCTTCTTTCATTCCTTCGTTTGACTCTTCTTTCCTGCAAATTTATCTTAGACATTAAGTTACAGTAAACAGAGATCCATCAAAGGATGGAGAGACAGCCGGAATGGGGAGGAGAAAGCAATTAGATGGGGATCGTTTAGTAGCAAAGCTGTTTACTTCATTAAGTACTTCAGTGGGAAGCCTTCTCAGATCCAAACCTTCAGTATTTTAAAGACGAAGCAGCTGTTTCAGTGCGTGAGCTGTATAATACCCCCTGTGATTTCAGTGGCCTGTAATGCTATCAGATTTATAAACGTAAAAGTCACACGAGTGACTTTGGATTCCTAAGAGAATCTTACAAGAAATTCTTAGTTTGCTCTGTTTACCAACATTTCCCTGACTCTATTGAGCCAGAGCCTTCTTCCCACTGGCCTCAGGGCCAAGTAGCTCTGCATTTTTACGCATTTCTCCATAGAGATCTTTCTCTGTACTTTCATGGGCTCCTTTGACAATCAGGAAAACTCCAGATCACTGACATGTCTGCGTAGTGAGGATTTGTTGAAGGAGCTGCGGGTTGCATTCCACTACCCAGCTCCAGCAACAGGCTAGCTTTACCTGAAATAACAACACACAAATTGTATTCATTTAAACACTGCTTGGCCCATTATATCTAGCCTCTTCTTGGCTAATTCTCACACCTGGACTAGCCCATTTCTAATAATGTGTGTAGCACCCCAAGGTGCACTTACCAGGAAGATTGTAGCCTATGTCCATCCTGGGTCGGAGCTTCATGGATCGCATCTGCCCCGGAGAGGGGAGCATGGCCTCTGAGCTCACTTCCTCTTCCTTCCAGCATTCTGTTCTGTTTACTCCTCCCACCTATGTTTTAACCTATGAGGCCTAGCAGTTTCTTTATTACTTAACCAATGACCTTCCTCCATGAAGGATTCGTGTCTGCTGTGCTCTTCTCCTGGGAATGTGAGTTAGTGCAGTGCTGATGTGATGTCGTCCTGGGGACGTCTCTTCTCATCAGCTGTGCCAGTGACAGAAGGCTCCCTCTCTGGGCTGATGAGCCTAAGGACACTCATGCTGTTCTGGGCAGAAGCCACTATGACATGGAAGTATAATTCACCCATGTGCCAAGGACCCTAAAACACACCAGTTTCTACACTGCCCACCTCCCACCCATATTTTGTACTTTTCCCGGATCACTCTGATAAGTGAAGTGATTTCAAGTGATACTTGAAACTTCTGCCAGGATACCCAGTAGTGTGACACCCCATTTGATCTTTCCCAGTTTTTTCAAGTCTTGAATCGTTTCTTTTGTCTGTTTGATTGCTTTTTCTTGATTTTTCTTTAAGGGATTTGTTGATTTCTTCCAATTTTTTGTTTGCCTTTTCCTCCATTTCTTTGAAGGAATTTTTCATTTCCTCTTTAAGGACCTCAAACATTCTCCTAAAGTTATTTTTAGGTCATTTTCTTCTGCTTCATCTATATTTGGATGTTTAACTCTTGCTGTTATAGAGCCACTAGTTTTTGCTGGTGTGCTATTGCTCTTTGTGGTGTTGAGTGTGTTCTCACCTTGTCTACCCACCTTTTCCTCTGACTGGTGTGGTTGGGCTGTGTCTCTGGTGATCAGTCCTCCAGGTTCGAGTGGATCCAAGGCTCAGGTGGTTACTCCTCGTGGTGCAGTCAGGGCCACAGTTTCAGTCACCCCAGAGTTTACTCTGTGTTCCCAGGAAACTCTCAGTGCTCCTGGGGGTCCTTCTGCAATCCCTGATGTCATTCAGCCCTGCTCCCAGTGAGGTAGCTGCCTTGGGCCTGCTCCATCAGAGGTCACTGGCTCAGGGCTGCTCCCTTGGAGGTTGCTGATTCACACCTGGTCCCACAGAGTTCTCTGGCTCGGGCCTGCTTGACTGAGGTCATTAGTTCAGGCCTGCTCTGGTAGAGGTTGCTGGCTCAGGACTGTTCCCACAAATGTCCCTGGCTTGGGCCTGGTCCTGCAAAAGTCTTTGTCTCGGCCCTGCTCCCTCAGCAGTCTCTCTCTTGTATCCATTTTATTTTTTTAATTGTACTATTTTATTTTATGGGTATGCATCTTTTGCCTGTACGTTATGTCTATGCACCACATGCATGCAGTTCCCAAAGAGGCCAGAAGAGGGCACTGGATCCCCTGGATCTGGAGTAATAGAGGGGCCACGTGGATGCCAGGAGTCTTCTAAAAGAGCAGCCAGTGCTTTCAACCATGAGCCATCTCTTTAGTCCCCTATTTTCATTGTATTTTTAATTTTATTACATATCACAAAAGTGACTCTGTGTCAGAGTGATTTTCTGACTGTAAAAAATCTAAAAAAGAAAAAAAGACAACTCAAAACAAGAGTCGGGCATGGCAGCACATGCCCGAAATCCCAGCTGCTAATGGGGCAAAGGCAGAAAGGAGGCTCATGAGTTTGATCCCAGCCGAGGCAATCCATGCATGGGCTGAGTATTCGCCCATTTAGTCTTGCTACATGTGTATAGCCTGAAGAAAATATGTTGTCCAAGTCTAGTTTGGGTCAATGAAACCAGAATAATGAGAGTATTAGGGTTTTGGTTTTTGTCTTTGGTTTTTGTTATTTGTGTTGTTTAGTTTTTCGAGACAGGGTTTCTCTGTGTAACAATCCTGGCTGTCCTGGAACTTGCTCTACAGGCCAGGCTGGCCTCGAACGCACAGAGATCCACCTGCCTCTGACTCCCAAGTGCTGGGATTAAAAGCCAGCACCACTGCACAGCAGGAGAGCATTTTTTTGGGGCTGTAGACTGCAAAAGCTCTTTTTTAAATCAGAATGATAGGCTATCTTTATGTCTCTCCCTCTCTCCTCCCATCCCCCACTCCCTCTTCTTCCTGTTGGCATTCTGCAAGAGTCAGCTAGTGAGATGATCCCTGGTGCTGATTTGCTCGCCACTCTGTGCTCCATGAAACTAGCAATCAGCAGCACACCCTCACCTCGATTTGGCTTTGGAGAAAATACTGAAAATAAGGATGATCATGAAGTGATAAGTGAGGCTTGTCTCTGTCACACACAGTATGAAGATTGGTAGGAAGCGTGTTTCACACTCAAGTGTGATGGATTTTGAGGGGAAAGGTGTCCAGGTGTTTTAGAAAGCGATACCAGCAAAATTACTGCATCTACCCCAAGTGTAAGCTGTGCATTCACAGTTAGGCCAGACTTCCTGAAGCCAAACTGTGTTTCAGGTAGCATGCCCTCGTAGGTGTCATGGAAGTGTGCAATGGCATTTTTGGCATATTTAACATGCTGCATCCAAATATAAAAGTATTTCCAAAGCAAATATGTCTAATGAGTGTATACTGAGAATCTGATTATTCATGTCCCTCAGATTAAGATATCAGTCTCTCAGATTAAGATATCAGTCTCTCAGATTAAGATGTCAGTTTCTCAGATTAAGACGTCAGTCTCTTAGACAGGCGTAATGGTGCACACCTTTAATCCCAGACTCAGAATGTAGAGGCAGGCAGTGGGCTGCAGGATGGGCAGAGAGACTCTGTCTTAAGAAAACCAAAATAAAATAAATCTGGGAAGTTTTTTTGTTTTGTTTTTCTAAGACAGGGGTTCTCTGTGTAACCTTGGCTGTCCTGGAACTCGATCTGTAAATCAGGCTGGTCTTGGACTCAAGAGATCCAGCTGTCTCTGCCTCCTGAGAGGTGGGATTAAAGGTGTGTACACCACCACCTGGCAGAATAAAATAAATTTTTAAAATAAAGGACTGGCCAGGTGGTGGTGGCGCACGCCTTTAATCCCAGCACTTGGGAGGCAGAGGCAGGCAGATCTCTGTGAGTTCGAGACCAGCCTGGTCTACAAGAGCTAGTTCCAGGACAGACTCCAAAACCACAGAGAAACCCTGTCTCAGAAAAACAAAAGCAAAAAAAAAAAAAAAAAAAAAAAAAAACAGACAAATAAAATAAAGGACTCCAATCATTGCACGTCTTAATGTCTGAGTGTGATAAGCTCAGACAGCTAGAATTTATCTGGCGGCCGTCCACAGTTTTCAGGGAGAAATTGCTCCAGAAGACTAGCTTTGGCCCTGCATGTCTCCAGGGTTGTCTGGAATATCACCTGATGCTTATTCTCTCCCCTGGTGATCTGTGATTAGGAATTTCCATTTAGTAGAAATAAGAAGTAGAATACAGTGAAGAAGAAAGGCAGTAATTAGAAGTGAAACTGTCTCACAGTTCAAACTAAATGTCACTGAGCCAGATACACATGCTCACTAATTAATTCTTGATTCAAGAAATATTTATTCAAAGATTGTGTTTCTCCGTATGTTTTCTTCTGTCCTTTCAGCTTCTCCCTTCCTGTTTCCTTTTAGTGAGGTCATTGTCCTGGCTGTTAATGGGAAGCTCTGCAAGGCTTCACTGTAGGACTTCTCCCTCTGTACTCTCTTCTTAGGCTGACCAAAGGTAGCCGGGTATAAATCTTTACCTATTGGTGAACTGGGAGTTTATCTCTTCACCCCAGACTACTCTTAGATATCCTTCCAACCTTCCCTCCGAGACACCCAGCCACAGAGTTGAACTCATGACCTTGCCATACCTACCCAATGCTCCACTCACCTCATCATCCTATGACCTCTTGTGAACAGCAACTTGCCCCCAAAGTCATGTAAGCTACAACCTCAAAAGCACCCTGGCTCCTCCTTTGTCTTCATGCTCACCTGATAGTGGCTGCCCTTCCTCTACGTGACCTGAATGTGTTCTTTTCTGTCCTGCATGTCTTTCTGCAGACATATATTTAATATGCTGGTCTATGCTTACACTTTTAGGAGTTCCATTTCTGGTAGCCTAAAACTTAGACTCATTAACACGTGACCGAGGGCCCTACTTTCCTGTCTACCTCAAGGACCATCGGCTCACACAGCTCCTCCCCTCCTCATGCCCCATTCCTCCAGCTTCAGTTCCCACCAGGTCCTCTTCACACTCTTTATTCTAGCTACCTGGCCGTTGCAGATTTTCATCCCTTCCTCTGCCTGACACTAACTCCCTCCCTCACTTCCTCCTTAGATGTTTCTCCTTTCTCAGACAGATCTTTCCTGTTCCCCATGGCAGTTTTGAATCCCCTTTGTAATAGGATCAGGCATTCAGAACTAAGGAGTTACTTGGTTTGGGGCAGTAGTTTCTTTGTATGCCAGCATTTTGTGAACCCTAAAACTTCTGATTTCTGGTCCTTGAGTAACTGTGGACTATGTGTCTGCTTCTGCTGTGGAAGAATTCTCTTAGGGAAGCAGAAGAGGCTAGGAATACTGGCATCATCTGTAAACTTTAGCTTGGCTGTTTCAAAGGCTAGAGCCCATTTAGTTACTGGGAGAGTCTTCCACCCTCCCACGTGTGGCTAATCAGGTCTGCTGCTTCCTTCCCACCCAGAGGCCTGCTAAGATCTTGAAGGACTTGCCTTCCCCATGCCTCCAGCTAGGTCCCCTTTTTCCATCCCATGGGCCTGCCCAGCATCTTGGGTCTTTCCTTCCTTGTGTCCCCAAGTAGACTCTGCTGGATAGGTCATACTTTCCTCCAGGACCTCTTCCCTGCCCATAATCCAGGCTCTGTTTCTTCTCGCCCTGTAAGCAGTCCGTCTCCTTTGCAAACTGGCTTCTCTGAGCTGCTGGATAGGCTGGCCTGAGCTATAGAGATGTAGACTACTGTGGACTACATGAGACCCTTCCCTAAACAACCAAAGCAAAGTAGAAAACAAGCTAACAGAAGTTAACTTAAATTTTATAAAAATAGTAGTTTTATAAAATATCTGACTAAATTGATGTCCCAGTAAGATGTCTGAAGGCTAAAAAAAGGAAATCATAATGATTCCATAAATGATAAAGCTGAGCATTCAATCAGCAGGGCTCTGTTAACATAGCACAGCAATTATAATCTCTCAGTGAGTTAGGCTTCCAGCGAGTCTGGGAACCAAATGTCTCCTGCAGGGAGACCCACACTTGAGTTCACTAATTGGCCAAAAATGCTGCCAACGATGCAGACACGGGGGCAGAGAAGGTTCCCTGTCCTCTTAAACCCACGTCAGAATGAAGTACTTGAAAAAAACTAAGAAGGCTGAGATGAAAGACAGCAGATGTACACAGCCTCTCCTCCCCAGGCCCTGTTCACTGTAACTGGAGTCAGCCTGGCAAAGAGAGTTACCTGGGACTGCAGAGTCAGCCTGTCTTCGAGACAAGCAAGCCGTGGAGAGGTCCTCTGACATGAGGAGGCCACAGGCAGCATGGCAGAGGGTCTGATAGGCGCCAGACACAAGGCTTTTCATAGAATTAGAATGCCAAATGACGAGGCCATGTCCAGTCCACTAGTTTAAATACAGCAAACTTTTTCCCACCACACATACAAAAGAATAATAGGCAGAAGAAATGGAAGAGATTGGAAGGAACAGAAATTAGTTGAGAAAAGAAAAAGAAAATTCTCCTGAGGCGAGTACTGATTGACACCATGAAGCTTGCCTAGTCCTGACCTCAGGCCTAACCAGGAAGGACTGAGCAGAGGAGTTATCCTTCCACAAAACTGAAGGTCGTTTGATGACTTCAGCTACCTGGAGCGAAGCCAGGAGCCCAGAAGGAAGCAATAAGGGCCCTGAACAATTAGAGTAGCTGCCTGCATCTACAAAGTAAAGCGTCTCCTTTATAGATAGCCAAGGCTTCCTTTAGTTCTCTTAACACCATTGTAACAAATATTGACTTTATCATCCAGTTCACAGCAGACCTGAAGGACCTAGCATACTCCAAGCGCTCTGGCTAATTCATGGGTGCTGCAAACAGCACAGCGTCAGGGCTTGAAAACGAGAAAGAGAGAAGTAGAAATCAGAAACTCACATGGTGTAGACCTGGAATCCTTGTGAACACACTGCTTTTTTTACTTGCCTTCAGACAAATGATGCATGGAGAAGGGATGGTGTTAGTGAAAACTGTTCATCGGGGTGACGTCTACATGCAATCTAAAGGCTCTGCTCCTCTTGCCACCTTCCTATGGAAGGCAAGCACTGATAAGATTGACGTCTTGCTGGTGAGACGCCCTTTGTTAAAAAATGCCCAGCTCACTGGCTCTCCTTCCTGCTCCCTCTGACTCAGAGGGTTTCTGCAGAAGACTCTGCCATTAATGTCTACCTCCCTCATTCTCTATTCTCTCTCTCTCCCGAGACCACCTAGGAAACAAAGAGGTTTAATTAAGTAGTACTGAGAACAATTTTAGATCTTTCTGCTATCGTGTGTTCGTTTGGCCAGAATTATCTAGATTCTGGGTAGACTACTGTTCTCTTAGGGACACCATCATAACAGCATGCCATGAAATAGGTGGCTTAAACAATAGAATGTTTTATCACTGTTCTGAAGGCTAAAAGTCTAAGAAGAAGGCATTTGCAGGGTTGATTTCTTTTGAGGCTTTTTCCTTATCATGCAGATAGCTGTCTTCTCAGTATCCATGCATAGCAAGTTCTACACCCCAGCTCGTCCTTGCTAAGTCTTCCATCTGTAAGGATATTGATCATATTGGCCTAAGGTCCTACCCTTATGGCTTCTTATAATTTGAACTCTCTTCTTAAGAGTCCCTTCTCCAAGAACAGTCATGCTGGGGGCCAGGAACACGCTCTAGCTCATATCAGATAATGAACCATATGCATCTGGCGTGTGTTTCTTTGGGTGGAGGAAGGGTTGCTGGTACAGGATTCCGCCAGTTCATTTTTCATAATTAACACCTAATACAAAACATCACATGACTCTTAGCAATTGCTTTTTTGTATGATTGCCATCATTTTAACTTTGGTGTTTTGAATAAGAATGGTCTCCATAGTTTCATATATTTGAATGCTTAGTCACCAGGGAACCCTTTTAAAGAATTAGAAGGACTAGGAGGTGTGATTCTGTTGGAGGAAATGCTGGGGATAGGCTTTGAACCCATACCGTGCCCAGTCTGTGGCCTGAGACCAGAATGTAGAACTCTTAGCTACTTCTCCAGCACCGTGTCTGCCTGTGTGCTGCCCTGCTGCCCACTATGATGATAGTGAACTAAGTCTCTGAACTGTAAGCAGGGCTCCCCACCAATTGGATGCTTTCATTTATAAGGGTTACCTTGGTCATGGCTTCTCTTCACAGCAGTAGGACAGTGACTAAAACATTAGCCAACATGCTTCCAGCCTGTACACACTTCCATGTTCTTAGTTGTTAAAACTGTTCTCATTCTTTGTCCAAATCAAAGATTGAAACAATATATAAGGCATCTTGGAGATGGAGGAGCCCTAATAGCTGTGTATTATTGTTTTAATTTTTTAAAATTACTTTCTGATCAGAACATTGGCTCTGCCTGTAAATGTCTTCTGTGCATCATCTCCAGGTGGAGTGGGAGTGTCCCTTTAAAGTACTATTTTTGTTAAATGTCTTAGGTTTTACAAGATTACTATCCCAGATTAATCTGTTTTTGATAGAACAGCTACATTCCAGGTTCCAACCAGAGACTAAAAACTCATGAACCCAAATTGTGCCAAAGCTCCGCTTTTATTTATTTATTTATATTTTTTATTGATTTTATTGAGCTTTACATTCTTCTCTGCTCCCCTCGCTGCCTCTCCCCTCCCCTTCAGCCCTCTCCCAAGGTCTCCATGCTACCAATTTACTCAGGAGAGCTTATCTTTTACTACTTCCCATGTAGATTAGATCCATGTATGTCTCTCTTAGAGTCCTCATTGTTGTCTAGGTTCTCTGGGATTGTGATTTATAGCCTGGCTTTCTTTGCTTTACATTAAAAAACCACTTATGAGTGAGTACATATGATACTTGACTATCTGGGTCTTGGTTACCTCACTCAAAATGATGTTTTCTAGCTCCATCCATTTGCCTGCATATTTCAATATGTTGTTATTTTTTTCTGCTATGTAGTACTCATTTTGTAAATGTACCATGTTTTCCTTATCCATTCTTCAGTTGGGGCATTTAGGTTGTTTGGCTGTGACAAACAATGCTGCTATGAACATAGTTGAGCATATGTCCTAGTGGCACGATTGAGCATCCTTTGGATATATACCCAAAAGTGGTATTGCTAAGTCTTGAGGAAGGTTGTTTCCTAATTTTCTGAGAAATCACCATACTGATATCCAAAGGGGCTGTACCAGCTTACACTCCCACCAGCAATGCAGGAGTGTTCCCTTTACCCCACAACCTCTCCAGCATAAGTTGTCATCTGTGGGTTTTTTGTTTGTTTGTTTGTTTGTTTGTTTTTGTTTTTCAAGACAGGGTTTCTCTGTGGTTTTCGAGCCTGTCCTGGAACTAGCTCTCATCTGTGTTTTTGATCTTGGCCATTCATCCAGGTGAAGATGGAATCTCAGAGTTGTTTAGATTTGCATTTCTCTAATGACTAAGGATGTTGAACATTTTCTTAAGTGTCTTCAGCCATTTTAGATTCCTCTGTTGAGAGTTTTCTGTTTAGGTCTGTATTCCATTTATTATTGGATTATTGGTCAAGATGACCAATGTCTTGAGTTCTTTGTATATTTTGGAGATCAGACCTCTGTCTGATGTGGGGTTGGTGAAGATCTTTTCCCATTCTGTAGGCTGCCGTTTTGCCTTGTTGACCATGTCCTTTGCAAAGCTCAGCTTTTTAAAAAGCAAAAACAGCTAAATAAAAACTCATTGGGGACTGTCTTGAAGGGCACACAGCTCATCTGTTCCCTTAGATAAGTTGTTCTTAGAGATGGAGACATCAGGGCTGGAAGGTGGCTGAGAGGACAGCACCTGCTGACCTTACAGAGCAAGAGCATTTGGTTCCCAGCACCACCTTTAGTGGGTGCCACAACCACCTGTAACTCTAATTTCAAAGAGCCAGACACCCTCTTCTGGCTGCCCTGGGGACCTGCCCACACGTAGAAACATATTCAGACACATCAAATCAAATCAAATAAATCATTTTTTAAGAAAATATATGTAGACATTAATCTGCTTCCCTCACTTTGACTTAACATCTTAGCCAGTTTACTTCTAAGAAAAAAATGACTTGGCAGTGATTTTATTAAGAATAATTAATGTTCCCTGTGTGGCAGTGTTGCCCTCTTTTGTAACTTGGCATACTGTATCAAGAATGAAGAGGAGATAAAATCAAAGAGCCCAGGGATCCTGCTTATGCCATGGCTCATGGACCGGTCCTTCAGAACCCAGGCAGGACCTGTGCCAGTTAGGGCAGGGTAGCAACTACCCTTGGTGTAGGAAGACAGTGCTTGCTGGAAGCGTAGGTTAAAGAGAGGAACAACTTTGAAATGATACAGAATTTATGATGAGCAGTGGCGCCACACACCTTTAATCCCAGCAGAGGGAGGCCGAGGGAGGTGGATCTCTGAGTTCAGGGTCAGCCTGTTCTACTGAATGAGTTCCAGAACAGCCAGGACTTATACAGTGCTTGTCTCAAAAAAGGGAAAGGAAAGAAAAGAAAAGAAAAGAAAAGAAAAGAAAAGAAAAGAAAAGAAAAGAAAAGAAAAGAAAAGACAGAATTTAAGGCATAAATTGTATTCTTTGTCCGATGTAGGATGAACATTTTTTTCTGTAGCTTAACTTTTCTGGTTAGAACTATACTTTATCTACATGAATCACATTCATAAAGTCAGAATAAATTTGCTACTATTTCTTGTTGAGTTCTATTTTATGAAAGGAGATTGTAATAACAATCAGGAAACAATCTGCCATTACAATCCTATACCTGACTTTAATCATCTGCACCTACGTAACCCACACCTTGCAGTTTCATTAGCAACTTACATCTGGTATTTTCAAATTGCCCACGTTATTTTATTACAAATACATGACTCATCGGTTTATGTAAAATGTAATTGTGTTGGACAGATTCCAAGGCCCTCTCCTGCAGTGCCTGCCTCTCAACATCCTCTTCTATGATGATGGACAAGACCTAAGACTTTTCAGACAGTAGTGTGCAGGGCGGTAAAGAGATCCTGGTCCCATGATCATGTTGTTTGGCATGAACTGTCACACTAGCGGGTACCCTGAAGACAGTGAGTGCTGACTTGAAAAAAAATGAAACTTAAAATTTTACTTTAATAAGTTTACTGTGTGCCCTTCAGTAACAAAAAGGTGAGAGAAAGTGGATTCCATTCAGAAAGCTTGTTGTGGTGCTGATCGCCATGGGACCTGGCAGTTCCAGGAAGCGGAGGAATGCTGGGCACCGAGGGAAGTCCAGCTGGAAGCAGGAGTATCCTGAGATGAGGCCTTCCTTGCTCACACATGCTGAAGGCGTTGGGAGATGTCTGTGATGTGTACTGCTCTGTGTTGGGCTTGGATTCCTGTGTGACAACCAAATGAAATTACTTAGCCCTGCACTTGGGATAAAAACCATTGTTCTGAATGAGTTAAGAGTCAGCAGCAGACTGGTGATACTTGAAGCATAATAAAGCGCTCAAGGAAGAGCACATCGAGTGCCAGGAGGAGGGGCTGAGAGCTCAAGACCCAGGAAGAGGGCTTGGCAGAAAACTGAGCAGCCAGAGAGACAGGAGCTGTGGGATCTTAAGTGTGTTGAAGGTCACAAAGAGGTCTGACTTCAAAAACATACTTCAGTCGGGCAAGGCAGTCTTGAACATACAGAACTTGCCTTTTAGCCTATTTACTTACTTGTAATTTTTAATTATTAAATGTAAAGTTTATATTACAGACTTCTTAAGATGTGCCAAATGAAAGTATGTGTGTGTGTGCGCGCGCATGTGCATGTGTACACATACACACACAACACCAAGGCTTACATACTTCTTTGACCTTGCGTAGAAATTATTCAAGATATCTAGGGAAAGCTTTTTTTGTAACATCTAAATATTAGTAGGTTTTCAGTTAGAATCTATTTTTTAAATAATTTATTGACTTTTATTTCATTTGCATTGGTATTTTACCTGCATGTATGTCTGTGTGAGGTGTCAGATCTTAAGTTACAAACAGTTGTGAGCTGCCATGTGGGTACTGGGACATGAACCCTGGGTCCTCTGGAACAACAGAAGTCAGTGCACTTAATCTCTGAGCCATCTCTCCAGCCCTAGAATGTATTTTTATTGTATTTCATTTTGTTAATATGTGATGTGACCACAAACTTAACATTTACAGCCAGGTGTGGTGGCACGTGCCTTTAATCCCAGCATTTGAGAGGATCTCTGTGAGTTCAAGGCCAAGCTGGTCCAGGACAGTGAGAACCTCAAAAAAAAAAAAAAAAAGGCTAACATTTACCATTATTGCTGTTGGGTGTCAACAACTATCATTACATTGTTGTCCACCTCCAGAGCAATTTACAAATCCCTTAATTGAAGCTCTGTGCCCATGCGCAGCCTACCCACAGCCATTCTGTTGGCCCTTGGGGCAGCACTGCTTGTTGAAATAATAGGAGCGGCGGGGCTGCGTCCCCAGCACCCCGGCCACCTGCTAGCTTATGCCCCGAAATAACAACACACAAACTGTATTAATTTAAGCACTGCTTGGCCCATTTCTATCTAGCCTCTTCTAGGCTAATTCTAACATATTAATTTAGCCCATTTCTTATCATCTATGTAGCACCGCTAGGTGCGCTTACCAGGAAGATTCTAGCCTACGTCCATCCGGGGTCGGAGCTTCATTGCATATGCCCAGGAGAGCGAAGCAGGGCCTCTGCTCCAGAGAGCAGAGCTGTCGAGTCTGAGCTCACTTCCTCTTCCTCCCAGCATCCTGTTCTGTTATTCCTCCCACCTATGTTTTAACCTATCAGGGCCAAGGAGTTTCTTTATTGCTTAACCAGTGAAATCAACAGATTGATATGACACTCCCACATCAACTGCTCAGTATATGCTCATGAACTGAGCTATCTATCTGTTGTGAGTCCTAGTCCTGCAGTGGTTGGGCTGTTGTAACTAGTTTGTTCCGTTTGCTGTCATCCGCTCAAGGCTCATCCATGTTGTGTGTTGGACTTTCCGTCTGTTACCACATTTTGTTATCCACTCATCTGAACCCTCACTTTCAGCCCTCTCAGATGTGCAGTCTGTAGATTATTTGGTGATTCTTTTTAACTTTGTAATATTGTTTCCCACGGGACTGTATCATTTCCATGGTATCTTCTCATCTGGCACAGCCATTAGCAGGTGCCACGGGGACCTAAGCTCTCTCCATCTAATGTTGTCTTCAGGTTTGCTCTGTCTTGTCCTGACCTGTACGACATGGGTCGTCCTCACTGTAGATGTGATTCCCCTCGTGACTAATTATGCCGAGTATCTTTTCATGCTCTCTTAGGCTGTTAATAGCTCATTAAGAAACATTGCTTGTGGTTACACTGATTTTAGGTTTTATTCTGACAAAACATGTCTTCACAGGTTTTTTTTTTCTAATGTTGCCAAGTCTTGGTTCTCCTATTTTCTTGAACAAATTCTTTTTTTTTTTTTTCTTGGTTTTTCGAGACAGGGTTTCTCTGTAGCTTTGGTGCCTGTCCCGGAACTAGCTCTTGTAGACCAGGCTGGTCTCGAACTCCCAGAGATCCACCTGCCTCTGTCCTCCCGAGTACTGGGATTAAAGGCTTGCGCCACCACCGCCCAGCTCTTGAACAAATTCTTGATTTTGTTTTTGGCTTTGACATTTATGGCAGCCAATATAAAGAAGAAGATACCGAGTTGGGCTCTTTTTTATATTTCATGATTTTTAAAAGCATTTTATTTATTCGTATGTGTATGCATGTGTGCCATGGTGTGTATTATGTGGAAGTCAAAGGACAGTCTGTAGGAGTGTGTTCTCCCTTCTACCATGTGGGTACTGAATATTAACCTCTGTTGTCAAGATTGACAGCAAGCACTATACAGCACCCTCTGTAGCCATGTCACTGCTTGACAAAACAAACTTTTGAAAATTGGTCCAGATAGATTTTTAAAGTTAAGGGGCAAGAAAATTTTAACATGCATATTATTTTGTTATATTTAACATATTCAATAGTCCTCCTTTGGGGGCTAGAGAGATGGCTCAATGGTTAAGAGCACTGGCTGCTCTTCCAGAGAATTTGGGTTCCCAGCACCCACACAGGGTTTACAACCATCTGTAACTCTAGCTCCAGAGGATCTGATGCCCTCTTATGGCCTTTGTAGGCACTGTACAATGTGGTGCACATGCATGCATGCAGCAAAACATATAAAATAAAAATAAATAAATCTTTTTTTTTTTCAAGACAAGGTTTCTCTATAGCTCTAGCTATCTTGGAACTTGCTCTGTAGACCAGGCTAGCCTTGAACTTAAAAATAAATGAATCTTTAAAAAGTCCTCCTCTTCATCTTCATCCTTTCCCATATCTCAAAACAGACTCACTATATAGCCAGGCGTACCTTGAACTCATTGTTTTCTTGCCTGAACCTTTAAGTTCTTGGATTATGGGCATGTGCACCGTGCCTAGCTATTTTATTATCACTTAATACTACTCTACAAGTCTACTTGAAAGTGCTTCTGAATCTTTCACAAAGTGTTGGGTCAGCTGAAAGAGATAATGTTAAGGAATCAGACCCGCACCCAGGGAAGCTTGTTTCTGGTGACTAGCCCTCACGGAGCGTCTCCAGTGTCACTCCCATAGTCTTTTCCTCTGCTTCTGGACATTCAGAGTTGTTGAAGAAAATGTTTCATTTTGTATAACCTCATATACCAGAGACAGACCACTCCAGTTCGTCTCCTCAGAGTTCTATGAGAAACCAGGTCTCCATGAAATGAGTACAGAGGGCTGTCTCATGGCTCATTATACGGAGGTGGAACTGAGAAGAAGGTCTGCGCTTAGGTTCTCTGCCGGAGCCGGCAGTCTTGTAAGCAAGGGATTGTTTTAAAATGGAATTCCAGGTGACTTCTGCTTGAGGTTTTCTGTTCTTTAAACAGCAGTATGTCTTGTCTTTTCTTAACAGTTGTTTCGGGAAGTACGAATAATGAAGATCCTGAACCATCCTAACATAGGTATGAAACCTGTACATACGATTAGTGCATGACAAAGCATTTCCCTTCACGGACAGGCGTCTGTGTACGATTTTACTCTTGATCTCCATAAGAAAGAAGAAGAGTGAAAACTCAGGGACGGTGACACCCGGTGCAGTACCGCAGTCCTGTGGTGCTGGGCAGCTGTCCTCTGTGCTGCCGCAGCTCCTGCTTGCACCGCACTGCGGTACAATTGCGGTTAATGCACACAGCTTCCTGTCTCCTTGTTAAGTCAGAGATTGCATGTCATCCGCTATTAATAGTTACATATAGTTTACTAATAAATATTTGAGTTTAGTGTAGTATTTTGTATTTAGAAGAAAATAAGGCATTAATTTCAATTTTATTAAATTGTTTCAGTAAGTTTTGATTTTGCCTCCCTTACAAATAAACTTATTGATTAGATATGTTATATAAAATTAGTTGACTCTAAGTAGTAAAAAAATTACTTTTAATCTACTTTTTTAAAATATTGTATCATGCATCTTTAAAGATTTTCTCTGTATGTAACTATCAGTGTGATCATTCGTGGTGAATAATCTCCGCTGTGAGTCTTGTTCTGTTCTTACCACAGCTGTTTTATTATCCGTAAATGTAGATTTGTTTTATACCAAACATTAACACTTCATGATAACCTAATGCTGCACCCTCTCTTTCTAAGCTCTTGTGAAAACTCCTTCTGATTTTAAGATATCTCTCTCCCTTTCCCTCTTATGCCCACCCGCCCCCCTCCCTCCCTCTTTCTCTATTGTTGTTTAGGTTTTTGAGACAAGGTCTTTGTAATTTTGGCTGGCCTGAAATTCACAGAACTTCACCTGCCTCTGCCTCCCAAGTACTGGGATTAAAAGCGTGCACCACCACCACCCCATAAGATTTCTCTTTTCATTATCTTGTTCTAACTAGAAAAGGTTATGGCTTTTTCTTATCAAAAACGGTTTTAACTCATAGGCTTGCTCTAGACCACTTTGTAGTGGGGTGTAAATAGTTTCCTTGCACAGAAATGATAACTCGAGTGGCTTTTTTTGTTTTAAAGTTAGAACTATTCCATTAAGCAACTATTCTGATATTCTTCTTAGAGTTGCCTAAGGTGTGCAGAAGTAACAACCGTTTTGTGCTGTCAGCTATAGAGTTGTATGTAGTAAGTCTTTTTCTACATACATGTAATCCCAAGTAATGACATGAAGACTTCTTATTGATTATGAAGGTTTGACCTATAGCTTAGGCTTGTTCCTAACTAACTCTTATAAGTTAAATTAACCTGTTTATATTAATTCTATCATGTGGCATTACCTTTCTTCTATATTGTACCTCCTGTTTCCTCTCTGTGTCTTCTTCCCAGAGTCCTCTCTGTTCCCCGCAAGTCCCATCTAACCTCTTTCTGCCTAACTATTGGCATTTAACTCTTTATTAAGCCAATCAAAAGGCACCTTGGCAAAGACACGTCTTGACAGTGTAAACAAGTATTCCACAACAGTTATGTTTCTCCTTTTTTCAGTGAAACTGTTTGAAGTTATTGAAACAGAGAAGACACTCTATCTAGTCATGGAATACGCAAGTGGGGGTAAGAGAGAGTGGGCTCTTGGTCCATGGAATTCATGGTGCTTGGCACCTCAGGATAACATTTATGCCTTCATCGTGTTTGTAATCTATAGTTTTATTAACATATCTTTAATTACCTATTAATGAAAGTTCAGTGTTTACTTCCAAGACCTGATGAGTCTACAGTATAAATAACTTTTGGCTCATTTAAAAATTACTTAGGGACTTTTTAAAATTTGCTTTGTCATCTTTTGAATGTTTGAATTTGCTGATTTAAATATTAAAATAACATATTTGATTTGTAGTGCAGGAAATCCCAAGTGCCGAATGTATTTAATAAAATGTATAGTGAAAGCTTACTCTACATCAGATATTTATCTAACTGGCTGCTTACATATGACAACTCTTCAGCCAGGATATTCCCTGAGTGTTTGGATTTAAGTAACTGTTGATTCGTGTGTTCTGTAAACTAGGGTTGAGTTGATGGAAGGTGCAGACCCCATGTGTAATATAGAATACAGCATATACTTTGTCTCAGGGTCACAAGGGGTCTTTTTTTGCGTTGATTAAATAATAGAAAATCACTTTTATCTCCTTCACTTTCTATTAAATGAGAGACACTTGATTCGAAATAACGACTCCATTAGGACTTCTTAGATTACATCTTATGGTGTTATGTCATTGAAAAAGTAAAAGCAATACTTAAAGGACATGCTTTAAAAGCACGGAGTACTTAAGCAATTGAAAAATAAAGGGACTGGAATTATTTTATGGATTTATTAGGTGTTTACTAATTGATAGGAAAACATTACGTTGACTGTAGTATAAAGCCTCTCCATTAGTGAAGGCCACGGGTGTTTATGGCAATGCAGGTCTTATGTAAACTGGAATAAGGACTTGTTTTGTCTATGGCATCTAGCAACACATTTTTACATGGCTTTTCAGATTTCTAAACTTTTTATTTTAAATACCAAACATGTGTAATTGCTTTTAAGTTGTTTTTGCCAATTAAATGTTTTAGTAAATTTGCTTTCTTCAAAACATTTTTTGTTTTGTTTTGTTTTGTTTTTGCCCTGAAAATATTTCAATGTAGGTTTTTGTTTATTTCCTGATTTTTTTCCCCTTTGTCTTTGGTGATGCTGGAGACTGAGCATGGGGCCTCATGCTGGGCAAATGCTCAGCCACAGAGCTGCATCCCAGCCCGTCAGTGTAGATTTCTGGCATACTGGAAAAACATATGGATTTGCATAAAATGCAGATCTGTAGTAAAACTTGTAAGTGCTCCATAATGACTTGTTTTTCTGTCCTTTAGTTATAGTTCCATACAAATCCATCCTGTCAGGGTAGGGGCCCTGATTGTTACTTTTAGTTTAGTAAAACTCGTTTATTTTGTTGGTTTGATTTTCTACATAGCAGTGATCTAAAATTTAGAGAAGGGAATTAGACATGCTTTGATAGAAGAAATGATCAGCCTCTACAGGCCAGTGGGGGCCTTTCTGCTTTTATAAAGGCCCACACCACAACTCTGCATGTATGAGCTGACTCAACGATTGATAACAAGTACAGTCAACTCTCCATTGGTGCTGAGGGAAGGGAGTGAAGTGGGGCAGTGTGGACTAGTGTAGAAGAGATAGGTTCCATATTTATGTGTTGGGGGTGGGCAGAGACAGTGTCGTAGTTAGAGTGTCTATTGCTATGAAGAGACACCACGACCACAGCAACGCCTATAAAGGAAAATGTTTAATTGGGGTGCCTTACAGTTCAGAGGTTCAGTCTATTATTATCTGGGTGTGGCATGATGCCGTGCAGGCTGTCACGGTGCTGGAGAAGGAGCTGAGTCCTACATCTTGATCTGCAGGCAACAGGAAGTGGAGACTGTCACACTAGACTTGGCTTGAGCATAGGAGCCCTCAGAGCCCACCCTCAGTGACACACTTCTTCCAGCAAGGCCACACTCATTCCAGCAAGGCCACACCTCCTAATAATGCCACTTCCTATGGGTCAAGCATTCAAACACATGAGTCATTGGGGGCCATACCTGTTCAAACCACCACACACAGAGAGAATGAAAACCAGCCCAAACCTGATTTTTTTGAGTCATACAAAGCAATGCCTCTACTAATAACAATAGTCATGGTTCTTTGGCAGTGCTTCTAAAATCTTTTTTTTTTTTTTTTTTTTTTTTTTTTTTTTTTTTTTTTTTTTTTTTTTTTTTTTTTTGACATTTTAAATCTATCACTGGCAAGGCAAGTCGGGGAAATAAAACGTTGAATTTTCCCTCTGAAATCTTCGTATAGTTGAGATTGACTGTGATACGCACACTGCTGACTATCTGAGTTGGATGCTGCCCCCTTGCAGGGATCAGTCAGGGACTCCGATGAATGACAGTGAGGATTAGAAAGCCTCTCTGTGGTTTTTTGAATTGAAAGTAGCCTGTTAAAGTTGGTGTTGGGGCTCCTCTAACAGAATTTATTCTGCCTTTTGTTTATGCAAATAATACTTATAAATGCTTATAGGGTGATTTTCTAGGTCCTGAGGATGTGCAGATGAATGAAGATAGAGTCAGCCCTCGAGCTTACATTGTAATTGGTGGAGCACAGCATTGGCGATGCTGTGCTAAGGGAAAGACTGAGACTTGTAATATCCCCGTGTGAGCTTCCCGGGCACAAGTTAGAGGAGAACCAGATGTTTGACATTTGAACGCTTATGTTTACCTTTCCTAGGCTAACCTCATGTGTCTAGAGTTAACGTTTTTGATGGGTTAACTGGGATTAGCAGCTGTTACCACATGCCCAGAAGCACCTACTCTGATGAGCCAACTAGTGCATCCATTCATCTCCTGTTCTCATCCCATTCCTGCTTTCTTCATGAAGTACCCATGTTTGGCATTGTTGACGTGTTAGTTTCATCAGCATACATCCATTACATATTTGATTTTTAATATTTTACTTATACTTATATGGGGCAAATTTGCATATATGTCATATATCTGTGTACTTAAATACAAGTGTCCTTTATTGAGTACTATATGCCACTGTGCCAAGCATATGCATTGTTTCAGGTATCCTTCACAGCAACCTAGGTAGACTCTGGTAGAAGCAGAACGCCATGGGTTACAAAGTCCTACTAATGTCCCCTAGCACTAAGTACCCACTAAGTACAGGCTCCATAGGATACATACTCGTGGTCAGGTTTTGAAGCCTGAAACTGTATTTGACTATAGTGTAGTGTAGCGTTGGGGCTGTGTAAGATTTGACGCCATCCTGTGAGTTGTTGCTCTACACGTTTATCTGTGTTGTGCGGCCAATACGGACACAGAAAAAGTTTCTCCTTTACACTGAGGGAATAGTTCAAGATTTTAACTTGATGTTAATTGTCTAAACTATTGTCAACCAGAAAAAAATTCTAAATCTTATGTAGAAATATAGATAGTTACGTTCAATAGAAAATGTCAGCACTGTCTACTTTGTTAATAAGTTCAGTGCACATTTGCTGCATGCCCACTCTGTATTCTGTCGTGGAGAGGAAGGTGCATTTGGGACAGCAGAGTGCAAACAAGGGTGACAGGATTCTGTGTCACTTGTGGTTAGCTGCCAGGGTGTATGAGGACATGTGATAGGCCTAATCAGCATATAGAACAGAGAAGAATGATGGAGTTGGACCAGACTGGAGTGGAACTTAAGAGAAAGCATGTGAGTACTTTGTAGCTGAGGCCACAACGCCAGCGCCAAGGGTGACATTGGACTGCCCTGTGGCTTCCCTTCACTAGAACGGGTAATAAAGAGTTGACTGTATTTCATGTAACTTGTGGAGAACACATTTTCTTGGTTATTTTTTTTAAGAGTTTTTCTAGATCATAAATTGCTACAGGTTCTCAGTTCCACACATAATTTTTTCCTATGCCTATGTTAGTTTGTGACTTGTATAAACATAACAGAAAATGGTAGACCAAGTGATTCTTGAAAACTGAGGCCAAAACTTGGCATTGCGTATATTGTTAACCAAAATCAATGTATATTTATTGCCTGCTTTACCTTTCTGATTCAGGTGAAGTGTTTGATTACTTAGTTGCCCACGGAAGGATGAAAGAAAAAGAGGCACGTGCAAAATTTAGGCAGGTATGGAAAGTGGTTTTCAACTTTGTTTTGCTGATGTTTTTAGTGGTGTGCAATGGGCAGTATCACAAACAGCTTTGAGAGTACATGGATTTTTCAAAAGAAAAATTCTCCTTTCTTACAGTTTTTAAGAATGGAAAATTCCTAGAAAAGAAACCCATTTCCCCTGAATTTTGCTTTAAAATAGTAGTTGCAGATGGTTGTTTTGAGATGACCATGAATGGTGACATTTCATAAGTTAGACTCGGTGTTTGAATCTGAAAACCTTGGGCCAGATGACTGAGACAAAGAAGTAAATACCCAAACCTCTGATATGGCCAGAGATTATTATCAAGTCCTGTTTGCTTTGTGTGTGTATTACATATATGTAAAGAAGATATTTTTTCTTTTATAACTAAATATATATTGGTTTTAAAAATTCATTTCAGGCTTAAGGAGTGTGGTCAGTTTTACTTAGCTTCATATGTGAGGAAAATGCAAGTGTGGTGGAGACACAGTTCCATCTTAGCATCAGTGTAGCTTCTTGGAGGAAGGACAGAGTGAGAGAAGGTGGTTTTTAAAAGAATAAAACACATTTAGAATTTTACTTTTAATTTTTGAAGCTGTATTATGTTTAGTTTTATTTTTACACAGTTTATTCAAAAACACTTGCATATTAAAAAATGCATACTAAAATTAACTAAACCATAAGTTTATACATCTCAGCGAACTTCTATACAGTTAGAGGGACCAAACTTTTCAGAGCAAAAGCTGTGGTGCTTCACATTGGATTTTTATACTTTCCCTGTTGGATATATATTTTATGTACTTACCTACCACCAAAAATGAAAATGCTGCTGAGCGTTTATAGCCAGTGTATGTACGTGTGTACACACACACACACTGGCTAGATCCCAAATATGAGGAAGAACGTGGGGGATTTTCTTAGATTGTAAGACGTCACCTAATTTTATACATTCTAAGTCCATTCATTTTACTGCAAATTTTGTCATTTTTTTACATTTTTCTTTAAAGCTGAATAGTACTCCATTCTTATATATACCAGGCTTTCATTAACTATTCATCTGTTGTTGGACAACTAGGCTGAAAAAATATACTTTATAAATTACTATATAAATGAGTAGTGAATTGTGAATTATCCATAAAATGTACTGAAGTAAGGCTGCAGTGGTGTGTTATATGCTAGACTTGCCCTTAGGGAAGTAAGAATTTTTATTTTAAGGTAATTTAGGTCCTCATCTGTGATCATTACACTGATTCTGCATTTAAAAAACATTTTGTAAATTGGGCAGTGGTGACGCCTGCCTTTAATCCCAACACTCAGGAGGCAGAGGCAGGCAGATCTCTGTGAGTTCAAGGCCAGCCTGGTCTACAGAGCTAGACCAGGGTTTTTTTTTTTTTTTTTTAAAAAAAAAAAAGTGCCTTGAAAAACCAAAACCAAACTGTTCTGTAATCAGTCTGTTGAGCAATGAAAGTGTTCTTGAGGTCTTCCTCTAGGATAGCTTTCCATGGAGGGCAGTTCTTTAACCAGAGAGGCCCTTGTCGCGAGTGGACCTGCTTCACTTTGTGGCCTAACCTTTCAAAATGATTTTGTGGTAGCTTTGTCCCCTATGTCTCCATTGTTCCGGTAGATCCCCACAGTTAGTTGCTCATAAGAGCGGGTGGGAGGCTATGAAGTGGCTGAGGGAGCAAAGGCATTTGCCACCAAGCTGGACAGCCCGAGTTCAGTGCCCAGGAACCATATGGAGGGAGGGCAGGGCAGGACTGGCTCCTGAAAGTTGTCCTCTCACCTCAGTGCACATGCCGTGCTCGGGAGCAGTGCACAGGGAAGGCAGTGGTCCAGAGCAGTTGATGGGAAGCTCCTCCCTGCTGCAGGAGAGGAGCTGTTGCTCTGCTCAGTAAGTTTTGCTTCCTTGCCTTTAAAAAGCAAAATAAACAGTGGCTATGGAAACAGCTGGTAATGGGAAAGCAACAATAAGAGCCTGGGCTGTGCTGAGCCTCTTCCCATTGCATTCTTTCCTGTCCTGGGGTTGGAATTTCTTGCTATCTGGTCAAGCACTCCGGTTATCTCCTTCCTTGTCAGTCCTTGTTAGTAGCAGATGAGTAAGAAAATTCCAGTTGTTTACTGCGTGTCCCCCTTGAGATCCTTGTGTATATTTTAAAGATGATCCTCATTTATTCTTTTTCTTTTTAGCCTGCTGGTTTTACTTGTCTTCTAAAACATGGCAAGTGTAGAAAGTTGTACTTGGCGAAAAAACTTGTGTTGTAAGAGCAGTCAACCATTGTGGTCAATGGGAGCAGGACAGAGTGTAGGTTTAGATCTTTAGCCCCAGCCCCCCCCCCCCAAAATGTGTATTTACTTTTATTTATGACTTTTTATATTAACATTGAAAAAATGAACTACATAACAAGGTTATATAGATTCATGCCCTTGATTCTGCTATTTGGTATGCTAAAAACAATACACAGTTTAAGACCATTTTAGCCACCATTGCCAGCACAATGCCTCTGCATTCCGTATGCTGTGAGGGTGTGCAAACACATGTATACACACACATGCACGTGCACACACACTCACACACACACACACCATAGTATTGGGGATGGGGAAGTGTGCTTCCTGCTCTTCCAGAGGACCTGGTTCAATTCCCAGCACCCACATAGTAGCTCACAACCATCTGAATCTCCAGTCCCAGAAGTCGCATGCCTTTTTCTGGCCTCTGTGAGCATTGCACACTTGTGTCATGCTGACATAAATGTATCAAAACACCTATCTACATACAATGAAAATAAGTCTTATGTTCAAAATTATAGTATTGATCCCAAGGTCAAGCAAGCCTACTACTGAGAGAATAGGAATTCCTGACCCATGTATGTCATTGCAAAACTTCCCCCAGCAACACATGTGGAGCCTGAAGGTCAGCACATGCCTGCTTGTAAATCCTGTTCTCAAGGTCCACATGGAAGTCTCATAGAGAAGTCTCTGCATCCTGCTCCTGGGATGTTCTCAGGTGGCAGTCTGCTATAGGCCAGTGTGATGAAACGTGGGCTTCAGGGTGGAGGCTCACGTGGTGAGTCAGAAGCCCAAACAACTTTCTTGTCAGACATGGTGTCTTGCTAGGGGAGTGTGGTGGCACCTTAAATGCCCCTCTTGAGCACCAGCTCAGAGGGCATTTTCTGTGGAGAATATGTGCTTCATGCAGCATTCTCTTATGTTAGCTTCTGCTGTTAAAGCTTTGAGCTGAGGACAATTCTTATTGCAGAAATGTCCGTGAACTGCTTGCATAAAGACTGTCCTATCACGTGTGAGCCCATGGCCTCTGGTCACACTTGGTAACCAAATCACTGTAGCACACCTTCACTGTGTCGTACAGGATGTGACCTGTAAGGACAGCAGTGTTACCAGCATAGAGAAGGAGCCTGGTACCCTGAACACTGTTACCTCTGTAGTGTACCAGTAAAACAGCATGCAAATGGATCCTGCGACCAACAGGCTTAACTGAGTGAAAATCGAGTCTTAGAACTTTGAAGCGAGCTGCTTCAGAATCTTACAAATGTTTATTGTTGCTCTGCTGTACGTGGGGACTCATACTGAAGATGCTCAAGGCATTGTCATCCTGCCCCAGACATTTAGTGACCGCAGTATTTGCTCAGTATGGAAGGAATCCAGGGACTTTGACCAATCTGTCTCTCAAAGCTTGATTCCATTAGCATTATGAATATATCATGTTCCCTCACCATTAACCTATCTCACCCCTGTACCCCCACTCTCTCTTACCAAAAATCTCAACTGTTCCTGTCCTTCAAGGACACCCTCCACCAAAGGCATGTCCTCCGAGAAGCATTTCTGTGAACATCATTCATTTTCATGAGCCCTCACTTCTTTGTACCCCTGCTTCTGAGAGTCTCCCTTGAATTATATTACTCGCTTTCAGCCCCGTAAGGGTGGTGCTCATGCAATGTTCATGTCTGTACTCCCCCTAGGAAAAGGCACATAGCAGGTACTCAATAAACTGACTTGAATCAAATGAGTTTAATTGAATTATTTACTCATGTGTGTTGGTGGTTTTGTTTTTTTTCAAATTCATGTCTTGTCTCTGAACCATTTTAACATACATTTGGATGATTTCCTAGCACTGAAATGCCACTTTCCCTCTGCGTGGAATTCCTTTTCCCTCATTTCTGTTAACACAGCCATACTCCCTGCTCCATTAGACTTTCGGGAGTCTCGTTTCTGTCTGCATTTGTGAACAGCTAACTCACATCCGTACTGGAAGCACCTTTAACCGACCCCACCGCTCTGCATTAAAATGACCAGCCTTTTAGGTTCCAGATAGAATTACACATACAAGTTAGCTCTTTGCCAGCCGTGAGTTCTCTCTTTTAAAGACTTGTCACAGAAAAGCTTATAATCTGTTTCTTTTTTGTAGTCAAGGCCTTTACACTGTCAGACATTTCCCTCCCTGGCCCTTATCCCAGAGTCCTATACACTAGCTCTGGCTGCAAAATGTATAAACAGTGCACAGTAATTTGTCCAGCTGAATTAAAGGCAAATGTAAGATTAACTTGTATCTTATTTTTTTTCTTTTGAGGGTTAGTTTTTTCCTATTTCTTTACATTTGAGCAGAAAATATGAGATATTGTAAATACTTCACTAATTAGTTCTTGATAAATTAAGGAAATATGCCTTGAACAAATGTGATATATTTCCCAAATACACTTTGCATTAGCCCCACACAGCATCTTGAATGCTAGTTTACATGGGCCAAAGCCTTCTTTCAACACTGAAGTGAACCCGTCTTCTAAATTACAAATTACATACTTTGGCTCATGTAAACAGAAAAATTTGATGAGTATAGAGAATTTCCATGGACGTTGACCAAAAGAAATTAGAGTATGTTTCCACAAGAGAATTTACTTTCCACATTTAAAACATTCATCTCTTTAATAAGCATAGTTTTCTAAACTAATCATGAAATTGCTATTATTTTTAAATCAAAGTTAGTATTTTATCAAATTGAAGTAATAATTTTGAAAATCAGGTATTTAACCATAAAATAATTTTGACTTTTTATCCAAATATTTATTTCAGATTGTTTCTGCTGTACAGTATTGTCATCAAAAATGCATTGTTCATCGTGATCTTAAGGTAAGCTGCTGCTTTTAAAATTAAAATCTTAATTATGAAAGTATGTAATAATAAGAGGGCTGGGACTGGGGAGATGGCTCTATAAATAAGACCACTTGCTTTGCAAACATGAGGACCTGTTTTCAAATCCCCAGCACTTAATAAAAACCTGGTAGGGCTGTGCATGCCTATAACTCCAGCATTTGGAGGCAGAGCCTGGCAGGGCCTGGGAGCTCACTGGCCAGCCTAGGTGAAACCGCCAGTGTCAGATGCAGTGAGTAGTTCTGTCTTTAGGGAATAAAGCAGAGGTGAGACTGCAGGACACTGGGGTCTTCCTCTGGACTCCATCCATATCGCCACACACACTTAGAATTTGCCATAGTAAGTTAGGGCCACCTCTTACAGTTACCCAGCATTTCAAGCACAGGATGAGGTGGCTTTATAGATATGACACCATAGCTTATGAAAGACACTGTGTTCACTAAGCACATGAAAACATGGGCATGACTTTGTTTAATGTCAAAGTGAGAGGACTTGATTGATTATTAACTAACATTTTAAGTAGATAAATACAGAATTCTATCTGCCGGGGTCCAGCCTTAGCTCGGGTCGAGTACTGAGGCAGGGAAGGGATGTCAGCGCAAGGAAAACTTTTGACCACCAAGTAGATTGCACTCAAGTGGCCCTGAATAGTGCGGGCCATCTTTATTTATACTTAAACAGAGTTTTTCATACCAAGCTTACATGAACAGCTTTATTTTTGGCTTTTATTTTTGACTTTAAGAAATACATCACATTTTAAGGACTAATCGGGATCGTTACCAAGGCCCCCATTGTTCCCCTTTATGCTTCCCCAATACACCTTCCCACCCTCTGCATAGACTTATTCCAGACATAGAGTTCAGCATTTGTGCAGGCTTAACTAAATATCGAGCCAGGTAATCCTGCTCTTGCAGCACTGATGTCAACTGGCAGCTACCTGAAGTTACAAAGTTAAAAGTAATAGACATGGGCACAATGCTTTAAGGACAACAATATTCAAACCCAGACAATTCTTTCATGTCTACAAGATATATTTTTATACAGTTTCCTTTCCCACAAGAGGGTTCCATGTCTCCATCTCTCTGTAAGAGCCGACTTTGACAAAGCATTCTTTCCTATTTCTTTATACCATACTTCTCCTACCAATGTGAGCTCCTTTGTATGGTAAAGATGGATCTACCCATCCCATATTTTACATTGCGTTATTCCCATCAGAATATACTAGATCTTATCATTGATTCTATATGATGACTATCCAAGGAACTTTATCTCAACAGTTGACAGTTTGTGTATTTCTGAGGCTTTTCCCTGTTCTGTGTCTACATGCCTTACTCTCCTTTCCAGAACTGTGAGACATGGTTAATGCTCCAAGTGTTGTTTTCTCATATGTACCTAAATGTCTCTATTGAGTCAAAAAAGTTCCCAGGATTAGGAGTTGGAGTTATTAAGTCCAGATAAGAGATTTCAGAGACATTAACCCCCTATTGAATCTTAGAGGTGAAGCACCAGTCCTCTGGTTTTCATCTTGGTCAAATTTTACTCCTTTCTGGACTTTGATCAAGCAACCTACAAACCAGCCTGTAACTTTATTAGTCTGTTTATCCATCAATTAAAAATGGAATTTACATGAAACGTGCACCAAAAAGCAAGTTTTCATTAAATTGTTTGCATTTATAGAAGTTTCCATTGGGTGATTGTTTTAGAATTTTAGGAAAAGTCTCTTGAACATGGGAGTCCTTGCTTCCTCCAGAACGTGACTCTCGACAGGAGTCAGCATTTAGAACAGCAAACGCTGCTGAAAATAAAGACCGTGGGAGCCCAGTTGTCCACTTGTTTCCTTTCACTAAGCACTGCTTTGTTGAGGAAGTGCTCTGTAGGAGAGGACAGGGGACGGAGTAAAGGAGCCACAGACCCGACATACCCTGGAGCCTGCCATCAACTGCTTGTTCAGATGGTGCTCCTCTGGCTAATCTTGGCTTAAGTCTGGGGCAAAGTGGAATTTCAATGTGTATTCTTTAGAATAGGTAGGTCCTGTTAAGGTACAGTTCCAAGATGCCTCTTACCATGAAGTTAAAAACCTTTAAAATAAACTGTGGGGATGGTGTTTAAAATAACCTTTCTGAAATAGTCCTATGTGCTTTCTTTTTCAAGTGTTAGAATCCAGTCTTGCGCAGATGTCACTTGGACAGCTGTGCACTGCAGAACTGGATGTTAGTCTTAAATGAGAGGCAGGCACTAGCAGACTTAGCATCTGAGAGAAGTGCAGCGGACATCTTTATTTTGTGTGCACTTTTTACATTGTCCTTTTTATTATTTTCCTCTTAGGCTGAAAACCTTCTCCTTGATGCTGATATGAATATTAAAATTGCTGACTTTGGTTTTAGCAATGAATTCACAGTGGGGAACAAATTGGACACTTTCTGTGGAAGCCCGCCTTACGCTGCCCCCGAGCTTTTCCAAGGCAAGAAGTATGATGGGCCAGAAGTGGATGTGTGGAGTCTGGGCGTCATTCTCTACACGCTGGTCAGTGGCTCCCTGCCCTTTGATGGCCAGAACCTAAAGGTACCTGCTGTTTGGTGCTGATGCCCTTCTCCCCAGGAGCTGTAATGCCAACTACTACTTACAAACGCTTTCCTTCTTTGTCCAAGGAACTTCGTGAGCGAGTCCTCAGGGGGAAATACCGCATTCCCTTCTACATGTCCACAGACTGCGAGAATCTCCTGAAGAAACTGTTAGTGCTGAACCCCATAAAGAGGGGCAGCTTGGAGGTGAGTGTGCTGTGGGTTCCAGGTACACAGTCAGCACACAGCAGAGACACTGCAGGTGCGGTTCCCAGTGTCGGCCCAGCATCTAGTTTGCCTTTTCAGCATCAGGAAGTAATGGTTCTTTATTGAAAAACCACAGTAGGTCTCTCCAAAGGCTTATTTCTTCTTCATTCTTTGGTGAGTTATTAAAACGGACACAGTGGAGGCAAAGTTGACGCCCTCAGCCCCCCAGCCAGGGTTCCTCTGTATACTCCTGGCTGTGAGCTCACCTTATAGACCAGGCCTCGGATTCAAAGATCCACCTGCCTCTGCCTCCTGAATGCTGGGATTAAAGGCGAGCGCCACCACCAAAGTTGACTTTTGAAGGGGATAAACCTAGCCTGTGTCAGAAACCACGTGGTCCAAAACGAAAACCTTTATGTTAAGACTGACCAGATCTTTGAAGGTTGAAAATGATTGTGGAAACTCTAAACCAGTTAACTCTTCATCTGGAATCACGTGGAGCCAAAATCTGCAATAGGAACTTCTCGTCAGTACTGAGAATTTACAGACATGAGCAGAGTATATTGGAGCACACACCATCTTCATGTCCTAACTGTTACAGAACCAGCAGAGGTCCGAGTAACCAAGATGACAAGTCCCTTTCCCTTCTTAGGCTGTAACTGGGATAACTGGTGATCATTTTTCCCTCTGGGTCTTCTTTGGTTGAAAGTGTTTGCTTTCATGTATGTGGATTACATACATGCAGTGCCCTGAGATGCCAGAAGATGGGGGTAAATCCCCTGGAACTAGAGTCACAGGTGATTGTGAGCTGCTATGTAGGCCTGGAACCCAACCTGGGAAAAATGCTTTTACTCTCCCAGCCGCCCCTCTGGCCCCTTCACGTCTGTCTTTAGGAATATTTTGGCCTAGAGTTTGAAAGACTCAGTACCCATTCCTCACTTGAACTTTTAAAGTCTTCCTTCCTGCGTGGGAAGGACAGGGAGCGCAGTGAAGCTCCTGCTCAGTGCTCTGTTTCACCGGGGGCTTTCTGCACACACACCATGAGGTGCAGTGGAGGTGCAGCCCTGGGAAGCCAGCCCTGCTCACAGTGCTTAGCTCAACTTGGGCATCCTCATTCTTTTCCACACATACTTTTTCTAAAAGACATAGTATGTTCTGGTGGAAATTGAAGACTTGGGAAACTAAGTGCTTTGAAGAAGCAGATCAATTGGTATTTTTTACTGCATTGTTCGTTCAGGTGTGATTAGTTCTTAGCTCAAATTTTTTGTGACTTTTCCTTTGGGGGTGAAATGACATGTTAATACCGATGTCTCTAGTGAAAGCCCATTTCTGTCCTACTGTTTTTCTCAGCTTACTTCCACCCATTCATAGAAAGTGTGTGTTGGCTCAGAATGGAAAACCGCTGACTTAGTTCTGAGGGTCTATAACTAGCTCTGGGGTCCGCTTTTTTTCTTTTAAGATTTACTTAAATTGTACATATGTATGTGGGTGTGTAACTGAGTGCTCGTGCTAGGGGAGGCTGGAGGTGTCTGTGGGATCCACTCCTATCCAAAACTCCCTTCACTCGCCTGTGAGTAACAGATTCCCAGAGCTGAGACAGCAGTTCACAGAAAGGCAGATTAGAGAGAATGCAGACAGTCGCCTGGGGAGACAGTGCTTACAACCTTCTGTGGGCTGCTAATAAAAATGAATGTGCTTCCCTCAAAGACGACTATTTACTGATTTCAGATTTGGTCAGAATAGTTATCCAAATGGTTTACTCTTTGATCCTTAACATTATGAGGCTGCAAGTTGTGCAGACCTCATGGTATAGGTTTATAAGCCCAGCTTCTGTGGAAGAGTTGAGGATCAAAGCCAGACTCAGCAGCTGAGCCCCTACAGCTCAATGCGAGAGCCTGTGCCTGGCACACACAGGGCCATAGTGCAAGCCCAGTGAACCCCTGAGTGTTAAAACACTAGAGTACATGGAGTAGAATTTAAAAGCCAAATTATTATCTAAAATTTTGATCTTATGACAATGAGTCCATTGTATTGTATAATTTAATATATACTTTTGCTAATGATGATGATTAGACTTTTTAAAGATTTTTTTAATTTTACTTTATATGTATGGGTATTTTGCCTGCATGTATATATATGTGCCCCATGTATGTCTAGTCCATGGATCCCTTGGAACTAGAGTTAGAGACAGCTGTGAGGTGACATGTGGGCACTGAGGACTGAATCTGGGTCCTCTAGAGGAGCAGGCAGTGCTCCCAGCTGCTGAGCTGTCTCTCCAGCCTGATGCTGACCCACGAGTTCATGGTAGAAATGCAGTACTACACACTTGACTACACACAGGCTGGTCACAGGTCCCTGAAAAGACCAGGTCAAAATGAAAGCAGTGAGACCAAAACAAAATAAACAGCACACACAAAACACAGAGTTCATTTTATGATGGCCAACTAGTCCTGGGCATGGGGCCTGCCTTGGAGTGTGGTTGATGTGCCCAGTGACACTCCACTGGAGAAAACTATTTGTCTGCATCCCAACAACTACCAGCTGCACATAGCTTCTTGCCTAGGTGTGGGACCTTATGTCCACTCCCTTTTCCATGCTGGATTCTGTGTAGTTTTACCTGTGCAGGTCTTGTGTAAGTTGTCACAGTCTCTGTGAGTTTATGTGTATGAACCCTGTTGTATCCTTGGAGTCATCCACCACCTCTGGCTCTTATGATCGGTCCACTTCCTCTTTTGAACAGATCCCTGAGCCTTGAGGGGAGGGGTTTGATAAAGATATCCCTTTTAGGGCTGACTGCTCCTAAGTTACCCTGCACATTGTCTAGTTGTGTTAATTGCTATCTACTGCAAGAAGTGATGAGGGCGGAGTGATATACAGACCTTTAGCAATATATATCATTAAACGTCATTGCATTGCGCTTTTTGTTTTGTTTTGTTTTTGTTTTTTTCAAGACAGGGTTTCTCTATAGCTTTGGAACCTGTTCCAGAACTCTCTCTGTAGACCAGGCTGGCCTTGAACTCACAGAGATCCACCTACCTCTGCCTCCTGAGTGCTCGGATTAAAGATGTGCACCACCAGCACCTGGCTATTGCTATATTTCTTTAGCAGAATAAAAGTAGTAGGTTTTTACCTAGGCCCATGACAACCAGTCTCAAGTTCTTGGCCACTTTAGAAGTGTCAGGTTTGGGTAGCATGTCAAGGAATGAGCTTAAATCCAGTCAAAAGGTGGTTGGTTACTCCCATGACACCTGTGCCACTGATGCACAATGTGTCTTATACATTCTCTTTAGAGGAAGGATTTCTTACAGCAAACCTCCAGAAACCCCCTTGAAGTAGTAGTGAACTCAAGAATTGTCTTACATGATCTTCATTTTATTATTATTATATTATTATTATTATTCAGCACAAACATTTCTTGGGGGAGGAGGTAGGGGAAGATCAGTGCTTGGCCATGACCTTCCTCATGACTATACCAGTAAGTTGCTCATCTCCTCCCAGTCTTGTCACTTTGTGGCCCTTGTTGAGGTCCATGGCTATGGAATAACACAGGCCATGGCTATGGACAACGGGGTTGGAGGGGACATGACACTGGCTGAGCCCTGCCGTGTGTGCCCATCTGCCCTCACGGGAGCCCAATAGTGGCAAATATGGCCACAACTTCATTTGTAGTTTTTATGGTTTTTTTTTAAATTTTATTTATTTTTATGTGTGTGAATGTTTTACCTGCATGGATGGGGAGACCAGAATTGGATCCCCTGGAACTGGAGTTGCAGGTGGTTAAAAGCCATCTGTAGGTACTGGGAATCAAACTAGTTCCTCTGGAAGAACAACTAGGGCTCTTAACCTCTGAGTCATCTTTCCAGCCCTTTGTACCAGTTACAGTTAGTAAGCTCTAGCATTGTGTGTGTGTGTTGGGGGAGGGGGGTGTCTGTAAACTTGTAAAACAGTTATTTTCATAGCACTCCTCTGTGTGTAAGCATAGCTTTTAGCCAGTAGTAGAAGTTTGGAGCTGTAGTTTGTTGCTTTATGTATGCTGGATGTTCTCTCTCACCCAGCTGTAGCTGTCCCCTCCCACTCCTTGGTTAGACCCCACTAGGTTGTCTTTAACAGCCCAGGGCTGACATTTACACCACAGGGTATTTGGTTCTGATAATTCACGTCAGTACCTGTTTTCACCTTGATTGTTACCTAATTTCTGATTCTGGGCTTTAATGGTTACCATCATCCTTTCCCAAATTCTTTGACTCAACAGGACTGACTAGCCTAGATTTCCATCCCCCAAGATATCCTCTTTCTGATGAGTGGAATTTTAAAATAAATGCACGAGTTTGATAAAAGGCCAAAAATGAACAAACGTTAAAGTCAGATTCTCATGTTAAAACTTTCCAATTTAAAAATATTCATTTTAATTTGAAAATATTCCTTTTAAAGGAAGGAGGGTTGTTTCGCATTGCTTTTTGTGAGTACTGGTTCGTCTAGTTGCGATAACATTCTGGGTGTCCAAGAGAGCCACACCTTCTGTTGGACCATTAATTAAAGTAGATAGAGTAACTTTATTTGAAATTGTCACATGACTCTTGTTGAGTGAACCAATAAATTTCACATTTGAGGAGTGGGTTGAATGTTGTAATTCCACCAGACATGACTTAGAGTTTATTTCCTAGCAAATAATGAAAGACCGATGGATGAATGTTGGTCATGAAGAAGAAGAACTAAAACCATATTCTGAGCCTGAGCTTGATCTCAATGATGCAAAAAGAATAGGTAAGTGTTTAAATACTGTGAGGGTCGCTGCCATAGACTACAAGAACTGGTCCATTGACCTAGCACAGTAGTGTTCATGTGGGGCTTTTATTTTAAAATACTTTCATTATCACCTTAATGGCCAACACTAAAGTATTCAAGTTCCTTAGTTTGTTTTCATTTATATCTGTGGTCCTGTTCAATTATTAGAAACTATAGCAAAAAAATAAAATAAACTAGACAAGCATACTTATTTCTTCCTGCACCCCTCACTGGAAGAATACCCACTAGAACTATTAGCACTGAGCAGACTAAAATGTATAGCAAAGTCCAGGACACAGAAATCTAAGCTGTGGGCACGTTGCTTCTCCCTTTCTGCTTAGCAGACCTTCCCTGACCCCATGACCTAATGAGAACATTGTGAAAGCCTTAATACCAGAACTGTGTACTGCCGATGAAAAGGGAAGCAGAGGGCTTGGATCGAGAGAGTTGTCTCCTCAGGAGTAGCCGAGAAGATGCTGAGAGAGTGAGCGGAGAGAACGAAGAGTGGGCACGTGGGAGGCCCAGGCAGTACAGACCTTGCCTGGACAAAAGAAGTCAGCTCAGAAATGCCCCCAGGAAATGAGAATTGGCTGAACATATTAATTCCATAACATAAATAGTTCTGCACACAAAAAATTAGAAATGGGGCTGGAGAGATGACTCACCAGTTAAGAACACTTGTAGCCCTTGTAGAAGACCCAAGCTCAATTCCCTGCTCCCAGGTTGTGGCTCACAGCCATCTGTAGCTCCAGTCCCAGGAGAGCTGACGCCCTCTTCTGATGTCCACAGACCCCAGGCAGGCCTGTAATGCACACAGATACATGTAGGCAAAGCAATTAAATAAATGTTAAAATTATAAATGTATAGTATCTGAATATATAGTTAAAGCTCACTTTGAATATTTTAAGAACTAGTTTTTCCTAACATTATTGGCAGACCTATATTTTTGCTTGATTGTTTACTAAATAGATACATTTTCAGAAACTTTTTCTCTTTTCTTTTTTTCTAGACATTATGGTCACCATGGGTTTTGCACGAGATGAAATCAATGATGCCTTAGTAAGTCAGAAATACGATGAAGTCATGGCTACTTATATTCTTCTAGGTAGAAAACCACCCGAAGTAAGTTTTTTGTCTTTTTAAATTAATATAGATTAATTCTTGAATTAAATGGATAAAGATATGTTAGTAAATATATTTGTCTCTTTGTGGAACCAAAAATCACAAGAAGATCCTACCAGTCTTATTAGAGATCACAAATCAAGGTGCTGAATTGTATACTGATCTCATTAGGAATGAGCAGGCCCACTGCCCTGCTTGGCCCTAGCAGCTCTTCCCACAGTCCTCACTTTGAGCATGGTGTCCCGAGAGTTAGTTGTGTAACTAACACAACTAACAGTGTACACACTGTGTAGCCAAAGGCAGTGTGATTATCGTGAGTTACAGTACGACAGGGTCTTAAGCAAAGAGAAGCATGTGTGTCTGCAGCAGCGTAGATACCTGAGCCCCCAGAAGAAGATGCCTCCTGGCACTGGCCTTGTGTCAAGTGGCTCTTCTGGTAGGCAGCAGAGGTCCATGTTAAGCAGACAGTGCAGGAAATGACTGTGTGCAAGTGGTGGCCACGCGAGTAAATGATGCTTTGGAAAAGCAGCTATAGAAGGATGAACTGAAATAGGAACCGAGGCCAGATCATTGAAAGTTGAAATCTAGACATCTGTGGGAGGCATTCTGAAAGAAAAAGAAAAGGCTATAATTAATCATAATTAAATACCAGCTATGAACAAAATCATACATTCCAACTGAAGTTTATTGAAGCTGTCTCTGTCAGAAGCTATGCTGACACCATGAGGGTAAAGCCCGGAAGTCCTTCTGTCCAGGAGCCCTCGATGTAGCTCTCAGCAGCATTATTGTTGGCCATGGGGCATGCTGCAGACACTCTGCGAGTGGATGAGAGCTGGCACCTGTAACGAGCTAGGGTGAAACCCACCATGGTGGTCCATGTGACATGCCATTGGGAAGACGGAATGAGCCCTGATTTCTCACAGGTGCCTGCTGTCTAAGGTGGCGTGTCAGTAGGCACGTGGCTTGTGTAAGGTGGCATGTCAGGAGGGCACGTGGCTTGTGTAAGGTGGCATGTCAGGAGGGCGCATGGCTTTATCAGAAGGGCAAGTGGACTGAGAATCTAGCTCAGTGCAGGGTGGTGGGAGGACAGTCTTGTTGGATGGCACTTATAGGAGAGATGGGGTATAAAGATCTGGATTTGGAGCAAGGATTTGATTACAGTGTGGGAGTTGTTACCCGTATATAGCATGCACGTGCTAGGAACTGTTGTAACCATCACAGGCATTAACTTGTCTGAGCCCTTGGCGAGCCGACCGAGCAGGAAGAACAGCTGCTACATGGAGAGAGGTCTCCAAGGGAACCAGGGGCCGTGCGCAGTCTCAAGAGAGCTAGCGGGAATGGCCCAAATAGTTGTTTCTAGCCTCTTCCGACTGTTCCTATTTAGATTTCAAATGACCTCTGGGGACTTTAATTTTCTTTTTAATTCAAACACAAATTCCAGGCATCTATTAAAATCAAATATGAATTGTATTGGAAATAAATTGTATTGGAAGCTACCATGAATGGCAAATCAGGCTCACTGCCCCCATCAGAGCCACCAAGTACGTCCTTCATTTTCTGTGAAATATGGACAAAAGTACTTAGCTCTTAGGGCCGTTGAACAGGTTTAGTACAGTAATCCTTGTTAGTACGGTAATCGTTGACACACTTAGAATAGTGTTGGTGGATCACCTCTCCACAGCCCTGCTGCTATAGCCAGCAGCATTCTTACTGCTTGACTCCAACAGCCTGACTTCCCAGTGCAGTCCCAGGGTTGGCTCCGAACCTTAGCAGCATGGTACAGCTTTCAAATTACAGAGAGAGGCTGTGTGTCAGCCCCAGCTTATCATGGTCAGCTACAGAGAAACCCTGTCTCAAAAAAAATAGATTTTAGATTGTCTCCTGTTTGAAACCCAGTGATGTCCTCAACCTTGGTTTTTTTTCCATCTGGAGAGTGCAGGTTAATATATCACGGGTTTGTAGCAATGATTAAACAAAGTAACATGTAAACACTTAAAAACTGTCTGCTATGCGGTTACCATGCAGTGCTTCGTGGCTCTTACTTGTTTTAGCTAAACTGAGGAGTCGAGCACAGTAGCAGATTACATTAGTGTGAGCGTTCTAATACCCAGCTTCCTCCCTTCCTTCTTGCCAGTTTAAAGTCTGTTTTTTAGTTTCAATTGCTCCTTACAGAGCTTCAAATCATTCTATGTATGCAAACACTTTGCTGTTTTAAAATCTGGGTGATCGCTCTTCTCAGTTTGAAGGTGGTGAGTCACTGTCCAGTGGAAACCTGTGTCAGCGATCCCGGCCGAGCAGTGACCTGAACAACAGCACTCTTCAGTCCCCGGCTCACCTGAAGGTCCAGCGAAGCATCTCAGCCAACCAGAAGCAGCGTCGCTTCAGTGACCATGGTGGGAGAGCAAATCTAAGAATGAGAGACAGGCTAGCTGTGTTTGTGTGTGTGCGTGGTGTGTGTGTGTGTCTTACCCAATACACACTTCCCTTTCCTTCCGTTCTTAGCCCTTCTCACAGACTTTCAGCATTAGACAATCAGTAGGATCTCTATTGTGGAGACCCAAACTGATTTGTGTAAACAATCTCATCTTAGTTGAGAGTGTAAAGCACACAAACGCGGAGACTTTTTTGTGGGAAGTCTATCCGTGGCTTCCCAGCTAACTTAGCTATTCCTACACTTTGCAGCTGGTCCCTCCATCCCCCCCGCTGTGTCATACACCAAAAGGCCCCAGGCCAACAGTGTGGAAAGTGAACAGAAGGAGGACTGGGACAAAGACACAGCCCGAAGACTTGGCAGCACGATGGTGGGATCCAAGAGTGAAGTGACAGCCAGCCCCCTGGTGGGTCCGGACAGGAAAAAGTCTTCTGCTGGCCCGAGTGTGAGTCAGAGCTCTCCTGTATCACAGCTTGATCTTATGTGGCACTGGGATTTTGTAATAGCTTTGTCTTTTGTCTTTTTAAATGTTTCAAAATGAATCATAATTTAAAGACCATGAAAAAGGGCCCAAGCTTCTCATGAATGTAACTGAACAAAATAGTGCAGAGAATTCTTTGTTGTTGTTGTTTTAAGACATTTTCCTCAGTAGCCTAAGCTAGCCTGGAGCTCACAGCAACAGTAGTCCTCTGACTTCAGCCTCTTGATAGTGGGATTCTAAGCACGAGGCCCTGCAACCAGATAAAATTCTGAAATCCGTAGCCTCACTTCAGAATGGAACATTAAGCCCCTGCTGCTTGGTTCTGCTTTTGAGATATTTACCTGATGATACATTGGTGCATTTAATCTTACATTTACTCGTAAACTGCTCTTTGAGGGCAGACTCATTAATAATTTGTCCACTTATGTCCCACGAAGTCTCTTAAAATGCCACCCTCTAGAAATTATATTGGGACCTAGAAGAGAGGCCGCAGTACTGTCCTGGAAGGAGCAGGACATAGAGACAGAATGAAAACAGAGATGGAAGGGCGAGAATAGAGTGGGCAGCATCTAGATAATAGTGTTCTGAGGCCATACAGGGAGTATTTGAAGGAATGATAACAGTAAAAAGAGAAGGCCCAGGATGGCAAACAGAAGCCAGAAGAAAATGTGTTCCTGGGCTTGCTAAAGCAGATTGTGTAGATGCCCAGAAAACAAGGTGAGCCATCTTTAAAGATTTTAGAGGAAGAACTGATGACCATAAAAGGAGCAAAGTTAGATTGCTTTCAGTAGTGTGGATGCCAGAAGATGCAATGGTATTTTTAAACTTTCAGGGGTAAAAGGAAAGCATTTTAGGTCTAGAATTTTATATCTAGCCAAACTGTCACTCAAATATAAAATACAATAATATTCTTAGGCATAAAATATGTCAGCTATTTGACTGCACAGTGACGATTTAAAAACACTGTACTAAAGAAAGTATTGTTACAGAAAGAGAAAGAATATAACATGTTGATATAAAATATACAAGAGTTAAGTGTACTCAGGTAACTTAGTAAGGGCCAGTGAAATGGCTTATTGGGTAAGGGGGCTTGTCATCATGTCTGACAAGCTTGAGCTTCATTCAGGACCCCAGAGTGGGAGGAGAAAAAGGTTTCCTCTGACTTCCACATGTAAGTGCACAGACACACATGCACACATGTTTACATACTGAAAATTCTGAGTAATATTCAGGGCAGAGATTAGAACATAAACACGGGAGTAAGGACAGGGCAGAGATTAGAACAGAAACACGGGAGTAAGGAAGAGGCAGAGATTAGAACAGAAACGCCGGAGTAAGGGTGGGGTGGAGATTAGAACAGAAACATGGGAGTAAGGACGGGGCGGAGATTAGAACCTTGCTGGGCAGATGATGAGAATAAGGTTAAGAAATTGATATTGGTGATCGGACATGATTCAGGAACATAAATAAGGGTGAACAACATGAATGAAATAGAATCAACTCTAATCAGCAGGGGGAAAAGAACCCTTTATTTAATGTATTGTGGGTCACTTTAGGTAGAAAATCTGCAGTGATATGCCAAAAGCAAAGCCAGCACACCTTCATCACAAGTAGGTTGTCTGATGCCACTGTTCTGTGTGGTTACTGAGACCATGCTTTTTTCAAATATGTCACTAGCTCAGCACTTCCTAGTCTAAGAAGTGAATGCACATGCCTTTGAGAATGGGTGGTATATTAAATCTGGAGGGATGGCTCCGTAATCAAGAGCACTTGCTCTTACAGAGGACCAGGCTTGGTTCCCAGGACCCACATGGTAGCTCACAACTACAGCTCCAGGTGATCCAGCACCCTCCTCTGGCCTCCATGTGATGCACTTACATACATGCAGGCAAAACGCTCACACAGAAAAGTAAAGAATGGTGGTATAGCTGCTTCCTCTCCTCTACCTGATCTACTTGGGAAGGATAAAAAGGCATTTTTTTTTTCAGTACTTCCCTGTGAGCTGGAGGACTGTTTCAAAAGTCAGCGCTCCATGTAGCAGTAAAAGTGCACTGTTCCTGTGCCTTCCACCACCCTCCACATTAGCCTATGGTCCACTCATATTGGACCTTCTCTGCATGGCCAATGTAGCTTTCTCCCTCCGTGTCTGCCCTTATGTGCAACTGCAACCTAATCCCATTACTACCAATCGTGCAAGTCCTGTGTCCCTAGGGGAATTCCCTGTGGTAGCTACTCCATATCTCCCCAGCCTGCCCGTAGCTGTGTCCCGCTCAGTTCTGAGCCAGGTGCTGCCATGTTTGTACAGTTTCCCCATGCTCATAGTCCTCTGTGTATTGACACAGGAGCTTCCTCAGAATCTGTAATGCTGAGGTGAACAGTGAGTACTCAGGCTTTATTGATTAACTTCTAAAAGGCATTAAGTTAGATTAATTATACTACATTATTTAACATTTTAAACAATCATAAACCAAAAGATTCTGTCAAAATTTATAGTCTCCCCTTTGCTATCTATTCCTTTTCATCCTGAACTTATGAAATAACTCATTCTAATTGCTTGGGGTGGGTTCTTCTGTAGGTTCTTCTTTTGCTGGAGAAAACAGAAGTGGACATAGCATAGCTATTTCATCTTTCCATAACAGTTAGGGCAATTCTGCATGTAGAATTCATGGCGACTCCTGACTCAGCTTCTTTCTCCTAGCATTCTGTTCTGTTTACTCCACCCACCTAAGGGTTGGCCTATTAAATGGGCCAAGGCAGTTTCGTTATTAATTAACCAATGAAAGCAACAGATTAGAAAGAAATCACTCCCACATCAGGAAGCTTTTTCATTGCTCACAAAAAAGAACATGGAAATTTATTATTAATTACTAAACCTTGGCCCTTAGCTCAGGCTTGTTCTCTACTAGCTCTTATAACTTAAATTAACCGTTTCTATTAACCTACATTCTGCCACGTGGCCTTACCTTGCTTGGCACTGCCCATCCTTCTTCCTTCATGTCTCGCTAGCAACTCTGACTTTCTTCTTCCCAGAGTCCTCTCTGTTCCTGGAAGTCTGGCCTAACCTCTACCTCCCTAGCTCTTGGCCATTCAGCTCTTTATTACACCAATCACAGCAATATATATTCACACAGTGTACAAATATTCCACAACTGTATTTTGTTTTTAAGGTTTGCAGGTTCCTTCTAGATGGGAGCATGAAAATCTTTGTAAAAAATGCATGGTTTTAATTGCTACCTATTGACACATATGTCAAGATATACTCAGCCTTTCTTTTTGGGTGATGTGCATTCTTCTATGATTCTGTTCCTTCTTTTTTTTTTTTTTAAAGATTTATTATCTTTATTCATGTGAGTGTGTGTGTGTGTGGTTGCTGCAGGTATGCAGCCATCCTCAGAGGCCTGAAGAGGTCATTGGATTCCCCAGAGGAGCACAGGAAGTTGTGAGCTTCTGAGATGGAGGCTAGGAGACTCGGGTCCTCTGCAGAGGACTGCTGAGATATCTCTCCAGCAAACTGAAAGATCTTTAAAACTGTACTTATATAAAGTTACTTGTATGATTTTCCCCTTCTGCATCTGAGTTCGAGGAAATACCTATTAAATTTCTAGTGCTCATACTAAACAAATGTTAGATTAACTGTGTATTTTCAAGAATTATAGAAGCTAGAATAGGTAGGAAGATATTTTCCAGTGGAGCAAAGATGGAAGAGTGTTTTATCCCTTTTGAATCACTCCTCCCGGGCTTGGGGTGGCCCAGCTAGTAAAGTGCTTGCCTAGCATGTTCAAGACCCAGGGTCGGAGTCCCAGCACTACAAACAACAACAAAATGGAAACACAAGATACGGACAGTCACCCCTGTCCTTTTTATTGCTGGTAACAAATAGTGTTTGGCAGGCATGATGGTGTAGGGTCTTTGTGTGATTAGGAGGCTAGCTCATCTGTCTACCCCTTTTTTGCTATTCTTTCTCTTGTTTACATGTGGCCTGTCTCCTAACTCAAACAGGGGCCTATGGGCAGGGGAGCTATGGGCAGTGTCTTCTATTGCACTCCTCAGCCCCCCATCAACACTCAGCAGGCAGGCACCGACCTGGAGAGAAGTGAAGTTGATGAGTAGGCAGAGAAGAGCACAGGCTTCTGGAGGAACTGCCGCCTCCATTGCCCTGTCCGTACTGAGACTGAGGGCAGGGTCACTCTCTGCTCGGCCCCTTCTCAGCCAGGCACTCCCTGAGAGAATGCAGCCTGCTTCCTGTGCTTCCCAATGCCATTGTCTGCCTCTGTGGAACTATAAACTAAAACAGTAGTGGCTGTGGTCTGGTGGGGTTTGTTTGTTTATTTTGTCTTTTGCTGTTTTGGTTTTCTTTTGATTCACTTGTCATTTCTAAAATCTAAATATGAGAAAGAAGAAAAATAGATCTTGCTTATGTGAGTCTACTCAATTAAAATTATGCTTTGAAATTTTTTTGATAATTTGATTTCACACTAATATAGTTAAGATTTTTAAATTGATTTTCTTCTTTATAAAGAACAACGTGTATTCTGGAGGGAGCATGGCAAGAAGGAACACGTATGTGTGTGAGAGGACCACGGACCGGTACACCGCGCTGCAGAATGGAAGAGACAGCAGGTGAGGTCACTGAGCCCAAAGGTGGTGTCTGTCATTGCTGCACGTAGCCTTGCTGAAATGTTTGTCGGTGTGTGGGTCACAGGGAAGGAATGCAGAGTGGTACAACCATACCTGTTTCCAATGGAGTGTGTCCCTGTGTAGCAGGACAGAAGGGTGGAAGTGTATTTAGAGAGTAAGAAATAACTTCCAGGTTTCTGAACGAAATATGGAACGGAATATTTCTCAGTACTAAAGTGCATGTACAATCGCAGTCTGACAAGTCTGGGTCTTCTCTCCAGGTGTACCCTGCTCTGACTTCCCTCTGCCCCTTACCCTTCAACCAATTCTTCTTATTTTATTATATAATCACATTTTCTTCCTTTTTATTGTTTTTATTCAGCTATATATTTTTCTCCACTCCTCTCTCTTTCTTCCCCTGCCCTTCTACCCTCTCCCATGGTCCCCGTGCTCCCAGTTTACTCAGAAGATTTTGTCTTTTTCTACTTCCCATGTAGATTAGATCCATATTTGTCTCTCTTAGGGTCCTCTTTGTTGTCTAGATTCTCTGTGGTTGTGAATTGTAGGCTAGTTTTTCTTTGTTTTATATCTAAAAGCCACATATGGGTGAGCACATATTATATTTGACTTTCTGAGACTGGGTTACCACACTCAATGTGATGTTTTCTAGATCCATCTAGCCTGCAAATTTCAAGATGTCATTATTCCTCCCCCCAGCCCCCACCTGCCACTGTGAAGTGCTCCATTGTGTAACAGTACCATAGCTTCTTTATCCATTCTTTGGTCAAGGTGCATTTAGGTTGTTTCCAGGTTCTGACTATGACAAATAATTCTGCTATGAACGTAGTTCCTTGTGGTATGATTGAGCATCCTTTGGGTTTATATCCAAAAGTGGTATTGCTGGATCTTGAGAAAGGTTGCTTCCTAATTTTCTGAAAAATCGCTATATACTGATATCCAAAGGGGCTGTACCAGTTTTCACTCCCACAGCAATGCAGGAGTGTTCCCTTTACCCCATATCCTCTCCAGCATAAGAAATCATCAGTATTTTTTTTTATGTTGGCCTTTTTTTGTTGGGGGGGGGTGTTTTGTTTTGTTTTTCGAGACAACGGCCCAGCAATGTTGGCTATTCTTACAGGTGTAAGATGGAATCTCAGAGTTGTTTTGATTTGCATTTCTCTGATGGCTAAGGATGTTAAGTATTTCCTTAAGTGCCTTTCGGCCATTTTAGATTCCTCTGTTGAGAGTTTTCTGTTTAGGTCTGTATTCCATTTCTTATTGGATTATTTGTTCTTTTGATGACCAATTTTTTGGATATTAGTCTTCTGTCTGATGTGGAGTTGGTGAAGATCTTTTCCCATTCTGTAGACAGCCTTTTTGTCTTGTTGACCGTGTCCTTTGCTTTACAGAAGCTTTTCAGTTTCAGGGGGTCCCATTTATTAATTGTTTCTCTCAGTGTCTGTGCTACTGGGGTTATATTTAGGAAGGAGTCTTCTGTGCCAATGCATTCAAGTGTACTTTCCACTTTCTCTTCTATGAGGTTCAGTGTGGTTGGTTTTATGTTGAGGTCTTTGATCCTTTTGGACTTGAGTTTTATGCATGGTGATAGATATGGGTCTATTTTCATTCTTCTACATGTTGCTAACCAGTTATGAAAGCACCATTTGTTGAATTTGCTTTTTTTCCCCATTTGATATTTTTTGCTTCTTTGTCAAAAATCAAGTGTTCGAACGTGTGTGGATTAATATCTGGGTCTTCGATTCAGTTCCATTGGTCCTCCTATCTGTTCTTATGCCAATACCAGGCTGTTTCAGTACTGTACCTCTGTAGTAAAGTTTGAAGTTAGGGATTGTGATGCCTCCAGAAGTTCCTTAATGTACAGGATTGTTTTGGCTATCCTGTTTTTTTTTTTTTTTTGATTTTCCATATGAAGTTGAGTATTATTCTTTCAAGGTCTGTAAAGAATTTTGCTGGGATTTTCATGGGTATTGCATTGAATCTGTAAATTGCTTTTGGTAAGATTACCATTTTTACTATGTTAATTCTACCTACACGAGAGCATGGGAGAGCATTTTTTGGTGTCTTCTTCAATTTCTTTCTTCAAAGATTTAAAGTTCTTGTCATACAAGTCTTCCACTTGTTTGGTTAGAGTTACTCCAAGATATTTTATGCTATTTGTGGCTGTTGTAAAGAGTGATGTTTCTCTGATTTCTTTCTCAGCCCATTTATCATATATATAAAGGAGGGCTATTGATTTTTTTTGAGTTAATCTTGTGTCCTGCTACATTAATGAAGGTGTTTATGAGTTGTAGACTCATAAAAATACCTTTTTTATGGAGTCACATATAAACTATTATAATCCTCAGTAAACAGTGAGAGTTTGACTTCTTTTCCTATTTGTATTCCTTTGATCTCCTTTTGTTGTCTTATTGCTCTGGCTAGAACTCAAGAACTATATTGAATAGATTTGGAGAGAGTAGACAACCTTGTCTAGTTCCTAATTTTAGTGGGATCACTTTGAGTTTCTCTCCAATTAGTTTGATCTTGGCTGTTGGTTTGCTGTAACCAACCTTTATTATATTTAGGTATGTTCCTTGTCCTTTCCAAGACCTTTATCATGAAAGGATGTTGTATTTCATCAAAAGCTTTTTCGGCATCTAATGAGATGATCATGTAGTTTTTATTTTTCAGTTTGTTTATATGGTGAATTAACCGACACTGACAGATTTTTGCATGTTGAACCATCCCTACATTTCTGGGATGAAGCTGACTTGATCATGGTGGATGATGATCTGATGTGTTCTTGGATTTGATTTGCCAGTGTTTTATTGAGCATTTTGCATCAATGTTTATGAGTGAGATTGGTCTGTAATTCTCTTTCTTAGTAATGTCTTTGTGTGGTTTGGGTATCAGGGTAATTGTAGCCTCATAAAAAGAGTTTGGCAATGTTCCTTCTTTTTCTATTGTGTGGAACAATTTGAGAAGTATTGGTATTAGTTCTTCTTTGAAAATCATGTAGAATTCTTTTTTTTTTTGATGACTGTTTCTATTTCTTTAGCAGTTATAGGTTTATTTAATTTGCTTATCTGATCTTGATTTAAATTAATCAACTCTTTTTATGCTCAAATAATAAAGGCTTCCTTTTCATCCTCTAAAGAATGTAGAACCACAAACTTCTTATTGTAGTTTTTTTTAAGATTTATTTATTATGTGTACAGTATTCTGTATTGCATGTATGCCGGCAGGCCAGAAGAGGGCACCAAATCTCATTACAATGATTGTGAGCCCCTATATGGTTGCTGGGAATTGAACTCAGGACCTTTGGAAGAACAGGCAGTGCTCTTAACCACTGAGCCATCTCTCCAGCCCATTATTGAGTTTTATTGTAGTTGGATGAACTACTCATGGTAGCTCAAAGGTTGAAGCATCTGTTGTGATGAAATTCTGTTCTCAGCAGAGGGACAGTCCGACCTCACATGGCTCTCTTTTCTGTTGTAGGCTACGAGAAAGCACACAAGGAAACTGTGGCTTCCTGGCATTCTTTAGGCTTGGTGTTGAAGTTGATTTCCAATTATTAACTGTGTCTTCTGTACCAAATGCTGATCTGTAGCTGCTTGACACCCATACTGGCCAGCCTGTTCTTCAGACAGTGAACTGATAGGAGCTGCAGGAGGTGCTGGCTACAGAAACAGCAATTTTCATATAGCTAGGAGTTCTCAGAGCTTAAGTGATATAGGAAGATTCACAGCAACACAGTGCACAGAACTAATCTTAGAACTGAATGTAAAATGTCTCCAGCAATAACCGTCTCGTCTGTAGCTGTCACACATCCATACATATGCCTGCCTTCTCAGACACATGCATACAGAACACACGTCTAAGCACTTTTCAATGGACGTACCTTAAATGGGGAATTGATTTGTTAATGAGTAAGAATGTGTTCATTTCTTTTAAGTGTTTCAGTCATGAAAGTGTCAATCAGTTGAGACTCAGGAAATCCCTTTCTTGGGTTTTAGTAACTGTACCTTTTCTTTTATGTCAAGCCTTACAGAGATGTCCGCCAGCAGCTTGTCATCTGCGGGTTCCACAGCAGCTTCTGCTGGCGCCTCAGCACGGCCCCGCCACCAGAAGTCCATGTCGACCTCTGGCCACCCTATTAAAGTCACACTGCCAACCATTAAAGATGGCTCTGAAGCGTACCGGCCTGGGTGAGTCCTCTTGCTTCTCGTTCTCTGTGGTCACTGTCTCCTCCAGAGTGGTCGGAAAGACACAGTGTCGGGAAATGTTGACTGGGTGTACACTTATTGTGTGCTGTAGCAGTTATCTGAAGTTACTTAAAATCATTTTTAAGAAGAATATTCTTAACAGATTGTGTTTTTAATCTGTCACAAAGCATTGCTGCCTGGTTTATCATTTAAGTAAGCTGAGTGGCTAGAGAAGCATCAGCAGGTGGTAATGGTGCTTACCGCCAAGCCCAGTGACCTCGATTCTATCCCTGGAATCCACGCGGTGAACAGAGAGAGCCACCTGGACGTTGTCTTCTGACCTCCACACATGCGCTGTGGCAGGAGTGCGCATGTACACATGCACACAAATAAGCTTTTAAAAAAAGATCAGGCGGGGGTGGCACACACCTTTAGTCCCCCTCCCCCCAGCACTCGGGAGGCAGAGACAGGTGTGAGCTTGAGGCCAACCTGGTTTACAGAGTGGGTTCCAGAACAGCCAGGGCTACCTGGGGAAACCCTGTCTGTGGTCGGGGGCGGGGGGGGGGGAGTAAAATGAGATGCACAAAAGCCAGATGTGATGGCGCACACCTTTAATCCCAGCACTTGGAAGGCAAAAGCAGGTGGATCTTTGTGAGTTTGAGGCCAGCTTGGTCTCGAAAGCAAGCCAGGGCTACTCAGAGAGACGCTATCTGGAAACCCTTGCCAAAGAAAAGACACATAACCAACCCAGCTAGGCGCTGTGGCCTTGGGTCCTAGCAGCTGCTGTATCAGGGGAGCGGCTGCTTGGGTATAAAATTCAGTTCACATTTGGAGTTTTGCTTCTTATAGAACTGGAACTCGAGTATCTGAGCATGCTCTCACTCCAGTAAGTAGGTTTTGATAGCACCACATGCATTGAATCCTCCAGGGTCTAAAGTGGAAACATGGTAATATTATGAAAAGGCTTTTTGACAAAGAATAAAGTTTGTTCTACAGGTTACTGAGCAACCAACGTACATTGGTGAAGTTCAAATTGAAGAACCCTTATCTGAAATTCCTAGGCCCAGGAACCATTGGGTTTGGGACATTTTCCAGTTCTGCAATATTCACATGTTCATAATGAGATGGTTGGAATAGAACATGAATTTAGATATGGAGTTCACTTAGATTCCTGGCATATCTTACATGTATAGCCTAAAGATATTTCATAGTGTTTTCAGTGGACTTCACATGAGATCACACATGGAATTTTTATGTGTAGAGTCATAGAAGTGCTCAAAAAATTTTTGAATTTTGAAGCATTTGAAATTTCAGACCATGCAGATTACATGTAAAAAACACATATGCAGCACCCAGATTGGGCATTCCAGATTCTGGCAGTATTTGTCTTCATGTCAGTAGTTTCTTAATCTTTAATTACCAAATTTTACAAGAAGTATATTATTTTTAAACTTCCCTCCCCTCCTTGTATAATGAGATGGAAAATTAATTGTCCCATGCTCCTCACTTCTAATGCAAACAAATCACTGGACCAACGGAAGGACTCGCACTTTTCCCCTCCCCAGTGTTTAGCCCGAGTGAAAGCGCCCGTCATTATTCTGAATAATGTATCTTTATTTCTCCCAGCAGTGCAACCCAGAGAGCGCCTGCTGCTTCCCCATCTGCTCACAGTATTAGTGCCGCCACCCCAGACAGGACCCGCTTCCCCCGAGGGAGCTCCAGCCGAAGCACCTTCCATGGGGAGCAGCTCCGAGAGCGGCGCAGTGCTGCTTACAATGGGCCGCCTGCCTCCCCGTCCCATGAAGCTGGTGCCCTTGCACACGCCAGAAGGGGAACGTCCACCGGGATAATAAGCAAAATCACTTCCAAGTTCGTCCGCAGGTCAGTACCACACAGTTGGGTTTCAAACCTTAAATCCTCAAATCCAAGTATCTTAGCAGAGAGACCATCAGTGATCTTATGCAGTTTGGGCAGGGATACGGAGTGGCACCTTGTGAGAGAAAGACCTACAGTCCACCCACAGTCTGTGCCAGGAGTCAGAGGATGTGTGGGCAACTGTTCTCAGGGTGCTGGGGGGATCGTCAGTCACCAGGGCACTGGACTGAGCAGTGAGATGGCTGTGAGCCCCTGGTTCTTACAGTGTCTTTCAAGGTTGGGCCTCTTTCCTCTCTAGACTGGTTTTTCCTGCCTCACAAACCAGCTTCTCCTTCCAAGGTCTCCTTGCCTTTTCCATCACCTCTAAACATCAGCATGCACGGGACAGACTTGGGACTGCTTTCTGCCAGTTTTCTGACTTCCCTTGGTTATCTCCTCATGATGTGGCCATAGATGGCCTCTCATTTTGACAGCCTCGGTCTTGACCCGAGCTCTCCCAGAGCCTCATCCCCATAGATCAAGTTGCCCGAAGCTCCACATCTCCGCATTGTGTTTCAGCCTCCAAGCCCCACTCTCCCCTGTTCTTTCCATTTTAGAAGTGGTAGCTCCATCCTCCAGTTGCCTCAAAGTTGCCTTTGATTCCTTTCCACATTTGCAAATGGCTCTTCTCAGTACAGTCTTTCCTGCCACTGCCTCAAAGTCAAAACCACTGTCAATCTTCACTCCTACCTGGTCTCCTTCATCCATATATACTCTGTTTATATATATTATTTATATATAATTCTGATTAAGTTACTTCCTGATTTAAAACACCCATTAGGACTAAGGGCATAGCTTACCTAGCATGCACAAAACCTTCCATTTGACCCACAGACTGCAAACAAAGAAAAAGAAAATAAATAGGAAAGGAGGGGGTTAATTAGCTTTTGTCTTGCTGAGACTATAGGTATAGGCACATATAAGCCTATGCCTGCTCCTCCTGTCTGACCTCCTGCTTCCGTTCTTCCCACCCAGAGGTATCTCTACACACTGCTAGGAGTTTGTCCTTACATTCATTATCCTTGCAATCCTGCCTTGCTTGCTGCTGCAAGCTTGAGGGCTTCCCAAGTAGAAGGGAATGGCCTTTGTGCTCAGTTAAGTGTAAATTGCTGTATATACAGTATTTGCTTTTGTATTGCAGAGCCATGCTAAGCTGCATGAACTGTTGCAGCCAGCTGTGCTGTTGTGTCCTATCCACCTCCCATCAGGTCACTTAGAACCAATTCCTTGGGCTGCCCCATCCCAGGAAGGCTAGACCAACATGTGACTGGATTGAGTAAGGAAGATCCCATTCTGGATGCTTAGAGCTTACCAGCAGTGCACCCTGTGAACAGGACAGAAAAGTCAGACACCTTTTGGGTACGGGTGTTTCATCTTCCAGTGGGGTCAACAGTGTAATTCTGTTGCTACGGTAGAGAGCACTGCCCATCTGTGCAGTGGATCAGAGCAAATGAACTGGCTCAGACACGTGAGAGTGAAATGACTTTTACAGATGGCACCGAGTGTTTAATATCCTGACTAGTGAAAATAGCAATTATTATAAAAAAACAGAAATTTAAGACACCCCATTTGAGAATGCAAATAAATTTATTATTCTTTTCAGTTCTGAAAAAAACAATGTCCTTTGCACAGTATGTCTATGGAAAGAGGCCTGTAGTTAGAGCCCTGCAGACTTGGGAGGCTGTAACGTTTAGTGCCTGGATTGAGTTTGCCGTGCAGTGCAGCAGCTCCGTACTGAGGGGGTGGAGAGAGGAGGGCAGTGCTGACTTCAACCCTGCTGTGCACACTTTATATAAAAATATAAATGTGGAAAGGCTAAAACATTAAAAAAAAAAAACCTAAGTGTTCCAGATGGTAATTTTCCTAGCTTCTCAAAGGTTTTGTTCTATCACAAGCTACCTCTTAGATTAGATTATAACTTGACTCGGTTTCAATCACCTTTGAAATATCAGTAGAGTTATAATTTTGGAAGACCTTAAAATATTAGTCACCTTCAATATAAAGACAGTTAGCAGTTTTTCTGGTTTTATTTCACAGATTTAGATCTAAGTGAGATTATTGTTCTGTTCATTGTTCAGTCTGTTTTAGACTTACCTTTGTGGATAGGCTGCTGAAGACTGTGCGTGGGTTCTTGGCATAACTTCTGAAATAAATTCATGGTCTACTTCAGAATTAGTATTTATTGTTAGAAAACCATATTGGGATCACCTTCTTTCATTTTTTTTTAAAAAGGCTTGTTTATGTGTATGCGTGTTTTGTCTGCATGCATGCATACCAGAAGAGGGCATCAGATTCCATAGGACCGCAGTTATAGATGGTTGTGAGCCACCATATGAGTGCTGAGAATTGAACCCATGTCCTCTGGAAGAACAGGCAGTACTCTTAACTGCTGAGCCTTCTCTGCAGCCCCAGGCTCATTTTCTTAATCAATTCAATCAATCTGTTTCCCCACCCCTATGTTGTGTATGTGTGTGTGTGTGTGTGTGTGTGTGTGTCCCAGAAGATGGTGTTGTGTCTCTTGTCATCTTGTCACTCTCTACCTCATTTCTTGAGACGAAGTTCTCTTTCTAAACCTGGGGCTTGCTGTTTGGGCTAGCATAGCTGGCCACCAGGCCCTCAGGACACCCCCAGAAGACGTGCCCCAACTCAGGTTCTCACGCTTGCACAGAAAAGATTTAACCCACTGGTCAGTCTTCTAACCACCGCCTTAGGTGCTCAGCCTCCAAACTATGTTTAACTGCAAGGTTAGCACATTTGTTCAACTGAGCAACAACCTCTACAAGTGAAGTCTAGTATTGCTATTGAGAGTTATTAAAACTTACTTAACCTTACATTATGCTAAACTAAGCCAAAAGATAAATTATTAAGTTATAGTCCTGACTCTGGGTTGGAAGATTGTATCTAAAGAACAGCTAAGTTTTCGTCTAATACGCCATCGACAGTATCTAGTGGGCACTCGGGAAGTGGCAGCAGCACATGCTGGGGTAAAAGTGTGAAGAAGGATTCACACCTGGGACTAATGAGGACGCTGACTTCAGTGTCTTTTATTTATGGGTTTTCTTGATCTCCTATTGCTTTTAAAATTGTTAAATCTCCACCTTCTCTTTATTTTTGAGGGATCCAAGTGAAGGCGAAGCCAGCGGCAGAACCGACACAGCCAGGTGAGCTACAGGTGCTGGGTGCTCCCACACCTGGTGACCAGGGCAGGGTGGTAATTTGATTGCGTCTGCACTTTGAATCCATATTCAAAGAATAGTAGGCTTTCCTAATGTCATCTAGCTCGTCAACTTATCAACTAACTTTGAATGGCATAGTTGGTAAAGAATTGGGCTTCCTGTCTGTGAGATGAGTGTCTGCTTCACCTGTGAAGCAGAGAGCTTCCTAGAGAATATGCACTGTTCTCCTTCTGTAATGTGGGGTCACTTAGGTGAACACTGAGGTAACTAAGTGTGCAGAGGATTTCATCATAGTGATATATTTAGCTAAATATTCGATCTTGGACCACATCGTAAAACTATACACTGACATGCTTTCTGGATTTTTCCCAGAGAAAAGTAGAGAAGACAATGAAGTAAATACTTTCCTTGTCCATTGGTAGTCTTTGGCATGCATTTCCATGTCTGTTCAGTAGTCTTTGGTGTGAATTTCCATGTCTGTTCAGTAGTCTTTGGTATTTATTTCCGTGTCTGTTCAGTAGTCTTTGGTATTTATTTCCGTGTCTGTTCAGTAGTCTTTGGCTTTTATTTCCGTGTCTGTTTCGTGGTCATTGGCATGTATCTCTGTAACTTACTCTCTGTTTTCTCAAGATTACAGTTTTTAGCACTTTGGAGGTTCAGGTATCTGGGAGGAAAGGAACTGCCTTATTATATTCCTTTTTATATTTTATAATATTTTATATCTTAAATATATAAATGTATATGTATGTATTTATAGGAAAGGCATAAATGTCTTTCAAAGATAGATTTCACAAATGAGGGAGGGATGTTTATAGGCAAAACTGCAATGTATCTGTATTTGGATGACGGTTTAATATATTTAATACAAGGTACTTTGAGTCATGGAAGTCCATTAAGTCTACCCTCGTATGGTTACTTGAGATGGTTTTGTGGTTCTATTTGTGCAATACCTACACACCAAAACTCAATGTTGGTCATCTCTTGTGCTCAGCATAGTTCTGGGTGCCTGGGTGTCAGAAATGAAGCAGGCAGATGGCCTGGATCTTATGATACAGGCGAGGTCAAGAGATAGTGTATTCAAATGGCTTGAATGAGAAAGAAAGTAGAATTAGAAGGGGTGGCCATGCAAGGACAGGAGTCTGGGTGATCAGGGACTCTGGAGAAAACAAGCAAAGATTGGGGGAGAGAAAGGAAGTTGTCCATGTAGAAAGAAGGCAGCCTTGCCTGTGCAGGAGCTTGGAGAGGAGCGCACAGGCCTGTGGTCAGGGACAGCATGCAAGCCAGCATGTCCCCATGGGAGAGAGCAGAGAGGGAAGTGATATAAAAGGGGTGGAGGCCACAGGCTGCCTTCTCCGCCAGTTTGCACATGCCTTTAGAGAAAAGGGACAGAGCAGAGCCTGCATGCTGTGAGAGGTCCTGACAGTAGCGGTCACCCTCCCAACTGTCTGTTGGAAACCGCTTTTCTTCTGGAGTCATTGCATAGCTCCTACACAAGAAGGGCAGAAAAGGGGGAAATGTTTATATTCTAATACTGTGTTTTATCAGGAGAATCCTAGTGGTGGCTGCTGTGTGTATCTTTGTACATGTATATGCATGTGTATAGGTGTGTGCATATGGGGAGGACATGTCTGTGTGTTTGTGGTATGTGTATGTACAGAAAATGAAGAATATAGAAAAAACTATTAAGTTTTCACTTTCAACTGCAAATTCCTTCCCAGGAACAAATGCACCTGAGAAAGTTTGCTGCTTTAGACTGAAGATGCTAAATGCCAAAGTGCATGGTGCCCTGGGCCTGTTTGCAAGCAGCGTGGTAGTGTGCAACTCTGGTCCCTATGAGGGCAGACTGCAGACTGGAAAGTTCAACATTTTATGCTTACAATTTCTTTGCCAAGCAGAACTTTTGTTTTAACTTTTCCCCTTTGCCCTCTTCTTCTAGAAGTACATCTGGGGAGCCGAAAGAAAGAGACAAGGAAGAGGGCAAAGACTCCAAGCCGCGTTCTTTGCGGTTCACATGGAGCATGAAGACCACAAGCTCAATGGACCCCAATGACATGATGAGAGAGATCCGGAAAGTGTTGGATGCCAACAACTGTGACTACGAACAGAAAGAACGGTTCTTGCTCTTCTGTGTCCATGGCGACGCGAGGCAGGACAGCCTTGTGCAGTGGGAGATGGAAGTCTGCAAGTTACCTCGGCTCTCGCTGAATGGGGTCCGCTTCAAGCGAATCTCTGGGACCTCCATTGCCTTTAAGAACATTGCATCCAAAATAGCAAACGAGCTTAAGCTGTGAAGCTGTGTGAGCTTCAGGATCAGGGAAGATGCCCCACAGCTGAGGTGCAGGTTGTGAGTGCACAGATTCCTGTGTAGAATCTGTCCTTAACGCAATAGGGTTATACATAGTCATGAACTGTAAAATTAAAGTCAGTATGAGCTATAATAAGACTCTGTAGCTTAAAAAGTAGGTTCACATGTACAGGTAAGTATATTGTGTATTTCTGTTCATCCTCTGTTCATAGAGTTGTATAATAAAATATGATTGCTTTAAAACCTGTATACTTGTCTGGGTCTCCAGAAATGTATGTTTAATGCTTTGAGTTGAAAGTGGTTTCCCTGTTATTTACGTTCTGGTGGGTTTTTAAATTCATACCTCCATCATGCTATTTTAAAAATTGTGTCCAGAATTAAAAGTGCACAGAAATAGTCTTTAAAATTGTAGCATGGACTTTATAAAATTATTTTAAATCATCTTTAAACCAGAAGTTGACAGTGGTCGGTGTCATCCTGTTTCTCCTGCGTTTCTTGCTCTCAGCCTGTGTCAGACAAGATGTGGCCAGGGGACACAACAGGTTTACAGTGTCCGCACCTAGACTTCTAAACACAGTGAAAAGAAAGCCACAGCTCTGCCTCAAGCTAACTCAGAAGTGCCGGAATCAAATCTTTATCAAGTTTGCTTTCCCTTTGTTTTCTGACCTGCTAATCAGCAGCAGAGAGTGAAAGAATACATACATGGTGGTTTGCTGGGCTGCTGTGAAGTAAACCAGCACTTGGGTTTGCTGCCTTCGGTACGTGCAGGGTAACTGGGCCACCAGAGTGCTGGGGCGTCTCATAGCACAAGCTCCTCCGGACAGTGTTGATGAAGGCGTTGGCTAAGATATGATGCTGCCTCAGGAACTGACTGGCGTTGGGAGCATTTGTCCCAGTGTCTTCCCAGCCTCCATCCTCCCGTGCCACTGTAGTGTCTGCAAGTGCTCAGACCCGAGAGCTAGGTGTGCTCTCCGCATTCATTTATGAATTTATGCTTGCCCGGGGTTCACTTTGCTCCCTCAGAACCCATTTGTTTTCAGTATTTTGCCCAGGTTACCAAGTTTCTTCCACATCTACCCGTAATGTGCAGCTCTGTAACTGGCCGTTTACCTTCTCTTCTTTCATTAGTGCTGTGCGTGGCGTAAAGCCACTAGTAACGGTACCTTTTTAACGCTCACTTTTGTACTGAAAAGCCTTGGAGGTTGACTGTGCAATGTTATTTAATGTTGTGATTTACTGTAATATCAGCATATGGGCCCCATCCGCACACTCCTGAGAAACAGAGGATGTTCTCAAAGCTCACCAATGGAAAGCAAGCCAGTGCTGTGATCAGTGCTGTGGTCAGAAAGTGAGTGGGAGCTGCCGGTGTAGGCAATGGGCTGTACCTCCTGGCTTCCCGAAGAAGGTGTTCTTATCTTCTGTACCATCCTGTGATGTAGCTTTCTTCTTGACTGTTCTAAATGGTGTGTTTTCTTGCCTTAGGGAAGGATGATGTTTGGGAGGGAAAAAGCAACAAAAGAGAAACTGTGTAGCCCCTTTTTAATCTGGTGTTCATTTGAAACCTTTGATGCAGATCCGCATTCACTCACTGGTGCACACGGAAACCTTACTTGAAAAGATCTCATAATAAAGCGTTTGTCTTTTGCTCTTTGTCGGGATCACCTGTGTTCTGCTTGGAGCGCCCTCTGAGCGTATTCTTTCCCGTGCCGGTTCACTCGGCTAGCAAAGGGGGCAACTGTAGGCTCTCAAGAGCTCATTCTGGCAAGGAAGCGTCATAGATCTCCAGGAGTTCTGGTCACTGACATACATTCCAGAACAGAGGCTCCAGGCCTCTTCCAAGACACAGGCCAGGGTGCTTGTGGTTTCTCATTCCAGCCAACCCCTGTGCTTTATGGAAGGGAAGTTTATTTCCATATTCCATATTTTTCATGAACTAAAAATGAAATTTTGACACTCACTTTATAGTATTGTTTCATGTGTTCATGATAACATCATTTTGAAGACTGGGGAATTTTAATATGTTTGCATAAATGAACACCTTGCTATATGATAGCAGGATTTCCTTGTCTCTGTCGAAGTACTATTTGATATGATATGCCTTGTATTGTTTTTTTAGAAAATAGGATATGTTATTTTGTTTAACAGCAAAAGGTAAAAAAAAAAAATAGGATAAAAATGAAATCTACTTTAGAACCGTGACCCCATCAATAATATTCTGTGGGATAAAATTTGATTTTAAACACAAAGATGTTAGGATGGGTGATTGTCACTGAAAGTGCCATTCCATACCCAGCTTCCTGCGAGCACAAGATTACGCTTGACCTGTTGAAATGAACAAGATTTTCTCTGCCTTGTTTTTAAGATACCTGTGGAGAGAAGGATGCCTCTGAAGCCATGTAAAGAGACTGTATAGATGTTCCCACCACTCCATCACTGTGGTCCACTGGGGAGTTGACAGAAACACACACACGGTCAAAAGAACATGAATGGGTATCATTGAAAGTGTCCCTCTGCCCCCAAAAGACAATAAATGATCTGATTTGGAAATGCAGGGATGCTTGTGTTCTGGGTAACAATAGCAAGGAAAGTCAGAATGGGAAGGAGTCGAGAGGTGAAGTTAGGCGCAGCTGTATAGAAACAGGCGGGAAGATTGCTGCAAGTCCCAGGCCAGGCAGGGTCGCATGGAGTAGTCTGTCCCAGCAAACAAACAAAACTAAACACAATGTACTGGGAACCTCAACTCACACTTAAACATTAACTCAGCAAATTTATTGAGTGCGAATATACATCAGGTTCTGGGTTCTTAGGGAAACAGCAATAAAAAAAACTTACAATAGAAATATACAGATAGAACACATAAAGGCTTACAGGATGGAGCCGGGAAGTCTTTTCTGGAGGATAAGGAGGGCATAGGCCACGGACATTGCAACAAATGTAGCAAGATAGAGGGGTGTGACAGTGTTGACATAAATACAAACTGGCTTTGCAGACATTGGTATGGCCCAGCCATAGAAAAGTTTGTCCCCTTATTGCGTGGGCAAGGCAGTAGAGAAAGGGCTCTTGCTCACTGTTAGTGTGGTCTGTAAAGTAGGGAAGTATTTCGGGAAACTGTGACTGGTCTTTAGACATTAAAAGAACTGCCATGATCCAATGATGCCGCTACTCGGTGTGTGTCCAAGTGACAGGAAATGAGTATGTTGAAATGATACCTGCATTCTGCATCCATGTTAGTATTATTCAGGATAGCCAAAATGTAAGGAGATGCAGAAAAGGCAGCGTGCATACAGAATGGAGTACAGTTCTACCCTGCAGAATGAAGGAAGGCCTGTCCCTGTCAAATGAGGTGTGCCAAATGAGAAAATAAAACCGAGGCACCTCAGGGCTGGTGAGAGGGCTCAGTGAGTAAGGCCACTTGCTGCCAAACCCGATGGCTTGAGTCCCCCTCCAGACCCTACGTGGTAGGAAAGTACTGACCCCTCCTCTGGCGGTCACATGCATGGTGTGGCTCATACAGACCCACACAGACAAACAGATATGTAAATAAACTGTGCTATAAATATCAAAGGCGGGGGGTCTCACTGCCCAGAAACCACTGCTTTGACATTTTCTGTGAAAGGCTGTGTGTGTTCCTATTGAGTCTGAAGGCTGGGGACTGCTCAGAGAAAGAGCATGGCCGTGAGGTGGCGGTAGATCAGCATGCAGAAGGGATTCAGATGCAGTTTGGCTGGCTGCCATAGAGAAGCCTCCCAGAGGAAGGCCTTCCAGAAAGTGCCAGGACCTCCAGCCAGAAGAGAATGGGAGAAGAGGCTTCTGTGGAGAGACTGGATCAGAGCTCCAAAGGGCAGCATCCCTGTGGGGTCTCTTCAGAGCCCCCAGGCTTTGTCTTACCTATGGTTAGAAGAAGTTGCGTAGTTTTACAAATTATACAAAGCAAACAGACTCTAAAATATGAAATATGTACCTAGAGATGTGTTTGTCTGGACGATACTGAAAGCAGTCGGGGGCAGGAGGATGCTGAGTCTGCCTGCAGCAACCCTAAACTAAGCCCCAGGCTGTGCCACTGCAGTAAACAACCTAGGGCAACCTTTAACCCAGAAACAGTCCTTTATAACACGAAACCGGGCTCAGTGGAGAAAAGCCTGGTGGTTTGAGTTCAATGACGTGGTAGGAGAAGCAACCCCCACAAGTTGTCCTGTGACCCGCACCTGCGCTTCTGTGTAATTAACCTTACGGTTTCCTGTCCTGCCTTTCGATTCTGCTGTTTGGGGAGAAGTGCCAACACACTCAGAAAGACACCGCCGGAGACTCTTGGGTGGCACTTGGTGTGGCCTGTGTCGATCTAGTGTCTGTTCTACCTAAAGAGGCCACTACCTTTCCCCACTTTTTCTGCACAAACTTGCAGTCCTTCTCTCTCTTAAATGATCGTCTTTCACTAAATGAAAATCCCTGCAGGATGTTATGATACATAGCCTTAACCGGAGCGCTAGGGAGGCAGAGACAGGGGGATCGCTGTGAGTTTGAGGCCAGCTAGGGCAGCATAATGAGACCCTGCCACCAACAGAGAGAGAGAGAGAGAGAGAGAGAGAGAGAGAGAGAGAGAGAGAGAGAGAGAGAGAGAGAGAGAGAGAGAGACTCTGGCTCAGTGGTTAACAGCACTGGCTGCTCTTGTAGGGGACCCAGGTTCCCTTCCCAGCACCCATGTGGCAACTCACAACTACCTGCAATTCCAGTTCTAGGGTGTCTGATAGCCTCCTCTCCCTTCCAAGAGCACCAGGTACATATGCAGTACATGTACATACATACAGACAGACAAACAGACAGACAGACCAAACGATCATACACATAAGTCCTAAAAATTTAACTTGACGTTTTTAATCATAAAATGCACTTTTTTCCCTCACCCACCTCAGCTCTTTCCCACTGTCATTGTGGCCACCATACTATGTGAAAACAGGAAGACAGCGCTGCTTTCCAGGAGTGGCACAGGCCAACGGCAAGCAGGGCCTCAAAAATAACTATCCCAGCCAAAGTTCAGTGCGAGAGTGGTCCTCGGCTGTCCACTTCCTGGGGTGGGGTAAGAGCAAGACCATGGGTGGGAAACTGAACTGGCCCAGGTGGCCACAAACACAGCCCAGACCTGGACCCCTTCTGTCCTAGCCTCTCCCGTGTTCTCCCACTCAATCAGTTTTTCAGACGTGTGTGCTTTATCTGAGCTGTGCTGCTTACAGAGATCAATGGATTGCTGCTCTTTGCACGAAACTCAGAGAATGTGCACAGATTTGTTGATAACTGGCAGCTTGGCACATCTCTCTCTGGTGCAGCCATTCCTGCCCACCTGCTAGCTGTGCCATTTTGTGGGACTCACCCGGTACCCCCAGGTCACAGTGCACATTGCGCAGAACACATAGTCCTCCCAGCCCTTCCAGAAGTGGGATCCAGAGTCAGTAGATCAGAACGTCAGAAGCAGGGCCCCCCTTCCTCTAACTCTGTGGTGCACTGCTGAGAAGCACTGTCCTCTCAGGCCCTCTGGGGATACACCAGGAGCACCCAGAGCACTTTAGCGGGGTGAACCACGGATCTATCCTTCCTCAGGGAAGACCAACCATTCTTTCACTCCAGACCAGACAGAATAAACAGGACATCAAGGATTGCTAGAAAACACTGTGTGTGGTGGTAAAGACCTGTAAAACCAGCTGTTCTGGAGACTGAGGCAGGAGGATTATGAAGTTCAAGACCAGTATGGGCTACACCGTAAGTCGCTGTCTCAAGAAGAGGAGGAGGAGGGAAGTGGAGGTGGGCGAGCAGTCCAGTGGTGGCGTGTGAGATAGCAGGTGTTTCCCCAGTGTCAAAGCAAAGACCGTCACTGGGGACAGGGACTGTCCTCGGCTCTTGACCCTGTCAATGTTGCTATTTGAAAATTGAATGGCCTCAAGACAAGAACAGAACAGACATTTCTTTAAAGACTGTGCTTTGGCTTTATGTATGCGAGTGTCTGTGTATCATGTGTGTGCCTGGTGCCAGAAGAGGGCGAAGAGGGCGTCAGATCCCCTAGAACTGGAGCTGCATGTGGTTGTGAGCTACCATGCAGGTATTAGGCACTGAATCTGGGTCCCCTGCAAGAGCAGCCAGTGCCCTTAGCTGCTGAGCCCTCTCTGGCCCCATTTTTCTCTGCTCATCTGTTTGAGGAGTTTAGGGCTAATCTGTGTACTTTTGCTTCAGCGGTTAAGTACAAAGCGGATCTAAAACTTGAGCTGTGGTGTCTCTTTAGTCGCTTGTTTTAAGAGAGTAATTCTGTTTGTCAAAGGATTACACTGTGGGGAATAAACGCATTTAGAGCGAGGATAGATTTTCTGTTCTCAGGGTGTTTGGACAGAGGCCTAAGACACTGTTTCATTCCAAACCTCTCTGCTTCAGAGAGAGAGGATTCAAAGATGATGTGATCAGATCTGGCCAAAGTCTTGGTCAACACGCTCTTAACCCTGCTTCTGGAACCTCAATTCCTCTGCTGCTGCTTTTTTCTGGTGTCTTCGACCACCACCCAACAGACTCCGTGGGATCCCTGTTTCAGAAAGATTTGCTTCATCAAACCACGTGCAAGCAATAACTCATGTGTCAGTCAGAGTCTGGTCTGTGTGAAGAGCCTGCTGGGCCAGTGAGTGGGGACAGTCCTAGACTGGGGGGGGGGGAAGACAAGGACTATTGTAGAATCAGGAGACGGGAAAGGAGTCAGTCACCACAGAGAAGTACAATTAACAACTGTTTCAGGCCCCTTCTCCTTCCCAGCCGTCAACCTATTTCTCTAGGAACCTTACCAGAAATCCCACTTGCCAGGAAGACATGCCCTCATCCTCCTGAGCAACTCAGCTATCCCTGCATTCACATTATCTTTCGTTTTCACCCATGGCTTCACTGAAGCCACCTTGTAATCTCATTTATCAGAGGACACAAAAGGAGAGAGACGTCCTTAGCAATCTTTTAAATTGCAATTTGAGAGCCCACAAAATGGCACATATGACTAGAGCCAGGACAAGCTCAGCTCTCCACGGAGAAGCAGGTACTCACACACCTTGGTATGTCTTCCTCCCGAGCGCTCTCTTTCTCTTAGCCCTCGAGCTTAAAGTCTAGATTAAAATGCCTTTAACTAGTTCCCAACTCTGCTTCAGACCGCTCCTGAAATCCGAGTCTGCATCCAAGCCATGAATCCCAGTTTGGCTTGAGTGAAGGACCTTAAAATGTTAAGAGAACTCCTCAGGCTACTGAGGGTGACAGGGTGGGGCCGTGGCTCTACCCCACAGGGCTGGCAAGCTCACAGCACAGAAGGGCACACCCCTTCTTGTAATAGTTATTCTCATTGGTGTGTGTGATGTGTGCACGGATGCCACGGCAGGTACGTGAAGGTCAGAGCCGAGTCTCCACCACCGTTCCGTACGTTCTGAGGGTTGGACTCGGGTCATGGGGCTTTCTCATCACCATTGCTGGTGGAGCCATCTCTCCAGCCCTCACTTCTGACAGTCTGGGAACACAGCTGACATCATCACTTCCTGCTATTATTGGGAGGTCCAAGAAGGCCCTGTTTGCAGCCTGAGTCCTGCCACAGCAACTGGAACCCTGTGGCTTGGTCTTCTTGACAAACACTGCAAGTCCTCACAAAACCAGTTGGTCTTGGAGCTCACACTTCCCCCAAATAGTGTATTTCTCCTTGTTGTCTTAAAAGTGGCTGAAGTCTATCCTGTCTTTGTGTGGATTCTTTGCTTTCTAAATTCACTTTTGTGATATAAGTGTCTTTCCATTGGGTACCACGGCACTTTAAATCATTCCATGGATCTCTTAAATTTAAATGTAGTGTCTTCATAAATTCTTTCAATCTTGGAATTCTACTTTTTTTTTTGTACTGTATCAGGAGGACAGAAAAACTTCGGGTATTTTTAAAAGACATCCAAAAAATGTGTCTTTTATGCATATAGTCTCCTTTTATTGTGTGTGTGATCACATGCAGGTGGGTGCACATGTGTGCAGGTGTGTGTAAACATATGCATATGGAGGTCAGAGGTCAACCGTGAGTGTCATTCCTCCACAATCTTCTATATTATTCTTTTGTCTTCTGGCCTCCAAACATATACTGTGGCATGCATCAAACATATGCCTATTTATTATTATTATCAGATTAAAAAGTAAGGAAGTTATTTTTTATTTACCTAAGAGACAAGCCTCAGGGAACATCTTGGAGGGAGTTTCTAGATTTGGTTAGTTAAGACAGGAAGACCCACCCACCAAAAACATGGGCAGCATCATTCCATGGTCTGGGAGCCGGACTGAACCAGAAGGAGAAAGTGAGCTGCCACCAGCATTCATCTCTCCCTGTTTCCTGACAGCAGATGCAAGGTGACCAGCTGCCTCACACACCTGCCTCCTTGCCTTGCTTGCCATGATGTGTGTCTGTCTGCCTATGGACTGCCAAAGTAAAACCTATCTCCTTTGCTTCTATGTGTATGAGTGTTTGGCCTGCGTATGTATGCACACTGCATTCATATCTGGTCCCTCAGAAGCCAGAAGAGGGAGCTGGATCCCCTGGAAGTGGAGTTGCAGACAGATGGAAGCTGCCATATGAGTCTTAACATAGAAAGCAATCAGGCATCTACAAGTCAAGGGCAACAGGCTTGAGGAGAGCCCGAATCTGCTGACTCTGATAGAGACTGTTGAGAACTCTGAATGCAGCGGTTCCAGGAATGTCTGTGGTTTTCTGGCCAGGAAAGGCAGAAGGGAGCTCTGGCTTTTCATCTCCTAAACATAAGCCCTGCCTGAAAGCTGGAGGGAGGGCAGGATGGAGCTCCAGTCCTTCTGGTAAATAGCTTTGGAAATGGGTTTTCTTTTTCTTTCTTTCTTTTTTTAGATTTATTTATTTATTATGTATACAGTGTCCTGTCTGTCTGTGTGCTTGCTGGCCAGAAGAGGGCACCAGATCTCATTACAGATGGCTGTGAGCCACCATGTGGTTGCTGGGAATTGAACTCAGGACCTCTGGAAGAGCAGTCAGTGCTCTTAACCTCTGAGCCATCTCTCTAGCCCAGAAATGGGTTTTCGTGGTGAGCATGAGTTGAGACCTGTCTCTCAATTTCAGCCCATCTCCTACATGATGCTAGTGCCAACTCTTGAGTGGGGAATGCTGCGGTATCCTTGACTGAGGCTCTCTGAGCCACGTGAAGAGAAAGCTGTTTCCTCCTGATCAGAAGAATGGAACTTAACTCTGGCCTTAGGAGGAGATCTCACATTCCAAGCTACCTAAAGCATAGGAGCTAATCCTGCACTTGTCCATCATTTGGCCAGGGATAAACCCTCCTGATGACCACCTTACTAAAGAACTGGGTGGAATAATTATCCCTTAATCAGATAATGGATTCTCTTCCCCAGAAGCCTCCACTGTAAAGCCTCTGTGACCGCCACAGAGCCAGTATCTGATGCAAAACACACTGGGGTTTATTGATTACAATTTAGCTAACTTGCATTGCACAATCCAACACTCCAACACAGCAGATGGGGGGGGGACACGGCCCAGAGCTCTCGGGGTAATGGGTTTTTAAAGGGGAAAACTGCAAGCAGGGTGGCACATGACTTGGTGTTTCGGGATTGGGTAGAAGTATACAACTTTTGAATTTGTTGTTGGGGTACTGGGAATTTCAAAACAGCATTAATCAGGTACCTACAAAGACAACTGAAGCAAGCAGATGTAAACAGATGTTTGGACACCCTGGTGGGGTCACTTTGACCAGGACTGGCACAGTGTCTTGGGAATGAATGTTTATGACTGTTGGGCTGCATGGACCTCCTTAGTTAGGTCCTGTCTGAAATGGAGTTCTAACTCAAAAATGGAGTTTGTTTTGCTACTTCAGTCACCTTTCTGGTTGTTGAGATGAATCATCTGATGGAGACAACTTAGAGGAGGAATCGGTTTTGTTTATGGTGTCCGAGGATCTGGCCTGTGTACACGTGAGCAGAACACTGTGACTGTGGGAGGCAGAGGCTGGTCTTCAAGTCAGAGAAAAGAATACAGACCATGGGGCTATACAGCTGTGAGCAAGGTGAGTGCTGGTTACACAGCCTGAGTCCTCTGCGAGAACCCCAAGTGTTCTTAAGCACTGAGCCACATCTCCAGCCAGCTTGATCTACAAGCAAGTTCCAGGGCAGCCAGGGCTCTACTACACAGAGAAAACGGTCTCAAAAACAAAACAAAACATTATCACATCCCTAAAATGTTAAGGAGGCAATTTAATGTGAGAAGGTTTGAGTTGAAAACAACAAGAGTCTTACTTGATTCCTGTAACCATTTATAGCTAGCTCTCCTTCCTATAGTGCGAAATGGGAGCTCACTTGCTATGTTTGTTAGATGTTGTCCACATTCCATCGTCAAGAATGTGGTGTCTAAACACCTGTTCAGTTTTCAGCGGTGGAACTCCACCCTTTATTTCGCCATAAGTATGTGTGGAATGCTTCAATAGGACCTAGTAATACTGGTGGTCAGACGTGAAAACGGTGGGGAGACAAAAATACACGTGTGAAATGAACTCAGGATTTAAAAAAAAAAAACACTGCATTTCTTATATGTGTTCAAAACACGGCATCATGAAGCCCTCGCTGACCCTAAACTTACCATGTAGCCAAGGATAAATTTGAATCCCTGATCCTCCTGCCTCACTTCGGAATTCTGTGATTACAGCGTGTGCTACCGTGCTGGGGTTCATGAGGCGCTGGGGATGGGACCCAGGACTTCGTGCCTGCTAAGCAAGCATTATCCCAACTGAACTACACCCCCAGCTTTAAATATCATATTTTCATGACCATTTCAGCACATTCTCAACAGTACTCAATAATTTTCTTTTTTTCTTTTTTTTTTTTTTTTGATTTTCGAGACAGGGTTTCTCTGTAGCTTTTGGTTCCTGTCCTGGAACTAGCTCTTGTAGACCAGGCTGGCCTCGAACTCACAGAGATCCACCTGCCTCTGCCTCCCGAGTGCTGGGATTAAAGGCGTGCGCCACCACCGCCCAGCAGTACTCAATAATTTTCATGATCAATACCATCTCTGCCAATATTTTGTTTGTTTTATATCCCTGGCTATCCTGGAACTCACTGTGTAGATCTGGAATTAAAGGCGTGCCCTACCACCCCGGCCAGTTTTAAATGCGGGAAACTGGAGGCCTGCAGTTTGGAGTCTGTTTCCCATACCGTCGAACTTGCCTGACCCTGAGCTCCGGTGTTTGCAACATGGTTTTCGGGCAAGCTCCAGACCCGGTCTGGCTAAGCATTCTCTGGTCTCAGCGGCCGCAATCCCCGGCCCCACCGCCAGGCTGCGCTACGACCTCGGGTCCCCTTCGCGCACCAAGCCGGGGCGGTCCGCGGGGGCAGGAGCGGGGCGGGGCACCGAGCAAAGGTTGTCCTCAAAGCCCAGGATCTTCTCGACAGCTCCGCGGCATCATGACGGTGGGCGCCCGGCTCCGGAGCAAGGCGGCAAGCAGCTTCGCGCGCCGGGGGCCCCTGGGGCGATCTCGAGGCGCCGGGGACGAGGAGACGGATGTCATCGTGGAGCACCTAGAGGGCGAAGACGATGACCCAGCAAGCCAGGACGATACACGCGAGGAGGGCGGGCGACGCGCGGGGACTCCAAGCGCGCGCAGAGTACACCTGGCTGCGCTGCCCGAGCGCTACGAGCCCCTCGAGGAGACCTCGCCAGACGACAAGCCCAAGAAGAGGTTTCGGCGAAAACTGAAGAAGTACGGCAAGGTAAGTCCCCAGCGTCCGGCCGCCCTGATCCAGACTGAACCGGGAGTTGCCCTGGGTGGAGTTGTGCCCATGTCGCTGCCAGGACAGTCACTTGGAGGGTGGCGCTGAGCGCGCAGGCTTAGGCGGGCAGGACCCTGCGCTCGGTTGTCGCTGGTGGAAACGGAATGTTGAAGCCGTTAAGTGACTTGGAAACCGTGTAGCTGGTGGGACGTTGCAACCCAGGTGCATGGATTTCCCATCATCTCCCCGAGGCCACCCGGCCACATGAGAATGTTAGGTGATTCTGTCGTAGACTCCCAGGTTGTCCGCGGGGCCTGCTAACTCAGCCAGTACACACCTAGTGCCTGTGGAATCTCCCTGCCTCTAAAGCTGACCTCTGCACTTTGAACTTCAGATGCTCTGCCTGCCTTTTGCTTTAGTGGTGGGAGGAGGTGGGTGAGCGAGAGGAAGAATGGGGATGGATAGGCAAAGGAATGAGTTTCATTTCCTGGGTAAATGGTTCTGGCTCCCAGTTGCCCCGGCTTTGAAGTAGAATTACTCTCCTGGCCTGGAGGAGGCTACGGGAGGGTGTTTGTTGGGGTGCGTACGTGGAGGAACCACAAAACTCATTGTGTTCCAGTCAAAGTCCTCTGACTGACCTTCTGATTTTATGGTCCAGTCATCAGTGGTCAGTGGGTGACCTTTACCATAGCTGAGGCATTCAGTTTCTTGCTGGGAATTTTAGTTTATCATTCTCCTGGATGATATGGCGTTGCCCCCTCACAAGCAGGCAATGATAAAATACTTGAAGTAAAGTGGGACTTTGAGGGTACAGAAACCATTTGAAAGTGAATTGATGACACGGGGTCCTCCTTGGAGGCTGGCATTTGGAGAGGTTTTGGGGTGACCATTCTGTGCCGGGCATTGTGCATACCCTAGAGGTGCAAAAATGAATCTTAACAGTGGCTGGAGAGAGTCCAAGGCTCACTAGGGAGATGTGGCAGAGGTCGGGCACCAGCCCCTTACTACATAGCAGAGAACTTAGTGATTACTCATCCTGGTGGGGCTAATAAAATCAGGGACGCAGCCAGGCAGTGGTGGCACACACCTTTAATCCCAGCACTGAATTTTGCTTCACAAACATTTATGACCTGACGATCTGAGTTCAATCCCCAGAACCTTGGAAAACTGACGCCCACAAGTTCTCATTGACCACGAACACACTGTAGCACACATGCACACGTGTGCATGCACACCAAACACACTAGATAAATGTAATTAATAATTTTTAGAAAATAATTCAAAGTAATATTTGGTTACCCTAGAGAGTTTCTGGGCTACATGACATTCTAGCTTTAAAAAAAATATAGGGTTAAACAGCACTCAAGCAAATATTTTTTACTTCAGTTTTTCTTGTGTATGGGTGTTTTGCCTTCATAAATGTTTGTGAAGCAAATAATTTTACAGACATGTTCACGGAAGTCTCATTTACCAATGGACAAAAAGTGAAAAAAAATCCAAATATATATGAGTAGATGAACAAAATGTGGGCTAGACGCATTATGTAGTATTATTATTAATAGCCATAAGGACTAATATTTGCCATCCTGTGGCTCACCAAGATGGTAAGTGGGGAAAGCCATGGCTCCCTTTCTATGAAATGTCCAGAGAGATGAGTCCAGACAGTATGATGGTGGCTTCAGGGGCCGACAGGCAGAAGGTTGCCGACTGCGTGTATAGTTTCCTTCTAGGAAGAGAATGTTTTGGAAGCAGACAGGACTGGTGGTTACACATCATAAAGGCATTTGATGCCTCTCACTTTTTTATTTTACAAAATAACAGATGTAGAAAATAACAAAAACATGTATGTGTTTGGGGTTTTTTGTTTGTTATTTTTTGCCTTCATGCATGTTTGTACCACTTGCCTCGTGCCCACGGAGGCCAGAAGAGGGCATTGATTCCCCTGGAGCTGGAGTTACAGATGGTTGTTGGCCACCATGTGGGTGCTGGGAACTGAACCCAGGTCCTCTGGAAGAGCAGTTGGTGCTCTTAACTGTTGAGCCAACCCTCTCACTTTAGACTGGTTGGTTTCATGTTACACGAAATGGGGGGTGGGGGTGTAAGAGAGATTTTGACATGAAAAGGGTTTTGTGTTGGTGTTGTTGTTTGTTAGATTTTTTTCTTGACCAAAACAGAGAGCGAGAGATGTGGGGAAAGCTCTGGAATGTCACCCACTAACTCAGTAGTCCCAAGAAGTCCAGATGAGATCACAGCCCAAGTGAGGGGTCACAAGAGCCATCCTGGCTCTGTCTTCTCAGGCCAGCTGAGAAGGTACCAGGCTCCAACAAGAAGGAAGAGGACCAAGGAGGCCCCTTTTCTGCAAAGCCATAGAACAGTCCAGGCTCCTGCAGAAGATGGGGGTGGGATCCGTGCTCACCTCGGTTGCCAGGCGAGGCTTTCTTTTAGAAACGAATAGCTCTGATTATTGGTTATTACGGAATGTGTTTTCTTTTTGTCCCCATCGCTGTTAACTTCACCCAAGCCCCTTCCTGCTTCTATTTAAGGAAAGTTGTTGGCCTTTGTGCAACATAAAAGAGCAGGCTCACTCCCCCTGCTGCTCCACCCACCCCCACCAGCGTGGTCCTGCCCAGGAGCCAACCCGAACACTGTGCTGGCCCAGCCTTCTGGAAGCCTTTGTGCCTGGGACTCTTATATAGATCAGTGTTCCTAGCTGATTTGAAAGAAATAATTGCATTCCTGTGGTGGACGTATTACTGTTAAAATGCTATCCGCTGGGCACTGGGGAAGGAACCTGAGGCGGCGGTGTTCCGGTGTTCCGTCAGAAGGCTGGCTGGCTGCTACCTTCTTTATGTTCCATGCCTGAGGCCCCTCAGCAACCCTGGGAAGCTGGGGTTGGAGAGCCCTAAGAGCTGGGAGGGAGCCTTGCCCCTTCCTCTGCAGATCTGTGGGCGAGATGGATGGAACGTGCCTCTCACTTAGCTGAAAATAATAGGCCGCCCTTGCAGGCACCCCTGAGAGGCACGGAGAGAAGTGTGGTAAGGAAAAAGAATGAAGCTAGGAGAGGGTTGGAGGGTAAAACAGAAAGTATGGGGTAAGGCAGGTGTGGTGTTGCAGGCCTGTAATCCCAGCACTCTGGAAACTTAGTTGGAGGATCACAGATCAGGGCCAACCTGGTCTACATAGAGAGTGGAACCCTGCCTCACATGTCAAGACCTAGGGTTGACTATACCACAAAAAGAAGGGAAAAGTAGAAGAAATGTTCTCATGTTTAAACTAGGGGTCAAGAGCCAGTCTGCCAGATGTGAGAACCGCACGGCCATCCAGTGGCCGTCTGGCTTTCTCTCACTGCCTTGTCTCTTCCTCTATACCATCTGATAACAATGAGGGCTGGGCTGGGGGGAACGTGCACACCAGGTAAGCATGAGAGCTCAGTAAAAAGGTTGGCCCATACTTAAAAACCTAGTTCTGGGGAGGTGAAGACCAGTACAGACGAATCTGTGAACTCGGGTTGGGTGGAAGAGTTTGTCTCTACACAAATAACTAAGGTGGAGAGCAATTCAGGAAGACGCTGAGTATCGATCTCTCACACACACACCCCACCCGACCAACACACATACCTGGTCATATCGAAAGTCAATACATTAGTCCACGTGGAAGGTTCTAGATGCCAGGGCACCTGGATGAGGTTCTAGAGCTGTATGCCGCTACCCTTTGAGGGGTGGGTTCTCTTTGTTCAGACTCTGGAGCCGATCACCCACTTCAGGTTGGCGTCAGGCCTGAGGGCAGCTCAACAGAGGTCTTGACCTTTGAGATCAGACAGTGACGTCTGTGGAGAGGTGATTTCCTCTTCTAAATCACAGGGTCATGAAGCCCCAGCCCCACTGGGGGGTTGACTGCCATCTTCTCTGCTGCTCTGGAACTCAGAAGTCCCAGGCAATCAAGCCTCCTGATCTAAAACTCACCAGGGCTGCTCCTGCCTGACTCTTTGCTGCTTCCAGGGCCATCTTCCTCCCTTCCAAACCCAGTAGTGTACCCCACCCCCTGTCACTCCCTTCCCCCTCTGCCCTCCATCTTCTGCCTGACTCCCCCTGCATCCCTCTGCATTAGGATATTCACATGGGGTAAAGCCAGTCTTGACCTGGTATGCAGGAGACCCCAGGGAACCGCCGCCCATCTGGAGAAGTCTTAGCTGACTCATACTGGCAAAGTCCCTCTTGCCATTCCAGGGAACGCAGTCACAAGTTCTGAGAAGTGCAATGTGAATCTGGGGGCTAGCCTGGCCCCCTCTCCCACGCTTTCCCATCTTCAGCATCCCTAGGAGAGATTCTTTCTATCCCAAGTCCTTTCCCTTGAATAGCACTGTGTGCTTGTCAGCTTCTTCGGCCTTTGCTTTGTGCTACCCAAAGCTGTGCTTTGACCGCGTTCCCGTTGATGCACTCTCTCAGCAGACTCTCCCCAATTGGTAAAGACAGAGTGATAAGTGGCTGTTTAAAAGGTGACCAGCTATGGGAAAGAGAGTGTTCAACTATCATTAAGGTCAGGTTTCGGATAAGCGGTTTGATTCTGGTGCCATTGGCAGGATACATGGTATTTGTTTCAAACATGAAAAATTCTCCCAATGACTTTTTTCAACACGTTTATAGAATCCTTTCCTCTCTCTTTCTCTCACACATGGACACACATACACACACACATACACACACACACATGAACATGTCTCCTTGAGAAATGGATGAGATGGTATCTTGAGGAGACATAGATGTACCAGTTTCTCCCACAGCTTGCCATGACCTAGTAAGGGATTGAGGGAAAGACCTTGGCTTTCCCTACAGGCTGGAGGTACCTGAATGGGTACACGCTATAGTGTGGGGACTCTGGCATTTACACCACGGACAACTCAAGGCAGAACTCAAGGCAATTCCATTTGCTCTCCAGACGTGTTTCTAGCAAGGCATTGTGGGTCACAACAACCCAGCACTGAGAGAGCTGGGACAGAGGATCAGTGTGAGCAGAAGGCCAGTCTGGCTTACATGTCAGCTCAGCTCCTGAGTGAGAGCCTGTCTCTAAAAACGAAACCTTGCTGAGAAATAAGCAATATCTCCATCTGATAAATTGCTACCACAACCCTAAGCTACTCTGTAACAGAAAGAAGTCACTGTTTCTTCTGAAAGTTGACACTGTGGTCACCAGCCCTGATGCATGTGCTGGGCACTGTTGCCAGCGCTTCCCTTGAATAAACTCCTCCATCCTCTTTGCCACACAAAAAGGCCACTACATATTCCCATTATACAGACAAGGAAACTGAGGCCAAGGAATGTTGAGGAAAGGATGGGATTGGAACCTACTCCAGGCTGTGAGCACTTACAGACTGCCTTCATTAGAGAGAGGTATAACATGGCATGAAGGCTTCTGGTTCTGCAGTGAGATTTCATCGGGGGAGATTCAGCTCTGCCCATTACTAGCTGGACAGTCTCAAAGGCGTGTTAACTTTCTGTGATTTCTTCTTTTTTTTAAATTTATTTTTATCTTATATGCATTAGTGTTTTGTCTGCATGTATGTATGTGTGAGGATGCCAGATTCCCTGAAACTGGAGTTACAGACAGTTGTGAGCTGCCACATGGGTGCTGGGAATTGAACCTGGGTCCTCTGCAAGAGTAGCCAATGCTCTTAACCACTGAGCCATCTCTCCAGCCTCTGTGATTTCTTCTTGCTGATCCCTTAAGCGAAGGCTATCAAGGACATATCAGTCACCCAAGTTAGGCCAACTTGCTTCGTGCAATGAGAGACAATGCCATAGAGGAATTGTGGGGCACCAGGAGGTGGGCACCCCAAGCAGAGAGTTGAATGAATGAATCTGAACTGGAGTTGCCAGCATTTAAGAAACATCCAAAGTCCAAGGGGTTCTAGGAAGAGCGGAGGGGGACCTAGCAATGAGAAATGAAGACCTCAATGGTTCCAACTCTACAAGAAGACAGAACCAATGGAGAGCGTTTAGGAGGCGTGCCCTGTGAAGAAGGGAGAACCAGGAGAAGATGGGTCCAAGTGATCACAGAGCTCGGGGAGGGAAAAGACAGAAGCCTCCATGGACCACACAGCATGGAGGTTGTAGGTAACCTTGACCAGGAAGTCCCTGAATGGTTGTGGGCAGCAACCAGTATGAGAGGGAAGAAGTGTGGCGTGGAGTCACTGTCTGGAGGCTTTTTCACTTGGAGAGCACAGAGACTGGGCAGGAGATGGCATAGTCTGAGCTGGGGAATGGGCTGACAGGAAGATGAGGATACTGCTGGAGAAGAACAGTGTGGGGAAGACATGGGAAAAAGAGCCGGTTCGCCATGGTTACACTGGCAGGGTGGGAGAAGCCAGGAGCCAGAGCACTGGGCTTGGGGACAATAACAGAAGATGAACAGGTCCCCAGGGATGTATGATTCAAGCAATGAGGACATGGACTCTACCAGTGCATAGAGATGGTTGGGGTCGGGAGAGGGAAAGGTTGGGCTGCATCTTAGAGAGGTCAACCCACTTGGGCAACTGGGGTAGCTTCTCCAGGCAACACTGGGTATCGCAGTGAGTCTCCTGATTGGAATCAAGGATCTTCAGTGGAACCAGGCTGTGTATTCTGTAGCCAGAAAAAAAATCACAGGGCTGAAAGCCACAGGGTGGGAGAGAAGGTTCTGGTCAGTTACTGGATGTCAAAGTCACCAAGAACAACAAAAGAAGTTGGAGGTGGGAAGGGGGATACTGGGGACACAATGCAGTAGATGTTAGCCATTAGTGGTCTCAAAGTTCTGATGTAATTCCACTTGAGTTCCTGGCATTTGATGTCCCCTGTCCTAGCATCCACCAAAGAGGAGAAGGAGGAGAAAGGCAGCATTCAAAAAGCATTGCCTCGTCCTTACCCTCAACAAATGTAAGACAGTTCTGGAAACACAAAAGGCTTGTGCACTTGCAGAACTCAGAGATGGTGAAAACTTCCGGGTTACAAACACGTGGGTCGGACCAGAGTAGGCGCTAGGCGCATAGGAAGGACCAGGTGGGCTGTCTAACAAGATGCCTGAAGGAAAATTTGACCCCGCCTATGATGGCGCTCACATTTGCAGCTGGGGAAGTGGGGTGAGTCTCAGTTTAAAACAACAAAGGCGTTTTAGTTCTAGAGCTGGCCGTCTCCATGCTGTTTCTCAGAAGGCTTGAGAGTTATCTGGAAATATGCTGTACTTGCACACACTTGGCAAGGAGAATGCCCGTCGTGAAGCAGGTGGGGACGCAGGGCACTACGCATGTGAAGACACGGGGCCTCCATAGTTTGCCCTGGGTCCATGAGGGAGAACGATTCTCAGTGTGTCACAGTGACTTGTGAAAGAGTCAACAGGTTGCCTCACCTAACTTTTGCTTTTCTCTTTCTAAAAATAGAATTTCGGGAAGGCCATAAGCAAAGGATGCCGGTACATTGTCATTGGTCTGCATGGATTTGCTGCAGCCTACTCCTCCCCGTTTGGAGTGGCCACCAGCGTGGTGTCCTTTGTGCGCTAACCGGAGCTGCAGGGGCAGGCATCAGCAGAATGCTTCCGCCCCAGGGGACAGTGTGAACCCACCAGCACTTCCGACTCGAACTCACAGGAACTCTGAAGATGAACTCTACTTTATGCTCCATTGTCGAACTGGTTGAGTGTCAGGCAGAAGCCATCCCCGCACATCCACTGAGCCACTCGGTTCTCTTGGACATGGATGGATCCGGGGATCAGATCTGCGGAGAGTTAGGCCAAGATCAAATTGGGGATAGGGTTAGTTTGCTTCCTGTACCGGCTAGAGCCTTTCTGGGGTACAGGCAAGCAGACTCATGGCAGGTCTGGGGTCTGAGCCGTGCGAGTCGTGGGCGGGTTGTGAGGGAAGAGGATGCAGACCTCTAATGGGATAGTTGCTAGGTTCTGGAAAGGTCGAGATGGGCATGCCTTCCTTGATCCCCTCACTGAGGGCAGTGAGGAAGCTGTTTCTGAGGCTCTCTCTCCCCCATCACTGTCATCGCGAGTTTAATTACAGGTTTGGGAAGACGGAAAGACGGAAACTGTCTTTGAAGACCACGATGCTTTGAAACCCGAGTTCCCAGCTGTGTGGGACTGTTGAAAGTAGATCAGAGAGTGTCATCTTCATAAGTGTTTCATAACTGCACGCCTGGCAATGAGGAAGGGAGGGCAAGTTCAGAAGCTGGGAGGCTGCAACAGGTGCCTTCCGAGTCTGAACCTGGTCCAGCTATTGTGTTTGGAGCAGGCAGGGCTCCTGCAGGTGTGACTGTCCATGCCAGTTCACTGCTGCCGGGTGCCTAAATCCACCATTTGATTGAGAAGAGAGAGGAGAGAGAGAGAGAGAGAGAGAGAGAGAGAGAGAGAGAGAGAGAGAGGAGGTAAAGGGGAAAGCGAGAAGGATAGGAGAGAGAATTTACAAGTATATTTAGAGGAGCAACCAGTAAGTGAGAGATGGGCATGAAGAAAGAAGAAGAAAAGCCAAGGACGACACTGGAGAGACAGTGGAAGTTGTGAAGTTAAGGACGCATGCTTGTGGTGGAGATTCCTTGGGAGGGCTGGGCTGCTTGTATGTAGGACTAGGGGAAGCTAGGGGACCAGAGGCACCATGGTGGTTAACACTTCTTAGGCCAGCATCTTACTTGGATTCAAAAGTTAATGTAGGCATGAGTCCCAGGCTTGGCACCCGCCGAGGGAGGCTCCTAGACTAGCATTGGGTGCTGTGAGAACGAGAGACGACCCCCTCCAAAGGGTAGGATGTCTGAGACACTGCACTGCTGGGTCTCACAACTGTTTTTAAAGTTGTTCATAAAGGTCCCTTTCACCATGACCCTTGGGCAACCCCACAGCAGGACAGGATTTCAACTTTGCTTCTAGAGTATTCAAGATCCAGAGCAGATCTTGGGACCTCTCTGTGGGATCAGCTTGTTAGCCTAGGAGACACGAAGAAAGCCAAGATGCTCGTCCCTCATCCACTGGGCCCAACCATCAGACACTGGTGGATGGGGAAGGTAGAGGAGACAGTGGCAGTTGCCCACTTAGACTCAGCCTCCCCTCTGGAGGCTCCTGTTGAATTGCCCTGTCCCTGGAACCAGGACATAGATGGTCTTGCTTTATCCCTAGTAGTACAAGCAGGTTATGTGCAGGGTCATGTGACGGGATGATGCTTGCCTGGTAGTCCTAGGATGGAAAACGGAAAGGTGAATAGGAGAAAAAGCCACTTGCATCTGACTGGAAAGAATCAGGAATGGGAAGCTTGCAAGATGCCTCCCCTGCCACCTCCCAATAGTGGAGAGTCCCAGGGCGACTACGACATCCCGCTAGGTAGAGAGAAGTGTGATCCAGGGATGGGATGAACAATCAAAGGTGCTTCCCTCCCCTGGGAGTCTTCCTCCCCACCTCCCAAATTGGAAAATCAGCAGTCTGGCCCTGTGCCTCTCCAAGTCTGGCTAAGAATTAACTCAGAAACGGCCAAAGTCAAAAGTTAGTCCTGGGACTCGCCAGGCTCGACAGAAGGTGAACTTCAACTCCTGGAGCAGACTGTGTGATCTCATCCCGTGTGTGGGACTCGTGGTTTGTGTTGTAGGCCGCCCTTTGTTGCTTTCCTGTGTTTCCTTGTTTGGCAGCAGGGCCCACACCCTACTGCAACTGAATTTAAGAGCGTAGCTTTCCCATTACTGACGTCCAACATTTTTTTTCCTGTATCCCTATCTTGCCTTGTGGTGTAAATAAAAGCCCCAGATTGTCTGGTTTTCCTATGTGTCAAGGACTGTGCCTTTCCTTGCTCCCAGCAGGACCTGGGAATGTGGGACGGTGGGCGATCGACCCTGCACCCCCCCCCGCCCCACACACACCCACACCTGCAGTGTTAAAGGCTTCATTCTTTAGAATCCCTCAGGACAGACTCTAGGGTAGGAAAGCCACAGCCCTGTTTCAAATGAAAAGTTTCCAGAACCTTTGACTTCAGTGTGGAGCCAGAAGGCTGCATTCTCCACAAGCAAGATGCTTCTGATCTCTGTCTGGGTTGGGAAATGCCTCCGCTAATGGGGCTCCAGGGAGGGAGACTGTGCCAGCAGAGCGGGCCCTGAGTGACAGTCCATGCTGGCATGTTGGCACACATGGCGGCTCACTGAGTCCCCACAGAAGCAACGGTAGAGGTTAAGCAAACAGGCAAGTGGACTTGTGTGGCCATCGGCTTATCTGGTGAGGCAGGTTCAAGTCCCTACCTGTTGGGAATGACATAGACCTATATAGCAGAGTTCTTTCTTACCTGCAGTGACAGAGTGAGTCTTTTGCCACCTTGGAATGCCATCCCATCTCCCGCCCCAACATGTTTCTCTGCCCAGCACCTGTATCTGATCAGAGAAGTACCAAATGACATCTGTGACCAAGGAGCAGGACTTGAACTCAGACCTTGGTGGCTTTCAGGGATCGCTGTGGCCATGGAACCATGTTTCAATGTCCCAGTAGGCCAGTGGTTCTCAACCTTCCTAATGCTGTGATCCTTTAATACATACAGACCCTCATGTTATTGTGAACCCCAACCATAAAATGGTTTTTGTTGCTACTTCATAACTGTAGTTTTGCTACTGTTATGAATCATAATGTAACTGATTTTCTTATGGTCTTAGGCAACCCCTGTGAAAGGGTTATTTGGCTCCCCAGAGGGGTCGCGACCCATAGGTTGAGAACTGCATTAGGCAGTCCCTGTTCAGAGTCTGTATTCTGATTATTGTTCCTGGTTCCGCCTCTGCAGAAGAGCAGAGAAGTGAAGAGTACTCACAGTATCTAAGAGTTTCCTGGTAAACTTAATTTGGGATCAAATGCAGACATAGGTCAGATCCAAGAAGTGGGGGGCCCCCTTGATGTCACTGTGAAGGCTGTCTTTCAGGGACGCCATGCTTTTCCCAAAGGCAAATAAGAGGGAAAAAGTCTCTAGCTTCCTTAATCATTTGTAGAAAAATGTGGAGGAATAAATACTGGGTTTTGTTTTTAAATTTGGAGGCAAAGTTGTTTTTGAACCAAATCACTCCACTGCACATCACAGCCAAAGGGAAGGCAGATCTTAAGATCTCCCATGGGGCCTGGTGCCAAAACCTAGCAGGAACACCAGCCTGAACAGAACTCAGGGGGCGGGGGCGGGGCAGGAGAACAAAGGTCCTATTGGCAGGGCCGGGGCCAAACCTGCCCCCCTGGGGGACTCGGAGCTCCGACCTGCACCTCCAGCTCCTGAGGGAGCCTTGTCGGTACCTTGAGTACTGACTCGGCTTTTTAAAAAGGTTTCTCTCAGGTGATTTCCTCTTTGTCCCTGGTGAAAAGGCTTGAAATAGATGCATCTAGTTCAAAGCAGACCGAAGTCTAAGCCAGGACTGGGGTGTTGATCAGCTGTGGAGTGCTTGCCCGGAGTGTGCAAGGCCTCGGGTTCTGTCCCCAGTGCTGCAATAAATATATAAGTAAAGAAACAGATAACATCATGAGTAGATTATTAATTAAATAAACATCAGAGCCAAAGGACGGGTGGAAATCGATTTGAAGGCCACACTTCCTTCACTGGCTCTTCAAAGCCAGGGTAATTGGTTTCCACCCGGGACTCCCTTCTCTCCTGATTGAGAAAAACAACTTATTTTTGGTCTTGGCTTGCTCCAAGAGAAGTCCAGGGTTGTCTCAAAAAGAATATGGTGAGAAAATGTGGGGAGGTAATGGGTGGGAGGGAAATAAGAGAATTGCCTTGCCTGCTCAAGACCCTGGCTTCCATTCCTCACTACTGAAAACAACAACAGCTCTGGTGTGGAGGCTCAGTGGGTAGGAGTTTGCTGTGTAAGAACGAAGACCTGAGTCCAGATCCCACACCTATGTAAAAAACTAGGCATTGCTGCACAGGAGCACCGTGGAGGGCTGAGACAGGAGGATTGTTGCAGCTTGTTGTCTACCAGTCTATCTCCAGCCTCAGTGAAAGACCCTGTCTCAAATAAATGAGATGGAACATGATAGAACAAGAACATGGGATATCCTCCTCTAATGTCCACACCTGCATCACACTCACACACACACAGGCACACACACACGCACACACAGAGGCACAAACACAAACACAGGCACACACGTGTAGACTAAAACAACCCAGCATATAGGGTACAGCATATACTTATTGTACTGTGCTTTCCTTCAGCAGCCCCTCCAAGCCAAGAGTTCTTTCCTCTTGCCCCCTCCCGTGGGAGGGAAGGAATAGGGCTGCAAGCAGGTGAGGCAGAGCCAGGGGACAGAGGAGAAAGGAGGAGGGAGACAAACTGCCTGACTGGTGCAGGTTCATAATCTGGATGAGGGACCCAGATGACTCTTTGCTTGAGAACATGCAGGCTGGAACAGCAGTAGGTGGGCTGTGCATGCATTTGTGTGTGTGTGTGTGTGGTGTGTGTGTGTGTGTGTGTGTGTGTGTGAGAGAGAGAGAGAGAGAGAGAGAGAGAGAGAGAGAGAGAGAGAGAGAAGAGGTGTCAGAGCAGCAGGGATAGAGGTCAGAGAAGCAGGGTCAGGAGTCAGAGCACCAGGGGTAGAGGTCACAGCACTAGGGGTGGGGGTCAGAGCACCACGGGCAGGGGTCAGAACAGCAGGAGACAGGTTCAAATCCCCCAAGATAGTTTGTTCGAGGCTGTTGGTCTCAGGTAGGCACCCAGATGAGGAAGGACTTTGGCCTAAACCTATTCTCATTTGTCTCTAACCTTATTTCTGTACACCCACATCTGGCTTACCTATAACAAAAGAAGAGGAGGCTGTACCGAAGAGAGCCTGGGGATGATTTCTCAGCTCCTTGGGGCTCACGAGGGACCCAGGGCTCCTCTGCTAATGACAAGCAAGACCACAATCTCTAGACTCAGCAATAAAATAAAATAAAATAAAAATGCACTTTCTCTAACCACCTCGAGCCTCTTTGACTGTGCATTTATTTTGAAATTTTTATTTTCATATTTCTTTATGTGGTGTGTGTGTGTGTGTGTGTGTGTGTGTGTGCTCGTGCATGTGCACCATGTGGGTCCCAGAGACCAGCCTTAGGATGTCAACCTCGATGGCAAGCGCTTTTAGCGGCTAAGCCATCTCTCCCTCCATGTGTGCTTATGTGCGCAGCAAATCAGCACTGAATACCCGCTAATGCTCTGCTGGAGTCCAGCAGCTGCAGTGGAATGGACCAGGTATGACTCTGTGTCCTGGCATCACATGTGACCACAGTTGCCACCCTCAGGGGTTCTATGTACTAGGTGATGACTTGGGGAATGTCTTAGGGTTTCTATTGCTGCAATGAAACATCATGACCAAAAAGCAAGTCGGGGAGGAAAGGGTTTATTTGACTTACACTTCCACATCACAGTCCATCATCAAAGGAAGTCAGGGCAGGATCCTGGAGGCAGAAACTGATGCAGAGGTCATGGAGGCCTGCCGCTTACTGCCTTGCTCACCATGGCTTCCTCCGCCTGCTTTCTTATAGAACTCAGGACCACCAGCTCAGGGATGGCACCACCCACAAATGGGCTGAACCCTCCCCCATCAATCTCTAATTGAGAAAATGCCCCACAGGTTTGTCCAATCTTATGGAGGCAATCCCCCACCACCACCCTCAGATAAGGTTTCTCTATAGCCCTGGCTGTCCTGGAACTCACTCTGAAGACCAGGCTGGCCTCTGTCTGCCTCTTTCTCCCAAGTGCTGGGATTAAAGATGTGGACCATCACCACCTGGCAATGGAGGTATTCTCTTAACTGAGTTTCTCTCCTCTCAAATGACTAGTTTGTGTCAAGTCGACATAAAACCCTCCAGCTCGGGGGCCCATAGGAAACCATCTCCCAGAGGAAGCAAGCAGGACTTAATTGGGGAAGGAGATGGGCTGTTGTGCCCACCACATAAGGAACCCTGAAGTCAGTTGGCCATCAAGATGAGTTGGCCATGCCCCGTGCACCCTACCCTGGGCTGTCTATGCCTGAACTGCTCTGGCAAGAACCTGTAGGTTCTGTAGGGGAGGCCCTGGAGCAATGCTTAAAAGACCCTTCACACTGAACAGCGTCCCTTGCTTCTTCGTAAGGGCGTCTGGGTGGCCCTGTCCTGTACTTCATAGTGGCTCTGACATCTGACTCCTTCTCTCTGTGGGAGATTGGTCAAGAGATTCAGCTTCTTTGAATCAGTTTGCCTACCAGACAAATGGGGTTGTAACACGTGTTGGCATCATCAACGGGCCTCAGGGGCAGAGTCTTCTGTTTGGGGTAACAGTTACACAGTCAGTGTGGGGAGTGCGCACCTATGAGGTTCAGGGGTCTTCAGGAGAGCCCCCCCAATTTGGCAGAGGGGGGAGGGGCATTCCAGTCCATGGAAGTCACACATGCCGAAGTCCAAGGGTGTGGCTAGACTAGGTGTCCAGGGACTGGCAGGGAGTGGACAGGACCTTCCACGCTCCTGCACTGACCTTGGCAATGGGAGGTAATTCTGGCCAGTTCTGTGTGTTCTCCTAGCCACCCCCAGCCTTGAAGCCTTGGAATTGGATGACAGGAAAAGTTCATTCCAAAACTTTGGCCTTGGCAGCCAGGGAATGGTGGAACGATAGTCCTGACCTTGAGGCCCTGGGGGGGGGGCTGGGCCGAGGGGTCACCTGGGCCCATGTTGTTGTCCCATGTGAGTGGGAACCCTGAGCAAACTGTCCTCCAAAGAGAAACCCCATTCCCACCTGGTCTCAGCTTCAGCATGTGATCTGAGCATTGCAAGGCAGTTGTGTGACTCTGGCTGCCCTATACCTCTCTGGCCAGGTACCACGTCTGGTAGAACAATGGGGCCCGAAGCGGAACACCCTGCCACTCCCAGCTGCTTTGCCAGCCTTGCTACACGCAACACAGCATTGCTTATCTGCAGCTCTTCTAGGTGTCCACTTCCTGTTCTGCCCCCTCACGACTCCTTAAGATGTGCCCAAGGCCACAGCAACAATCATGCAGCCAGTGGCCTGCTTTCATCTGGGCCCCAGGGAGGAAGCAGAACAATGGAATCGGCCCTGGGCAGCCTATGCCCGCCAAGGGGCGGGCGGTGTCTGTATTGTTTTTCTGGGCTGTTGTTTCTGTTGTTTTCTTAACTGCACTCATCCTGAGCAAAGTCCCCAAGCAGGAAGACTGCCTGAACCTGCAGCCTCCCCCCCCATTCCTGCCCCTCCCCCATCCCACCTCATCTGCTTCTCTGCTCTCAGAAACCCCAGTGGCTCTGGCCAAACTGAAGGCCCCTGCATCTGATCAACTTCCCATCCCAGGGCTGCTGTGAAGCCATCATCTCCGTACTTGCCGCTCTCTAAATTCACTGTCCTCTTTGGTGTTATTCCCCAGCCTGTCTTCCTGTGTAGCTGGCTGGGGGCAGGAGGTGGGGGAGGGGGAGGGAGAAAATGAATAGCTTGACTCTTTTCCTCTGTTTTGTGGTTCATCTTTCTTTCTTGGGGGGGGGGTCTTTAAGACAGGGTTTCTCTGTATAGCAGCCCTAGTGCCCTAGCAGCCCTGAAACTTGCTCTCTAGACCAGGCTGGCCTCAAACTCACAGAGATCCACCTGCCTCCGACTCCTGAGTTCTGGGATTAATTTTTCTTTTGATAGATGGTCTTATATAGCCCAGGCTTGCCTTAACCTCCCTGTGTACTAAGGATGACCTTGAACTCCCGATCTTCAGGCCTCTATCTCCGAGCTCCAGTCGTTATGAGTTAGTTTAAAGGACGCTTGGTGGCACATCATGGGCCGTATTTGCTTGTGGCTCTCGACCACTGTCAAAACCAACATGAAATACAAATCTGTGTGTCAGATCCAAAAGATACCCGGGACAAAGTGACAACTGAGGTGCTTACTGACATACTGAAGCTCACACCAGCCCCCAGGTTCACTCAGCACCTGTGGCTCCTCCTAGATCTGCTCATCCCTCCCCTCACTCTAAACCTCTCCAGCATGGGGGTGGGAGTGGGCCATGGGGATCCCTTCCTTTCCTCCAGCTTCTGATGCCTACACGACTCTGCCATTTTGACCACACACTCTTTTGGTTCCCTCTCCCTCTTTGCCCTCCCCTCTCATGGCTGCCTTCCTGTTAAATCTACTGCTTTTTCCTCTCTGCTCTGTCCCTCACATCTACAATGGAAACCATCTCCTCACACAACAACACTTCGGGGGCAGTCACGCCCCCATTTCATTCAGGAGACCAGGTGGGCCGGCCCTGGGAGCATCCTGCTAGCTTCCAGCAAGGCCCTCTCTGTCACTGCTAACAACACTAGAGAAGTCACTCTGAATGTCAGTGTTGCCGTCAGGGGCCCCTGGCCAGGGGTGTACACCATGGGTTTAGGGGCCTTTGCTTATGCCTCAAGGATTTGGCCCTAGGTGTGGACAAACAGATTAAAGTTCCCCGAAGAAGGTTTTGTAGGCTGATTATCACCTCCCGATTGTAGGGAGTGGGAATGTTGCAGATCCAAACTCAACATTCTCTTGGGCTACCTTCAGTTCTGCTAATACAAATTTAGCACTCACCTCTACATCTGACCTAATATTCTTTTGACTATCAGGTAAACTTTTGGAATGTATTATTAACTTAGCGTACTACTGGCTTCTGCCACCCTGAAAAGGAAGAATGCCATTGGATCACATCTGAAGCCTTGGGCTGAGATTCCCCACCCCCACAGACACTTTGATGTGAATAAACTCTCTTACCCCTTCTGAAGTGGGAATTGTGTTTGGCCTTCTTTGCCTTGACAGTGAGAATTTGGAAGATTTGTCCTGTGTGCTGTCTGGCCCGACTCAGCAACAGCAGCAAGGTGTCTACTGGAGATGTAGGAGAAATAGCAGGGGTGTAGAGGGGGGAGCTGGGGCTGAGGGTCATGGGATCAGGGAAGGGCAGTCTGGCAGACCCTGTGGACCCAGTATTGGCAGGCTCTAACAGAGCCCCAAGGGCAGGGACCCTCATTAGCCCACTTCCAAGATGGCACCTGTTGGGAGGAAGGGATCACCTGCTCCTCATGTGGATGGAGGCAGAACTCAGTGTGTATCTGATCCCACGCCAGGACCTTGCTCCTGATCACCTCTTAAAGGAGCCACCAGAATTTTAGAGGGTTCACATTTACGCTATAGCAATGATGTAACTGCAAATATATATCTGCTCTCTGCTCTCAATCCCTGTCTCGGCTTTCTAAAGCTCTGCGTATTTCCTGAGTCGTAGAAGAGCTGAGCACATCGTTAGGTCTCATAGTTGACCTTTGACCCTGGCTCCTGATGCTGGCACCCGAGGCCTTTGTGACTTCCAGGGTGACTTGAGTATCTGACACAGAATTCTATATCTTTTGGTGTTTCTTGGGTGCCTGGAGCGTGTGACATTCTAGCGAGGAGATTCTGGGTTGGCTCCTGGATGGGGGGGTGACTCCGAAAAGGTCAAACCACAGTTAGAAGCTTGGATGAGTCAGTGCCAACCCCTGTTCTCTGGGGAGGGGACTAAAGATTGAGTTAACCACTGAGCATGCCATGTAGAAAAATTCCCGAACAGCAGGACTTGGAGAGCCTGGCCATGTGTTGAGACGGCGGTGTCCTTCAACCCTATGGGGACATAACTCCTGCGCCGAGCCTTCCACCCTTATTCCGTGCGGCTAGCTAATGGAGGACTCATGCCTCGCCACACCACTCATTAAGATAATAGTCCACACAGCGGAGTGTCTTCCTGAGTCAGTGAACAAGTTCCTCAAACTCACGGGGTCATGGGAACCCTGGTTTATATAGCCACTTAGTCAGCAGTATGCCTGATACCCCACTTACTACTAACAGTGGGGTCTGAGGTTAGGGGCCAGCTTGCGAGACTAACACCACAGCCTGAGGGAGCTAATTCCACATCAGACATATCAGGATGGAACTGAGTGACAGACGTCACCTGTTGGTGTCACCTGGAGAACGTTTGCACAATCTGCCGTCAGAAGTGTGCAGTGCTGGGTGAGAGAGAGAGGGATCACTATTTTTGCCTTTTCCAATCTCTTCCACAAAGACCGAGCAGTGTAGACAGTCCTGTGAGGAGGGACTAGCAAGCCAGATGCGGAGTCCTCTGCCACCGTAGGTGCTGGGAATCTCGGCTTTCCCGATGTCCCATATGAGAGCGTCTGCTTGGGACCTCTTGTAGAGCCCCCGGGACATTGTATCTTGGGAAGCAGGCATCGCAACTCTGAACCCCGCCACAAGTTGGGTGGGATGACTCGACGGCAGCCTAGGTCACAGTGTGGTCACACCTTGCTTCCTAGTAGAAGTGTATCAGAGACAGGTGACAGAGAGTTGGTAGCACAGACACCATGGACAAAGCAACAGAGGGGAGTCCAGTCTCCAGTGCAGAGCAGGAGAGTGTGACAGGAGATGGGAGAGCCGCGGGGAAGTGCCCAGGTAAGCAAGAACCACATCAAGCTGTCAGAGGAGCAAAGATTCCAGGAGGGCAGAGGGCAAAGGGCAGACGGCAGCCATGTCGAGATTGAGAAGCCAGAGTCTCTGAGGCACAATGCAGGCAGAAATTGAAGTTAGCAGGCAGGGGACCGTCTGATGGGGTCTAAAGCAGAGGAGGGGTGACCACGGGATCCAGCGTATGGTCTGAGAAGGCCCACCTCGAGCCATGGGTACAGGACAGCCTGGGTCAGAGCTGGGGAGGGATAGAAAAGAACACTGGGTCGACAGAGAGGGAGGGGTGTGGAGAATGTCTGCCCTGTGTCCTGGGTAGGGGGCAAGGCAGGTGCAGGGCTGCAGTACGGAGAAGCAGGGTGAGCATTCTCTGAGCTGAGCCCCATGGCCATTGTTTGTTTAATGTGCACAAGGCCTCTAGACTGGGCCAGAAGCGCAACAGGGGAGGCCTTGGGTTTTCTGTGGCAGCTGCGGTGTTTTCTCACTTCTTGCTGTCATCTTTACCTTGGAGCCTGGATGGTCACATGACTGACCCAGACCCTGGCCTCAGCCTCCCCAAGGGAGGCAGAGGTGGACTGTACACAAGCTCCCTGCTGGTGTCTCTTGGCCTGGGCTCTGCTTGAAGGCTTAGTCTAAATCCTCCAGAGGGGGACACCTAGTGCCTGGGGTGGGGAGGGCCTTTGTGCTTTGGGGCATGACTGTCCTTCAGAACAATTGAGGGTCCTTTGAGTGTTTGGTGTCTTCATCCTCTGGACAGGTCAAGGGACTAGATAGTACTCGCTTCAGTATTTAAATGAGGGACGGAGTGGGCAGAGGTTGAGCCCAGGAAGAGCTCAGGTTGCTCCCACCCTATTCTCTGAGCCACAGCTTCCTCCTAGGTGAAGACTAAAAGGCTTTCTCTGCTCTGGTCCTCAGGCACCTGCTTCCCCAGTCTCATCATGGCTTCACCTCTGCTGCCTGCCCTTCCACAGAATTAATGACATTAAATGACTTAACCCTGGCATTCCCAACCAGCACCAGGCTGTCCATTTGAGAGCCTGTGGGTCCACCATGCTGGTTTCTCCAAAGTGTGTTGGAAGAGATGTTACGTAGCTGGATGAGGTGGTGCACACTTACATGCCCAGCACCTGGGAGACAGAGGCAAAAGGATGGGGTCTTATTTGGGCTTATGGTTCCAGAGGGGGAGTTCATGATGCCAGGGGAAGCATGGCTCAATGGTTAAGAGCCCTGGCTGCTCGTCCAAAAGTCCTGGGTTCAATTCCCAGCACCTACAGGATGGCTCACAACCATCTGGAACTCCAGTTCCTGGGGATTCAACATCTTCCAAGGGCATGACATGCTTGTGGCGTACACACATCCATGCAAGCAAAAACTCACACACATAAAATAAAAATAAATCTCAAAAACATCCTAAACAGCCGGGCGATGGTGGCGCACGCCTTTAATCCCAGCACTCGGGAGGCAGAGGCAGGCGGATCTCTGTGAATTCGAGACCAGCCTGGTCTACAGAGCTAGTTCCAGGACAGGCTCTAAAGCCACAGAGAAACCCTGTCTCGAAAAACCAAAAAACAAAACAACACCAAAAAACCATCCTAAACAAACAAAAAACAATACTTGAAAAAATTAAGATGATGCTAATGCTTGTTACCATGTGTTGCGTAGTGGGTCCCACCTGTGTTGTTTTCTGGTCATACCTACTGAAGATGCTAACAGTAGAAACACAAGAATGAATGGATGAGGGCTGGGAAACAGGAGCTGTGCTTTGACTAGCCATGTAGTATTAATGCTTTGTATATTTTTTAATTTTGTATTATATTAACATGTTACATACTTTTCCTCCTTGGGGTAAGGATATGAAGGCAGGAAGGCAGAGATTGTAGGGAATTACCACAGGCATTGGCTTATAACGCCTTGCTTTCGAAAGGGCACCCCCACATGAGGATTCTCTTCCCTCCAGACATCCTGCCCAAGCCCCTTTGCTTCTCTCCGAGACAAAAAGCATTTCACAGCAAACTCCCGGCAGCAGCCAAAGAAAACAGAGCCAGGAAAAGGCAGCCGTGGGCCAGGGAGGAAGCAGAGTTCTGAACCCTGACCGATAACATTCTCCAGTCAAAGCGGCAGAACCCACCACAACGGTGAAGGAGTTTGGGGACACCCAGGGGACATCCAGAACAGTCCAAGTCCCACAACTCCAAGCTGGATATGAAATGAAAACAAATGCCTTCCGCTGCCCAGGTGACGACCCCTGCTCACTTCTGGGTCATTTATTTAACAAATGTAAACTGAAATTTTACACTGCCTGAGAAGACTGGAGGTTCTGCACCTTGCTTGCTCACCGGCAGGCTCTGTCCTCACTCTTCCTCTGGCCACACATTCAGGGCAGTCTGAGCTTGACTTTTAGTACTCTTTCCCCTCAGATGCCCCTTCTTGCAAGGCACCTGGCCTCCCCCTCCTTATTTTTTTTTTTTTTTTGGATTCAAGGTGAGACCTGGAGCTCTTGGTGTCTGGGCTGCTGTGGGAGCAGATGTCTGTTGAGATTGTTTCCTTTCTGACCTGAAATTGCCTAAAGGAGCATCCAGCCCCGCTCTGGGACGGAGCATCACAGACTGCAAACTGTCCCTAATGGGTCAGGAGCATTGGCGTATTGACCTGCAGCCTCGCTTCTCCTCGGTTTTTCCACTTCTCTGAGGCCTCGTGGGACTGACTTCACGGGGCGGAATCCGGCGCAACTGCTCCTTAGCACTCACGGGCCAGGAAGGAAAGGAGCGTTTCCTTCGCTTCCCCCTGGCACAGCTCGAACGCTTCCTCCCCACCCTTCCCTCCAAAGCCCTGGTCACAGTGCCCCCTGGTGGAGGCGTGCGGTAACAGCCTGGGAGAACGCAGCCTCACCCTACCCACTCCCAAAGGCCCAGGGAAGTCAGGTTAAATGGGAAATGGGGGGGGGGGGGAGTTGGAGCCAGGAAACAGGGGCTGCTGTGGGTGTGGCGGGGCAGCTAGAATAGAGACCTCCCTATAACCAAATATTGTGAGTTTTCAAAACAAACTAGAAACTCCCAGTTAAAACAAACTGTTTAGGGCTGGAAAGATGGCACAGGCTAAGAGTACTTCTTTCTGGTCCGGAGGATTCAGGTTCCATTCCCAGCACCCACAGCAGGTGACTTGCCACAACCTGTAACTTCAGCTCCAGGGGGATCCAAGACCTCCGTAGGTACCTGCATGCACATACAAATACCCGAATGTACATATAATTAAGAAAAAAATTAAAAATAGAAAACATAATTTCTACTCAGGGACCATGATCCCAATCCTCTGGAGGATGAGGCAGGAGGATGAATGTAAATTTGAAACCATCCTGAACTATATAGGAGACCCCAGTCTCAAAGAAAAGCACCCCACACACACACCAAAGAAAACCCAGTATCTGTTAAGCTATTTTTTTCTGCTATTTGGGGCAAAATCAATTTTCCTAAAGGTATATATTCAGTAACTTCCAGAATAGCAATATTTGAACGTTCCAGGAATTTGTATTCCCCCAGGCAATATGAAAAGCCTGCGCAGTAGGCCCTGGCCCTGCCCTAGAAGCCCCCCCCCCCCCATCCCAATACTTCCCTGGTCCTGACAGAACTGCTCTCCTCCGAAAACCCACTTCAGATCTTCCAGAAAGTTATTTCACTTTCATACGTTGTGCTGCCTCTGCTTCCTAGTTTTGAAACTTCTATTTTATCTTCAAAACCCACTTCTCTGCTCCCTCCCAGAGAGCTTTCAGGCTGCCTAAGCTACTCAGTCCTCCACATGGACCCTACTCGCCAATCTTTAGAAAAGCAGCCATTATAACATACAAGTTAGCTACTTGTTTACATATCTTTTTGGAAGTTTATTTAAGGTGTGTGAGTGTTTTGCTGGCACATATGTATGTGTGTGCACCGCATGTGCGTGGGGCCCACAGAGGCATAAGGTGGAGTCGGATGCCCTGGAGTTACAGGTGGTTGTGAACCACCATGTGGGTGCTGGGAATCGAACCCATGTCCTCTGGGAGTGCAGGAGGCACTGTTTGCCACTGTACGGTCTCTCCAGCTCATTTATACATCTTTTGATGTGGGGACTCTACAGTGATTGTCGGCCATGAAACTTCAAAAACACCTGCTAGATGGAGTCAGGTAAGATTGCCCACTGCCGTTTTGTTTACCCAGAGCCCAGTGACTGCCTGACTAAGGTCGGTAGGATCATTTCGAGACATGTTTAAAAATAATTTCTGTTTCTGAACATCTGAACCATTAACAATGTTTTGATTCAGAGATCAGGTTGAGTTTGTACGTGAAATTGAAACTTCCCTCCTCCCGAGTCTACAAGTCATTTGCTTTGCTTTCTCTACTGGCAAGTAATAGCATTACTTGTGTTTTCATATCCTCTGGATAAAGTCCACATTCCAATGCACAGCGTGGCTCTCTCCTGCGCTTGTTTATCTCCTGTGGCCTCTCCTTTCTTCCGGCTTTCCCTTGGCTCTCCAGCAGAGGGACTCCCAGGGCTGCGCTCAGTTCCCCTCCTGGAGTCACAGTCTGAAGCAATAGGTCCTTGTGGCCTCTCCCTCCCAGTTCTTCCCCAGGGCGAGTAGCTTGTTGCTGACGTTGGCCTCTGGAGATGGGAGGATACACATGGATGCTGAGAAAGCGGAAAGGAAGAAGGAGGGCCATATCCGGCCAGGTTCTTCCAAGGCCCTGTGTGCAACACAATGTGAGCTGTGCCAGCTCCCACCAGTGAAATGACATGACCCCTGCCTGACAAGATCCTTCCTCATGAAGCCAGCAGGTGCCTCAGACATCAGCAGACCCTTCTGAGACATAACTACTGACTTGTGACCTCCTCTGACACAATCAGTGCGGTGAATGGATAGGAACCCCTTTGCAAATGCCTCATTCGCAACAACGAGGTCGTGGCTCATCCACACCCGTCCCAGATTGCTGTGGAGCCGCCCTACCTCGTCTTGTTATACTTCTGTCTCCTGACTATTACCTAGTCCACACCTGTCCTCAGTGTTTCCCCTGACTGGGGATGACTTCAGCTGGAGCTGGGATTTGGGTCTTATTCAATTGTTCATTCCCAGAGCAGTCAGGCGACCCCCGTCCTTGCTTCTCAGGTATCATGACAAGTCACGCGTCCCTCTGCCTTCACTTTCCCTATCATCGAATGTGCTGGGACATTCTAACGAAGCTGAGCAAAGGTGGCTGCCCGACTGTGCCTCAGTCTTTCTCCTTCAGCTCCTTCAGGTCAACACTTGTGCTGCCCCCGTACAGAATTCCTTTCTCTACCCTGTCCCATGCCTCCTGGAGCTTACGGCACCCTTCAAAAGCTCTGCCCTGGGCTGAAGAGATGGCTCAGTGGGTAAAGCGTTTGCCATGTAAGACCGTGGACCTCAGTTCAGATCCCTAGAATCCATATAAAACCAGGTGCTGGGGCATGAGCCAGAACTCTAGGGCCATAGCCTGGCCTTCATAGTCATGAACAAGAGACCCTGTTTCAAGGTGGAAGGGAAAAATCAATAGTTGAGATTGCCCTCGAACCTCTACATTCAAGCTGTGGCACACTTGATACACGTAAAACAAACACTCGTATACATAAAATAAAAATCAATTTTATTTTGCCAGGCATCCTGGCTTATAATTTTAATTCTGGCGCGGGCGTGCGCGCGTGCGCGCGCGCGCGCACACACACACACACACACACACACACACACACAGGCTCAAGACATCCTGGAATTCATTTGCTTCATGTCTTGACCAGGCTTCTTTCTGTCAGTCACTGTCCCATGGACTTGCAGGGGAGCTGTCAGTTACACGGATGGACAGGCGCTTCATCTAAACTTTAAACCTTAGGAAAAGCCTGGTGAATGATCAGTGCATATACTGAAAGGAACAGGTAAGTTAAAGAGGCAAAAGGCTGGCTCAGGCAGCTCAGTGGTTAAGAGCACTGGCTGTTCTTACAGAGGACCTAGGATCAGTTTCTAGCATCCATACGGTGGATCATAACCATCTGTAACTCCAATTCTAGGAGACTGGTGTCTTCTTTTGGCATCTCCAGGAACCAGGAACAGACACACATACAGGCAAACACTCATACACATAAAATAAAAACAAATCAATTTTATTTTGCCAGGCATCATGGCGTATACCTTTAATTCTGGCACTTGGGAGGCAGAGGCAGGCAGGTCCCCATGAACTTGAGTCCAACCTGGTCTATCTATTGGGTTCTGGCTCAGCAAGGCTACAGTGAGACACATCTTAATTTGTTTATCTGTTTGAAATAAAGAGACACTTGCTTCAGCAGGAGGCCCACCTCTACTGTGGGCCAGGACTTTACAGTCAGGGAACTCTGACAGAAGCTTGTGGGTAGGGAGGGCTCTGTCCCTCCTCAGGATTGGGCTAGGATGCTGGAGAGTAGGGCAGAGTGCTGCCAGGGAAACCTCGCAAAATTAGCATGTGAAAAGAGCAAAGAAGCAGCCGGAATGACCCTCCCCACCCCACAAAAAATCCTCTAATCCCAGCCCTGGGTCCTGTGGGTTGCAACTCCTTCAGGGATTAACCGACCCTTTCACAGGGGTCACATATCAGATATACTGCATATCAAATATTTATATTATAATTAATAACAGAAGCAAATTACAGTTAACTAGTAGCAACAAAATAATTTTATGGTTGGGGTAACCACACCATGAGGAACCGAATTAAAGGGTTGCAGCATTAGGAAGGTTGAGAACCACTGCACCACACACTCCTGCCAAGAGATTTAAGGCTTACTGTTTGGTGACAACGCAAGAGACAGAAGAATACTTCAAAATTCTAAGTCCTTAGAATTTTAAATTTTATTTTAAGTGTGTGGGTGTTTTGCCTGCATGTATATGCCTGAGCATCACCAGTATTCCGGATATCGGCAGCGGCCAGAAGAGGGTGCTGGATTCTCTGAAACTGGAATTACAGACAGTTGTGAGACGCTATGCAAGCAAGCGGAGTCTAACCTGGGTCCTCTGCAAGAGCTGCCACTGCGCTTAACCTCTGACCCATTTTTCCAGACCCTAATTTTATGTTTTGCAGGTATCCCCTGTGTGTGCATGTGTGTAAGATTTACTCCCCTCCCGTCCCCTACCACGTGGTCCCGGGACTGAACTCAAGTCCTCAGTGTTGGCAGGCGGCACCTTGATCTGTAGGCTCTTTCAACGGATTAGTTAATCATTGATGTTTCTGATGAGGGTCTGGCTGTCATAGTCCACGATGGTCTTGAACTCGTAGCTACTCCCCTACCGCAGCCTAATTTTAACATCCTGCTTTAGAAAGTTCTTTGGCGCCTCCTCAGGATGGGTCTTAAGTGGCCTATGTGCCTGTAAACCCTGGGTCACGCTGCTAGAAGATGCTCCAGTCGACTTGTCTCTACCTGCAGAGATTTAAGGCGAGCATTCGAGAAAGTTCCGCGATCTTCCAGAGACTTGCCCCAAAGTTGCTCCCTCAAAATCTTCCATTCCTCGTCCAGCGGAATTCCTTAGTGCAACTTCTCGCGCAACTAAGTGCGCTCCTTTTAGAAGCAAAAGGGTAAACGACTGTGGAGGGCTGGAAGGTCACATGGCACGGGGGTGGGGACAGGATGAGGTGAAGAGGTGAAGAGGGGGAAACAAAAGCAAAATAAGAGTTACCGCCCCAGGACTGCCGGCTCCTCCACCGTGGCGACTTCGGCTATAGACGTTTCCCAGGCAGTGCGGCTGCGCCAACTCTGGCTCCTTCCACAAATCCCGAAGCCGTAAGCCCCGCCTCGCCACCGTCACCCAGAAGCTCAGGCCTGCACCGAGCAGTTTAGCATGGGTGCCGCTAGCTCCTCGGCTCTGGCTCGCCTCGGCCTTCCCGGGCAGCCGCGGTCCACCTGGCTCGGCGTCGCCGCGCTGGGACTGGCCGCGGTGGCCCTGGGGACCGTGGCCTGGCGTCGCGTGCGTCCCCGGCGGCGCCGGCAGCTGCAGCAGGTGGGGACCGTGTCAAAGGTTTGGATCTACCCGATCAAGTCCTGCAAGGGAGTGTCGGTGTGCGAGACCGAGTGCACCGACATGGGACTGCGCTGCGGCAAAGTGCGCGACAGGTAATGACATGGACATGGGCATGGGCGAGGGAGGTAGGGCCTTGCCTGTCCCGGCTCGGAAGTGTGAGACCTCGATCCGGGTGCTCAACGGAGAGTGCAAACTTTGTGTGCTGAAGCATGGTGAAATTAGAGAGAGGGGTTCCACATTGCAAGCTGCGTCCCCCCCCCCCCCAACAAACCAAGAAAGCAACGGTTTGTTTTGTCTGGGAAACTCAAGCACACATTGGAAAGAATTGTCATCAACTGTCACACTGGGAACATTTGTGAGCATGTTCAAGTTGAAACCATAGTTTGTAAGTTCAAAAAAATAGTAGTGGGAAGGCCTTCTGGGAGGAGAATTTTAGTTTTACAATATGCAAATTTTCTCTAGAAGGGAGCAGAGCGCCTCGATTTTGGCTCCCACCCTTTTCAGCGTAGGTGATTGCTTAGCTATCAAGAGAAACTCGAATTGCTGCCAGAATTCCCTGGGCTTTTGATTCTTTAGCTGCAAGGACTATGCTTCTAGCCAAGGTAGTTTTGGAAAAGTGGGTTGGGGCGGTCCTAGACTCCTGGACTAGAGACTCCTCTGTCCCATGACCAGCCTTGTTGTCTGCCTGACTCTCCGAACTGTAGGATACTAGAAATACAAAAAGCCATTGGCTGAATGTTTTCAAGAATATTAGGTCCTTCCTTCCCTCTAGTTCTCGTGACCACTTTAATGAGACAGGAACGAAATTACATAGTTTGTGGGGTGGGGGAAAGGGGGTAGCAGATGGCAGTGTGTGTGGGGGGGGGTGCTGTGAGGGGCAGGGAGCTAGTCACAAACAGGGGTGTAAAACACTCATAAAGTTGGTTAGAATGAAGAAAAGCGAAGACAGCTTGTCCTGGTGCAGAACAAACACACAAATGAGGAAACAGACTCAGCCAGACTGGGTGAGGGTTGTGCTGAAGGGGGGCCAGCCTGGGCTTGTGTCAGGTCCAGCTGTTACTGGGGCTAAGGGTGAACTCCTGGACAGCCTAGGTCAGGGGGCAAAATGGAGCACAAGATATTTCTCAAGCCTCATAAGGTATTGTTAGGGGTAGGAAAGTGATTCCCCAAGGCAGATTCAGCGTCACATGGATTCTGGTGGCAGCTCCTTAGCCTCACCCCACAGCCGGTTTGGTTTTTATGTTATCGAAGGGAATGCTGCCTCCCATATTACCCTTCTCTTACAGGTGGGTGGTCCTCACCAGGCTGAGCACACAGATTTCATTCTTAAAATTAGGATGTCTTCTGTGGCGGACATGGTAGTCATGCTCAGATGATATCTAGGCAGAGGAGGGAGTTTGCAGATTGGTCATTTAAGGAACTCCATAGCAGAGGCCATCTGCTGCCTGGTGTTCATCCCAGGACACCTGTGTGTACTGACACTTGACACTGGATGACTGCTGGCCTAAAGAAATGCGGGCTCTGATACATTGGAAAATACCATCTGGATGTTTCACATGTGGACTTTGCAGCTCATAGGCCTTTCTTTTTTTTTTTTTTTTTTTTTTTTTGGTTTTTCGAGGCAGGGTTTCTCTGTGGCTTTGGAGCCTGTCCTGGAACTAGCTCTGGTAGACCAGGCTGGTCTCGAACTCATAGAGATCCGCCTGCCTCTGCCTCCCGAGTGCTGGGATTAAAGCGTGCGCCACCATCGCCCGGCCATAGGCCTTTCTATCCCTCACTCTCATACTAAGTTTCTAATGCGGGGGGGGGGGGGGGGGGGTTTGTTTTTATTTTTCTTTTTTTGGGGGGGGGGGGGGGGGGGGGGTGGGGGTTGTTTGTTTAAATTATCCTTTCCTGAGGGGCTGGGGGTGTAGCTCTGTAGTAAGAGAGAGTGTTGCCTAGTGTGCATGTAGCCTTGGATTTTATCCTCCAGCACGGAAGCTAGGCTGCGCAGTAACACTCTAGACAGCTGGAGCAGAAGTTTGTAGGTGAAGGCCAGCCAGGGCTGTAAACTTGCCGCTTGTACACTGAAACAAAATAAAATGCTCTCATTTCCCGAGAGTCCCATTTCTGGGCAAATAAACCCCCATCAACAAGAATGAAGGCAACTTTTTATATATATATATATTCTCTTTTTTTTGTAATATAATTTTTTATTGAAAAAAAATTTCCGCCTCCTCCCGCCTCCCACTTCCCTCCCCCTCTCCCTTTTCCCTCCCCCTCCTCCCACTCCTCTCCCCTTCCCCCCACTCCTCTCCCCCTCCCTCTCCAGTCTGAAGAGCAGTCAGGGTTCCCTGCCCTGTGGAAAGTCCAAAGTCCTCCCCCCTCCATCCTGGTCTAGGAAGGTGAACATCCAAACTGGCTAGGCTCCCACAAAGCCAGAACATGAAGTAGGATCAAAACCCAGTGCCATTGTCCTTGGCTTCTCAGCAGCCCTCATTGTCCGCCATGATCAGAGAGTCCGGTTTTATCCCATGCTTTTTCAGTCCCAGTCCAGCTGGCCTTGGTGAGCTCCCAATAGATCAGCCCCACTGTCTCCGTGGGTGGGTGCACCCCTTGTGGTCCTGACTTCTTTGCTCATATTCTCCCTCCTTCTGCTCCTCTTTGGGACATTGGGAGCTCAGTCCGGTGCTCCAGTGTGGGTCTCTGTCTCTATCTCCATCCATCTCCAGATGAAGGTTCTATGGTGATATGCAAGATATTCATCAGTATGGCTATAGGATAGGGTCATTTCAGGTTCCCTGTCCTCAGCTGCCCCAGGAACTAACTGGGGACATCGCCCTGGGCACCTGGGAGCCCCTCTAGCTCCAAGTCTCTTGCCAACCCTAAGATGAAGGCAACTTTTGTAGCGTGTTGATCTCCCCGGGTGATTCCTCTGCTGTAATTAAAGGAGTTTACAGCCACTGTTGTGAAGGCAAGGATGTTTCAAGCATATTCAAGTAAGAAGAATAAGAACTTGTTCTTGCTGCTGGAAAGACCTTGGGTACTGGGTACTGGATATTGTCCAACTCACCGGAGGTGCTGAAGCTCAGTGCTGATGAGTGCTGGCCCGAGGAGGCTGGCCGGGCTGCTTTCCTTCCTTTGAAGATGCTTAGTGCCAAAGAAATCGAATTGCAGGTAACTGAAATAGAAAAAGAGAAGGAGGAGAAGAAAAAAAATCAAAGAAGTCAACCTAGTTCTTCATATGTCTACCTTCAAGAGTGTCAGGTTTGAAGTTGTCTTCACACATGAAGATTTGCTTTAAAACTCCTCAGTTTCACACAAGCCTGAGACTGTACTGTGATGCTAGACTAATATGTTGCTTTTCTTCATACAAGCAAATTCCTGAAAAGAAGATGATTTTAAAAGTTGGTAATTTTTTGAAGTTTGTGTCTTCCTCATTCTTAGTTAAGGAACTAATCATTTCAAAATCAACTGAGTGCAGCGCTGAGCTCCATTCCTTGATCAACGGTGAGAACATCAATGTGCTGTGTCAGCCATGGGACAAAAATCCCTCTGTGCTGACCCAGGAGGCTGAGGCAGGGGGATTGCAAGTGAGACAATGTGATAGTTGCTAAGAATATAGTGACAAAACTAAACTCAGATTGTTGGCTTTTCTTTTCTTTCTTTCTTTCTTTTTTTTTTTTTTTTAAAAAGAACTTGAAGGCATCTCACAGTTAACCACTATCAACCTGTGTTTTTCAGATCATCAGAGGATGTTGTGTTCATCATTAAGATTATCATGACTTGCTTGTGAATATTGTTAGGGTAGAGAGAAAATGTATTCTTTGCCCTCCTTGCTTTTCTGCTTCCTGAGGGGGTCAATAAAATAAATAGAACGGTATTACTTCTCTTGTTTTGAACAATAAATTCCTTCCTCCCCCCTTCTTTCTTCGTCTCTCTCTCTTCCAGAGGATCTCACCAGGTATCTATGGCTGACCTGAACTTGCTGCGTAGACAGGGTTGGCCTTGAGCTCCCAGGGATACACCTGCACCTTAAGTGCTGAGATTCCAGGTCCTCACCACACTCAGCACTAGCAATATGTACTTAAGATGGTATGGCCCTGGGTGGAGAGAAAGTCAGTGAAAGAATGTATGATTGACATTGGGCTAAATCTGTCCTGTAAGTTAGCCGTCTAAGGTTGATTTTGTGCATTAGATACAAACATCTCCATCCCTCGGAGCTCAAGAACCAGTGTTAGATAGGATGATATGTCGCCTGGGGTCACAAACCCGGCCTGTTCTGGGGGTTTTGAATTCAGATGTAGGCGACAACAGCACTCACTCTTTCCGTGAAACTCGTGTGTGCTACAGAAACGTAAGAAGTGTACAGGATCAGGGGGCCTTGAACAAAGGTATTTAACCTCTCTGCGCCTTAGGTTTGTTTGAAAAAAAAAATTGAAGCTGAGCTTTATTTATCAAAGAATGATTAATATTCAGAAGCAAACTTGTCAGCCTGAACCCTGCTTAATGGCTTGTTTTCTGCCCTGAGAGCAGCCCGGTTACTGGGGTTTCTGGAGGTCAGGGGAAGAGCCCCTTTCTTTAATCTGTGTCTGGATTTTCCTCTGTTCAATGCCTCCAACTCCTGGAGCTGTTTGCAAGTGTTCTGGGGCGCTTTTACCTTAGCTCAGCTCCCTGAGCTGTGAGGTGTTCAAGGTCCTCCCAGAAGATGCTAACACAGGCTGTCTGCTTTGGGAGTAGCTTCCTTCCTTGACCTTGTAAATGTCCTTAGCCAATCGTGACTTGATCACCTTCTCTGTCCAGACCCTTCCTTGAAGCCAGCTGTCTATTTCTCCTGCACAAATTTATCACCTCTTGATAAAGGGGACCCCCTTCCGCCTAGTGCTTGTTCCCATTCTTATCTCCCACCTCCCCCTCCATCTCCTCTCTCAGGCTTTGCCCTTCCTGCTCCCACCCTCCTCTACCCCAATGCTGCTGGCTATTTTTTTTTAACCTTGAATGAGATTTTTCATTTGCCCTGGGCTCAGCCTCACTGTTACACCGACCATTCAAGGCCCCGTTGTTTCCTACATGGATTCTGAGCCCTGGACACTGGTCCCATCTGCCATGCATGCTTTACTGTAAAATCAGGGTGTTGACCCTTACCGCAGGCCAAGGTGGGGTAACTTGGTTGTGAAACCCCACTCTCTGGTCTCATCTTTTCTCTCAGACTTAGCAGAACACAGCAGATCACTTGTTCATGGGGAATTATTTATGTCCACAAGATAAAAGAAGTACCCTGCAGGTTGACAGGATATTTAGGACCAGTCTTTGCACCTCCGTTAATTGAGACATTTCCTCAGGTAGACCCAGAAGCAAGTCAAGATTCTGTCAAGTGGACCGTAGATCAACCATTACATTGACCTTTAAACTTGTACCAGTTTTGTGCAAACCCAAGGTTGAGTTCTCAGTGCAGCTGCCTTTAGCCATTCAGTCACAGCAATCAGCAGGAAGCCTCTGAGCACCCCCTCCCACTTCTAACACCAGCCCTTGGTTTCCAACTCATTCCACAGTGCTAAAGCAGAAAGGGTGTTCTGGGTGGCTGGGAGCTGAGAAGGACTAGAGATTGTAGTGTCTGCTTGAGTACGTACCAAGTCTTGTCTGGGGATGGGGCATGCTGGGAGTTACTGAATCTAGGACCACACAATGGCATCTGATGAGGGCTTAAGGTGACAAAGGACTTCATCCAAGGGCTGGAAGGTGCTCCTTCTGAGGCCAATAAGAGGATCTAGTGAGACCTGCAGGATCTGCCATCAGCTCTCCGAGCAGGATGGGTGGATGGTTCCGAGGTGAGGGAGAGCTAAAGGAAGTTCACGAGGGTCGGGGAAGACTTCTGAGCGCATGCCTGTTTGCCTCTCTGCAGGTTCTGGATGGTGGTTAAGGAAGATGGACACATGGTCACTGCCCGCCAGGAGCCTCGTCTCGTGCTGGTATCCATCACCTTGGAGAACAACTATCTGACCCTGGAAGCCCCAGGCATGGACCCGATGGTTTTGCCTATCAAGCTGCCGTCTTCCAATACGATCCACGACTGCAGGTGTGCTGCTCGGGGGCAGTGGGGAAGCTGCAACGGACCTGCGGTTTCCTTTCATGTGTTATGATTCATGTTAGAACTGCAGAACAGGCTCTGGTGCAGGAAAATGCTGAAGATGGTTAGTCTACAGGGTGTGCTCCACTGTGAGTGGCCGTTAAGGGTGCCCAGAACTAGCTTTTATGTATTTTACTTTGGAGATGGGTGTCTGACCCTCCAGGTTGACCTCCAACTTGTTACATAACCAAGGATGACTTTGAGCTTTTGACCGTTATGCTGACCCCCTGAATGCTGGGATTACAAGCCTGTACCACCATGCTCAGTTTGTCTGGTGCTGGGGATCGAACCCTGAGCTTTGCATGTGCTAGGCAGTCCCCGTCCCAACTGAGCTATGGAAAGAGTTGCAGATGACTGTCACAGGAAAACTGTCCCTTACGTTGATGGGTCCCTAGACGTAGGTAGCGCTAACACGGAAACCTTGGGGCTGGCCAGAGGAATCTCGAGGAAGGGGAAACTGCAGCCCAGGGACTTTGCTTAGGCTTCGGCAGGAAGGAGGAAAAAGCAAGGGGTTAACAAGCAGGGTTCAGTTGGCTGATTAGAATAACTTCAGTGCTGTGGGGCAGGGGGTTAGAATGTAACAGCTGTGTGGCTTGTAGTCCTGACTCCTGTTCCCTATAAGTAAGGACTCAATAAAGGAGGGTTTGCAAGTCATGCTTGCGTGTGCCAAGACCACTGTCGCTAGAAATATGTCTCTAGCTGGCCATAGGAGTGGCTTTCCCTTCTCCAAGGCATCCAAGACAAGGAAGTAAAACGTGTGGTAGCCCAAGTGTAAAATGGTTTCTTTCCTAATGCCCACCCATGCAACAGCGTGGGTGTGGAGGCCAGGGGGCCACTTACAAAAATCCGTTCCTTTCTTCTACCCTGTGGTTCTGGGGATCATATTCAGGTCTTTACGTTTGACCCACTGAGTCAGCTCGCTAGCCCTTGGAGACATTGTTGAGTGTTCTTAGCTGCCATCCAGATGAGAGAAGTTACTGGAGACTTTACCCATTTAGCTCAGAGCTGGTAAAGGAGCACAATGGAACTTTCCAGTCTCTGAAGTGTGCGGCTGAGATTGAGGACGTAGGGCGGGGTATGTGTGTAGGCAGGGGTGAGGCCTCAGGCCTTGGCATCTGTTTGTATCTGGCCCTCTCTCAGTGACCTATGTCCTGCTGGGTCTTGCCAGAGTCTTTTTATTCTTTTTGTATGTGCGTGCATGCATGATACTGAAGATTAAAGCTGGGAGGCTTTGCTCTTTGATGCTGGGAAATCACAGAAACTTAGGTGTTTGCTGTGGGATGATGCAATGTCCTGGGTCCCTTGGTAACCAGGTGAATGCTGGGCTTAGGACCAGGGTTCTGGGCACACTAAGTGAGCATTCTGCCCTTGAGTGGTGCACTCAGCCCTCAGCCAAGCTTTTCTTTTTTCTATTTTGAGAGGGAGTCTCACTGTGCATTTCTGGCTGGCTTGGAACTCTGTTAGACTAGGCTGGTCTCAAACTCACATAGAACCGCCTGCCTCCACCTCCTGAGTGCTGGGATTAATGGTGTGCAGTACCGTGCCGCAACCTAGCCTTTCAATCCCGAGGAAACAGGTACATTCCAAAGGCGCTTGGGCTCATAGAAGAGTCTCATGTTCATTCAGAACATCGGAGCTGAAATCCATCCTTCATCCTTCCTAACTCCCCAAATTCTGTAGTGATAGGGAGCGGCGGGGCTGCGTCCCTGGCACCCGGCCGCCCGCATGGCTAGCTTATGCCCAGAAATAATCACACGGAAACTGTGTTCTTTTAAACACTGCCTGACCCATTAGTTCCAAGCCTCTTATTGGCTAGCTCTTACATATTGTTCTAACCCATTTCTAATATTCTGTGTAGCCCACGAGGTGGCTTACCAGGGAAGATCTTAACCTGCGTCTGTCTGGAGTGGGAGAATCATGGCGACTCCCTGACTGAGCTTCTTTCTCCCGGCATTCTGTTCTGTTTATTCTACCCACCTAAGGGTTGGCCTATCAAGGGGCCTAGGCAGTTTCTTTATTAATAAGAAATCACTCCCACATCAAAATTCTAAAGCAATTCCTTGCTGAGTGCAGTGTGCCCCAGTAAGCCTGTAAATGAACATCCCTAGTTTCAGCTTACATAGGAGGAAAGCAGACTTTGATCTCCCACCCCGTCCCACATAGAAGTGGGAGGTGGGAGGGAGGGAAGGAAGAAGGGAGGGAGGGGAGGGGAACAGATCAGTGAGCGGCTGGGATTCAGTCCATGCACCTCCTAGTCTTCTTTTATTCCCTGCGTGCAGGAAGGGGGAACAGTTTCCACAAATGACTGGTTTTGAAGAGAAAAACCAGCATGCTGTTTATATTGCAGTTGAGAACTTGCGGGTGTGTGAAGGGTGTGTGATGACTGTGTCTGTTCCCCGGGGTGGGGCCGGCTCACTTTCACCCACAGCGACTTTTTTCTCTGCGGGTCTTCACCTGTTGACAGAGATTGCTCTGGGGAGGCTCGGATGCTCCCTGGAAGCCAAGAATATAAGAGACCTTGTGGGAAAGAGATGGTGTGCAGGTCAGAGGACAGTTTGAGGGGGTCAGTTCTCTCCTTCCACCATGTGGGTCCCAGGGTCTGAACTCAGATTGTCAGGCTGGGCAGCAAGCGCCTTTACCCACTCTCCAGACCAGTGTTAAAATGTTTAGGGTAGTTATAGGTCAGTAGTGTTACTTGGTATTGCAGATCTCTGAGTGGTTATTGTCTGAAAATGCCGCATATAGTGGGTGTGGTGACATGTGCCTGTATTCCAGTACCTGGGAAGCGGGAACAGAAGGCTCTTGAGTTCAAGACCAGCCTGGTCTACATGATGAAAAGGGCCTGCTGCTAGCCTTTGAAGGGAGGGGGAAGAAAGAAAACTTCAAACTTAACAAATAGTCTTTGGAGTCTAGCTTTAAAGACTAGCTGAGCAATGGTTTAATTTAAGTTGAAATTTAAGTCCAGATAAATTAGGTACACAAGTATTGGTTGACTTCTTAAACGTATTTAAGGTTTTTCCCCCTAAAAATAAACAAGAAAAATGACATTGACTCCAGACAGTCTAATCCAGTTATTTTTTTGTAACTGAAAAGGGAAGACAGGGTCACATGAGACAGGAAGAAAGTGGGTAGTTTGCACCAGTGGCCATGATACTTCAGCTGGGCTCCAAATGTTTGTGTGTTTCTCTCCTGTTGAAATAAGAGCGGCGGGGCTGCGTCCCCAACACCCCGGCCGCTTGCTAGCTCATGCCCGAAATAACAACACACAAACTGTATTCATTTAAGAACTGCTTGGCCCATGAACTCTAGCCCTTACAGGCTAATTCTCGCACCTGGACTAGCCCATTTCTAATGATGTGTGTAAGCACCCCAAGGTGCGCTTACTGGGAAGATTCTAGCCTATGTCCATCCTGGTGTCTCTGCTCCAGAGCAGAGCTGTCGAGTCTCCGGGAGCAGAGCAGAGTCTGACCTCACTTCCTCTTCCGCCCAGAATTCTATTCTGTTTTCTCCTCCCATCTATGTTCTAAGCTATGAGGCCAAGCAGTTGGTTTATTATAATTAACCAATTACCTTTCTCCATCACTCTCCCAATGATCAGTTCTCCAGCGGACATTAAGTGGTGTCCCACAATCCAAGTCTAACACCATCTGCCCGGAGATAGCTTCAGTTCCAGCAGAGTAAGGACTGGTCTCTTGAGAATGCCTCCTGTTATGCCCAAATCTGCGAAGTCTCTGCAAAAGCCAGCAAGGAGACCGAGTCCCATATGTAAAAAAGCAAAGAGCCTTTATTTTATGCAAGTTTGCAAACTCTCTCTGCATGTCCAACATATTAGAATAAAAGGAGAGCCCCAAGCTCAGTTAGAGTTGGGTTTTATAGTAAAAGTGGGGGTGAGGGGTTTCTGAGGTTCAGTACCCCTGATTGGCTGACGTTTGTCTAGGGGCGTCCTGGTGAGTGTGTGCTGGCGGGTGGTCCTATCTACAGCTGTTGGAATGCCAGGCATTTCCTTTGGATGGTCTGTTTTTGGTGGTGCTCTGGTAATTTCAGTTTGAGGATCTTTCTGCAGCCAGGGTAAACTTCTGAGACTCAGGCCTTCATTTAAATTTATTGATGGCTGAGTCATACTCTGGCAGGTGATAATGGTTGGAAGTAAAGAACTTCCTTTGGGTGACCTGCCCATACTTAGCTTATCATGGCTGGCTCCCACACCTCCCACGGCTGACACTAGTAGCTGTGCTAGCTAGAGGTAGTAGTTAGCTACCTGAGCCTCTGACCCACCAACTGTGACTTGACTCCCACAGCCTCCTTCTTGGGTTCAATTCTTCAGAATGCCTCACAGAATTCAGCAAACACACTTGCCAGTTGTTTGCAAAAGACACTCCAAGGCTGAGGAGAAGGTGGCAGATGAAGAAGTGCAAGGTGTGGGGGGTGGAACCCCTGTGTACTCTCTGAGCATGCTGCCCCCTAGGTGCCGTGCTCTGCACCAGCCAGAGAATGATCTGTGACAGCCATGCTCTGGATTTTGAATGAGTGAGTTTACTAAGTCTATGTCAAGCCAAAGGTAAAAAAAAAAAAAAAAAAAACAAAATGGCAAGAGACAGACAGACAGACAGACAGTCAGTCAGACAATAATAAAACATCATCGAATTGGGTGCTTCATACATCCAGCAGATACCAATTCAGGAAGCCCCTTTATGACAATCAGTTAGAGTTCCCAATAGAGGGTCCCAGGCAGAGCAGAACCTCCCCCACGTGGGGCTTCCAAGTACAAGATCAAGGAGCAATAGACAGAGATGACATCATCAAATGGGGTCCTCTAACATCCAGCAGAGACCTCTGACAGTCAGCTGAGTTCCCAAGTTGAGTGTTTTCTCTGTGTCTGTATTTGGGCCTTCTCTTTCCCGTTTGCCTACACTTTTATATTGCTAGATAAACAATAGTGGCAATTGTTGGGAATGGTTTACCTTGAGCTGTTTCGAGGGCATAGTGCTTTCCCTCTGGGGCTGTTTCTTCCTCGCGACCACAGAGGAAGGGGGCAGCACGTCCCAGGACAGTGGGCCCCACAGGGCGCTTTGAGACACTCGTGCTCTGGTCTGAAATGGGGGAGGAGGCTCCCCTCCTGGGAGCCAGCTTCACAGTGAGCTTAACACTGTGTGCGCTAAGCAATCTGGAAGCTCTCTGAACCAAGCCCTTTCAGCTTTTATTATATAGGTGTGATTGATAAAAATAATTATTTGACTTTTATTACATAGGTGTGGTTGATAAAAATAATTAACCATTGATCAGCCTCTGTCCCTTGGAGGCAGGGGAGGGGAGTGAGGTGGTGCTAAAACCAGACTTCTGATCTTGGAGTAGGCTCCCCTGGCAGTCAGTTCTTGAGAGAGTTGGTTCATCTACCGCATGGGGCCTGGGAATTGAACCCAGGTTTTCAGCATGGTGGCAATCGTCTTTACCATTTGGGTCATCTTACTGGTCCCATGATTATGTTTTAATGGAAGAGGAAGGAAGAAATTATCTTTGGTCTAACAAAAAGCCTTTGAAGTCTAGCCTTAAAGCTAACTAAGTTATAAGAATAAATAAAAATTAAAAAAAGACTTAAAGAAAGACTAGCTAAGTAACATTTGATTATTATATGTAATTTCACACACACACACACACACATATATGTAGGTATAATTGTTATGTGCAGAAGTGGCAGTTGTCCATCTTTTTTCCCTAAAAATAAAAAAAGAAAATATTAGCTTCAATTTTGCAAAGTCCAACTGAAGTTTTATTTCTTTGCAACTGAACAGAGAAACCAAACAAAAAAAGCTGGTGAGATAGGAAGATATCTTAGTTATTTTCCTGTTGTTATGAAGAGACATCATGACCAAAGCAGCATATGAAAGAAAGTGTTTAGTTGGGGCTTCCAGTGTCAGAGGGTGAGTCCACCATGGCAGCTGCATGGCAGACATGGTGCTGGAGCACAGCTGAGAGTTTGCATCCTGCTCAGTAGGTGGAGGGAGAGCGGAGGGATCAAGCTTAATCCTGGAACTAGCTCTCGTAGACCATGCTGGCCTTGAACTCGCAGAGAACCGCCTGCCATGGCCTCCCTAGTGCTGGGATTAACGTCTGGCTGATGCAGGCTTTTGGCGCAGGCTTTTAAAACCTCAAAGCCTGCACCCTCAGTGACACGCCTCTTCCAACAAGGCCACTCCTCCTAATTCTTCCCAAACTGTTTCACCACCTGGGGACCATGTAATCAAACATACGAGCCCATGGACGCTATTCTCATTAGAGCCACCATGGAAGGCAAGAGGCATGCTTTTCACTCTTAATACAGAGAGTGTGTCACCTCTGCGTCCTCAGAGAGTATGTATTTCCCTCTACCAGCACACACCAGCCAGCGCCCAGCAATCCATCCTGACTCCATCTGCCTGAAGTCAGCATCGGCTCTCACAGGTTAAGGACTTGGTCCCATTAGTCTATTCCTAGCTTTGGACACCAGTGAGAGCGGCAGCCTGACTCTGACTTACCACCCCCTCCCTGGCTTCTGTTCATTGCTAGAGTGTCTCTTAGAAACTGGGAATCGTGTTTACTGAGTGCTTGTGAAGGATGTTCTAAGGGCTAAGGGCGAGATGAGCCCAACAGGTAGGGAGCTGAACACTCGTGTGCTTTCTGGGTGTGCCTCCCTTTATACACCTCTAGGTGTTCAGCGTTGGCAGACTCTTTGAACCTGGTCCTTTGGGAATTATGGAAACTTTATTATACAGCATCCTTGATAAAACTGTCGACTATCAATCGACTCAACCTTCATCCTCTGCCCCTTCCTTGGAGGTTGGGGATTGTGGGACTAGAGTCCAGACCTCTGATCTTGGGGTTGGCTCCCCTGGCCTCAGGTAGCTTAGGAGCCCCCAGCCATCAGTCACCCCTGTCCTACCATTGGCCACTGTGTGCACTGTGTGTGTTACACCGTGTGGCTTCCACGTGTAACCCGTGCGCTCATTCTTTTCTTTGTGCTTATATGACATGAACAATACTCTATGAGTCTTCTTTAAAGTTTCTGTTAATTAGTTTTAGATGTGTGTGTGTCTCTGTGGGCGAGTATGGTGTAGGTGCCCTCAGAGAGTATAGATTCCCTGTGTGTGTGTGTCAGGTTCCCTGGAGCTGAATTTCAGGCCATGCTGAGCTAACTGACCCTCCTCCAGGAGAGCAGCAAGCCCTCATAACCACCAAGTCATCTCCAGCCCCCTTACAGACATTCTCATTGTGTCTTCTGAGAAGACAACTTGGGTGAGGTCAGTTCTCTTCTCCCATGTGGGATCCCAGGGATTGAACTTAGTTTGTGCAGCTTGTCCGTAATCCCCTTACCTGCTTAGCCGTCCTGCCAGCTCCAAGGTATGGATTTTAAGTGTAGGCTACCTAGACCAGAAGACATGTAGCATTTATTTATTTACTTGTCTGTCATTTGTTGCACATTTTGGATATCTCTCATTTGTTAAGTAATATTAATTCCCTTCTCAGATCTTTGACGGAGTTAAAGATTAGATAATTGTAGTTACTCTCTACATTATTTAGACTCCTTGAGATAGAATGTTTAGTGTATTTATTATTTGTTCCTATTGTATATAGTTGTATTTGTATCTATCTTATTTAGACAAAAGGGGGAGATGTAGGAGTAGCCCCAGCCAATCACCTTGCTTGTAGGGCGGGGTCGCCTGAGGATAGTTTTTACTAATAAATATTGCTGGTGTGCTCTCCCCGCCCCTTCTGCTTTCCTGTTCTCTGCTGGAACCTTGGGTTCTGTAAGTCTCTTTCCCAATTAAAGCTGAATATATTATTATAATTTCTATCTGCCTTCATTTACGCCGCTACAGGCCTTAACAAAAGGGTGTCAAGATTTGGCAACAGGAGTTGTGGTGGTAATGCCTGTAATCCCAGCTCTGGGACAGGGAGTATTCTGAACCTTCAGGAGTTCAGAAGTTCAACTATTTAGTGAGTATTCTGTGTGTTTGTTGAACCCCTTTGCACCCATCACCTCGGGCATCCTCCCACAGGCATAGGCACAGCATTCGCACAGGCTTTGTGTGTGTGTGTGTGTGTGTGTGTGTGTGTGTGTGCCTTTGTGCAGTTCTTATGGCGTGGGAGGGCAGGGCAAACTGTTCTCCAGATCCTTAAATCCATAGTTTGCACGAGAGCCCCCGCATCTTAGTTAGGGTTTCTATTGCTGTGGAGAGACACCATGTCCAGGCAGCTCCTATAAGGAAAACATTTCACGGGGGCTGGCTCACAGTTTTAGAGGGTCAGTCATTATCGTCATGGTGGGAAGCATGGCAGTGTGCCGGCAGACGTGGTGCTGGCTGCATCTTGACCAGAAGGCAACAGAGAGTGTCTGACTGTCACACAGAGTAAAGCTCGTGCACAAGAGACCTCAAAGCCCACCCCTCACAGTGACACACTTCTTCCAACAAGGCCATGCCTGCTAATAGTGCCACACCCTTTGGGGACCATTTCTTTCATGCTCCCCCCCCATTATAGTGCTGGGAATGGAACCCAGGGCCTTGTATATGCTAAGTAAGTACTCTACCACTGGGCTAGCCAGATCTCATTTCTATGTTTTGTTTTGTTTGTTTGTTTTTAAAATAGAATTTTGTTATGCTTCCTTTTGCAACACATCTACTGGAATTGGAATGATACAGAGTCAATTAGCCTGGCCCCTGTGCAAGAATAACACAGATTTGCTGAATGTTCCATATTCTTCTCAAAACAATTAAGTAAATATAAAAATAAACAAATGGATATTAAAATTTAAAAAGTAGCTGGGTGTGGTGGCATTTGCCTTTAATTCCAGAGTTCAGGAGGGAAAGACAAGTGGATATCTGTGAGTTTGAGACCACCTTGGTCTGCATAGCATGTCCGTGGCCAGCCAAGACTTCATAGTGAGACCCTGTCTTAATACCTTTCCCTCAAAATAACAATGAATAGGGTTTTGCTATATATTTCAGGCTATCCTTGAACGCAGTATCCTCCTGCCTCAGCCTTTGGAGTTCTGGAGTTATAGATATAGACAGTCATTCATTGCCCCTTGTTCTCAGGGCTGTTAAAGAAAGGAAGGAAATATGCTTGGTGATTCACTAGGGAGGTAGAAGCAGGAGGATTGTGAATTTGGAGCCAGGTTGGGCAACATTGTGAAATTCTCACCACTTGGCTACACCGTGAGACCTTGCTTAAGGGGAGTGAGAAGAAATAAATTGATACTAAGCCTTGTCTGGAGTTAAGTAAGATTTGTGGATATTCTTAGGGTTCATTAATAAGTTAATTTCAACTGAAATCTGCTGTTTATGTTTAGAGATCATCAAAAATTTACAACATACCCATTTTATTATAATCAGTTACTTACAAATCAAAAATTTAAAGATAATTTAATCTCTCCCAAATTCTTTCACATATGTGTCCTTAAGAAACAAAATTTTATCGGTTCAAGGGAAATGCTTTAAGAGATCAATAGTCAAAATCAGTATAAAATTATGTAAGAAAAGATGAATGTACATATGTGTTTCTACCATTTCTCAGCATATTAGAGCAGCACTGAGAGATAGGAGGCTCAAGGGTAGCCTCTACCACATAGCAGGTTCCTCAAGGCCAGCCTGGGCTACCAGTGACCGTGTCTCGAAAACAGCAACAATAACAACAGTAGTTGGCCTATTTAGAGAAAATCTTATTTGTGTATTTTAAAAATGGATGATGGTGGATATCAAACTGATAACATTTAGAAATCACTGGAAAAAATCAAGTATAGTCTCATTTTAAAAGTCGGTGTTATGTAATTCAAGGAAATGAAGTTAGATGGAAATATTTGCATATCAATCTGTGTGCGAAAGACACACAATTTTAACAGCTAATATGGAGAAGTCAATTTAAAAGCAAGCCAGGCGCACAGCAGAGCACAGTATGGTTCACGTCTGTGTTCACCCCCTTCCAGTCGGTAGGCATAACACACTTATCTCCAGTGTACAGCGGGAGACAGAGGGAGAGGCAGAAGTGTTAAGTTTACTTAAGGCCAACAGACCAAGGGAATGACTGACCAGTCTGAACCAGGTCTGAGAATTTCCAACCAAAGGTGCACCTGCTCCAGGCAACCCTCCCCACTTTGGAAAGAAACCCAAATCATTGGTATTTGTAATGGTTCGGAAGCCTAGCCATGTAGGTGTCTGGAAGTGTGCCAGGAACGCAAAGTTCCAGGTTCCAACCCGAGCCCAGTGGCCCAGAGTCTGCGTCTGAACAAGTGTCTAGGTGATTCGTAGCCATGGGAGCTGGAGAGCTCCTCCCCAGAGCATTTGCTGGACCTTCTGCTCTTTCCTGGCCCCTCTCTGAAGACCTCTCAGCAGCCGTTGGTGTATTCGGTGCCAACACAAGTAATCCGGTGTTCTCTTGCAACTCTCCCAGGCTATTCGGTCTCGACATTAAAGGCAGAGATTGTGGCGATGAGGTGGCCCAGTGGTTCACCAACTACCTGAAGACGCAACCCTACAGGTTGGTTCAGTTTGATACCAGCATGAAAGGAAGGACCACAAAGAAACTGTACCCTTCTGAAAGTTACCTCCAGAATTATGAGGTGAGTGTACAGTCTTCCTTCCTTCTACCTGCTACCCTGGGCCCTCCGTGCTTTCTTCTCTGTCATAGAGCCCTTTGGGAGGCTTCAGTTAGGAAACCTTGGCAGTGGTTCAGGAGGGTGGTCCAGGGTACAACCTACACGTTAAGGATGGAGAGGGACTTGGGTTGAGGGCTGTCTCAGTGCTGGGACTTCCGGGTGCCTGGAGGGTTAGGTATGGGAGATGTGTGGAGGGCACAGCCGGGGCTGACTTGTGAGGAGATGGGGACTCAGGAGGAAACTGGCTGGAAGCTGAGTGTGGTGGCTCATGCCTGTAATCCTAGCACCAAGGAGGCTAAGATAGGAGGATTACTGTGAATTTAAGGCCAGCCTGGGCTCAAGGTGAGACTGTGTCCCAGAGAGGAAAGAAAGAGAAGAAGCCTGGCTGCAAGTGAAGGTGAAATGTTGGGACTAAGTGTGCCTTTCCCGATGCAGGCTTTCTCCAGGCCACCTTCACTGCCTGTGTATGTGACAGCTGTGTCATAGGCCAGCAAGGCAGCCCCTGCCGGGGAAAGCTACAGCCAGTCACTAGGTCCCTCAGGGATTCCCATCCAAAGCCAAGGCTCGCTTATCTATTATTATTAATATTATTAGTGGTAGTGTTATTTGTTTGCTTTGTCACTAATGTTCCTCACCTAAAGCAGTGTCAGGTATCTCCTGGTGATTAATAGGTTTTGGACAGATGGTGGTGCTAATGAAACCATCGCTGGGATGTCCTCCATCGGCAGCAGACTCTATCTTGTGTGATGAGGAAGGAAAGCAGGCTGGTGAATAACAGCTCCCCAGTGTGGTGGTGCACACCTCTAATCTTAGCATTCCTCAGGTAGAGGCCTCGGCTCTCTGTGAGTTCAAACACAGCTTGATCTACCTAATAAATTCTAGGACATCCAGTCTATGAGCCTCCCCAACCCCCTCCCGCAATTGCCTCTCCTGAATATAGCTCTCCCCTTCCTTCCACACTTCAGAGGTTTCCTGTCTGGGCTCTGCTGAGCTTTGGGCTGCAATGGCAGGGGGCGGGGAGGCCTGACTGTGCTGTGTCCTGTAACAGGTAGCCTACCCAGACTGCAGCCCCATCCACATGATTTCTGAAGCCTCTTTAGTGGATCTCAACACCAGGCTGAAGAAGAAAGTGACGATGGAATACTTCAGGCCAAACATTGTGGTGTCAGGCTGTGAGGCTTTCGAGGAGGTAAGGGGTCAATGCCACAGACGTCAGACTCAGATGTGCTGCCCTCAGAACTGGTGGATCTAAAGGAAGCTCCTGCAGTGACCCAGATGCCCCTGGGCTGGTGGTGGGGATACTCCTTCCCTCAGATTCTCTATGGCGGCTAATGACCTCTTGGCCTCCAGGGGGCGCTGGCCTCCAGAGCTCACCAAACTCCAGCTTGCACTATCTACCTGTAGCCTGGGCATAAGGAAAGGAAAGGGAGACAAAGGGGACAGCGCTCCCATCATTTCCCAGGAGTGTGCTCAGAGATTTCAGTCCCGGGTTCCCACATAGAGGCTATGAAGGTACAGGAGTCCCACCCTGTGACAATGCCTGCTGCAGTCGGAGTCCTCTGTGCCTTCCCGAGTGACCAAGAGCAGGAAATCCCGCCCTGAGCATGGGGAGGAGTGGACTGAGCTTTCTGAGTACTGGGAATAACAAGGACAAGTATCGTTAATGGGGTGCGAAGCCTGGAACTGACTGATGGCGTCATGTTGGCCCCTCCCTCAGCCCTGTGAAGTCTGCAGTAATATTTCCTTTATATGAAGATACAAAATAATCCCACACTAGTTCAGACTTAGGTATAATACAGGGTTATTTATTTAGGGAAGACTTACAGATCACTGTCCTAGATCACAGTCCTCTGCATGAAGGGGGAACAGGAACAGAGTCTAGCAGCTGGAAGTGAGAGTGCGAAGCAAGCCCAGGCTTTATAGCTGCTTTATGAGACCACGCCCAAGTGGGCTGGTATCTTAAAGGCTATTGGCTGAAGGAACGGAAGGAGCTCCCACAGCACACATGCTTAGAAAGGTTCCCCAACTGCCCAGCGAATGAGGGATATGGCTGGCATTACAACCCAAGGCGTGCCACCCGCCTCTGGAACTGGGGTGAGGATACCTGTGTAGAGACCCAGGCAGTTAGCGCCCAGAGGAGCTCTTGAACACCAGCTCTTCGCTCCTGTGGGCGGCCGTGCTTCCTTTTGTGTGAGTAGAATGTGCCCTTATTTGTTGGTCTCCATGGTTCTTTTGGGCAAATCTTTACATAGAACCACTTCAAGCCTGCCTGTGTCTACACAATTTGACAATCTTAAAGCAGTGGCACACACAGAAGATGTCTATCAGCTGATGCTGTCCTGCAGTCTTAGTTACCTGCTTGCCACTATGATACAATATCCTTAGAGGAGAAGGGGTTTATGTTTGCACATGGTTCTGGAGGGATAGAGGCCATCATGGCTGAGATGGCATGCTGGCAGGAACAGGAAGGTGGCTGGTCTCATCACATCTGCACACGGGGGACAGAGTGGACAGGAAGTGGGGCCAGGCTGTAGACCTTCAAGCCCCAACCCCTAGTGACCCACTTCATCCAGCAATGTGCCTCCTTTTAAAGGCTCCACAACCACAAGCAGAACTCCAGGTGGGGACCAAGTGTTCATACGCCTGTCTGTGGGTATGAACAGTTTGGGTTCAGACCACACCAGCTGTCTACACAATTTGCTTTTAAATGTCTTTAATTTCTTCTCATATTTGTTAAAGGTAAAATCTTTTTTTTTACCTTTGTTTTGGGCAAAGCACTGTGGCTCAGATCTCTGGGTACAGAGACAAAGAGGTAGGGATCCTGGGTATTAGATGTAGTCCAGACTGGCCTTGAACACACTCTGTTGCCTAGGCTGGCATTGAACCTATTCTGTAGTGCTGGCCTTGAATCCACTCTATGGTCCAGGCTGACCTTGAACCCACTTTGTAGCCTGGGCTGGTCTTGAACTTGTGATTCTCCTGGTTCCCTCCTAAGTGACAAGGATTGCAGGCCTGTGGCATCAGGCCCAACTAATAACAAGCATTTTTAACACAGCATGCCAATTCACTCAGTGTTTAACAAGTGTCTGATGGCTTCATCAGCATGAACACTGGAACAGACAAGTTGGAAACTCAAGCAGCGAGAAACAGGCAGGGCGACCAGGAATCAAATGAAGTTCCAGTCCCATGGTTTTTTTTTTTTTTTTTTTTTTTTGCATAAGATCTTTCAAAGCCCTGCACATAATTTTGGTTTTGCTGCTTTTCTTAAAGCTCCCCCAAACACACACACACACACACACACACACACACACACACACACACACACGGAAAAGTCCAAATCTATATCATTTTGATACTAACTTTGCTGTAAGATCTTGAGCCTAAGCTGGGTGGTGGTGGCACACGCCTTTAATCCCAGCACTCGGGAGGCAGAGGCAGGCGGATCTCTGTGAGTTAGAGGCCAGCCTGGTCTACAAGAGCTAGTTCCAGGACAGGAACCAAAAGCTACAGAGAAACCCTGTCTCGAAAAAAAAAAAAAAAGATCTTGAGCCTAGGAAAGAAGGCAAGATGATGTCATCTCTGGCTGTAGAATTTTTGCATTTCTGTAACTTGTTAAACTTAACCTAAGGCTAATATAAGCATAGCCCTATTCTGGGGGCCATTTGGATATGTAATATTTTTATCTATCTATCTATCTATCTATCTATCTATCTATCTATCTATCTATCTATCTATCTTTTATGTATACAACATTCTGCCTGCAGGACAGAAGAGGGCACCAGATCTCATTACAGATGGTTGTGAGCCACCACATGGTTGCTGGGACCTCTGGAAGAGCAGCCAATGCTCTTAACCATTAAGCCATCTCTCTAGTCCCTAATTTTTGTTTTCTTAATGTTTAGGGAATTTATGCTCCCAAGCCTATTTGCTGTTATATTTTTGAATTATGATGAGCATCCAGAAATAGTAAATAAGATAATATGTTCTTATTTTTCTAGAAAATTCTATAGCCATGCATATTCTTACCAAACTCCTTATTGTGGAATGATGTAACTGTTGCTGATTTAGTCCAGCTTAAGTGAGGAAGGCCAGTAGTGAAGGACTTGATGCACTGACCTGTCTATCACCTACCATGATAACCCTTTCAAATATTAATGCAGAGTGATTAAGGGTATACATAATTAATCCTCAACTAATAAAAAATTATAGCAAACCTTATCATGATGCAAAAGTCCAGGCCACTGGTTATTGTAAGTGTGGGGCGGTAGGAGCAAGTACCGCAGACATCTGCAGCTTGTGGTGTGGAGAACCGTGAACTTCTCCCTGGGGAGCTAGAGGATGGCGCTGATTTGAAAAGGCTTGGGACGGTGCGGTGTGTTTGATTTCTGGATCACAGAGGGATGAGGTTTAAAAACGACGTCAACATTTGCCGCTTATCTCTGTCGCTGGGCCATCAAGGGGCTCAGTGTTCCCTGGACTTTGCTCACTGTCCTGAGCTAAACCCGAAATGTTTGAACGGGCGTCTTTTTTATGTAAGTCCTCGCTCTGCGTTTTGAAAGAGCTGGGGAGAAAACTGCAGAAAAAGCACAAGTGTGTTCTCTGTCACACAGGAGGGGCTGTTTCTACAAACTTCTGGAGAGGGCCTCAAACTCCCCGTGTAGCTGGGGATGATCTTAAACTTCTCGCCTGGTTCAGGATTCCAGGCATGCCGTTTGCGAGGTGCTGGGAGACAAACACTGGACAAGTACTCTTCTACCTGAGGAGCATTCTTAGTGACCAGTCTCATCTGGTCAAAGAAGCTAAGCAGGGGCAGCCCTGGTGTGCCCTTGGATGGGAGGGGTTCCCAAAGCCAGACAGTTGTGCTTTGAATCCCAGCCCCACTACTCACTTTTAGTATGGCCTTGTCCTCACCAGTCCTTCCCATTCCATCAGGTAAAAGGCGACATTTTTGCAAATCCTCACTTCCAGACCTTTGTCTTTGATGGCCTGAGTTAGGACAACAGCTGTGCTTGCCTACTTGGCTTCAAGTTTTTTTTTTCTTCTTTAAAATCTGTAGTATTTAGTTTTGTTTTATAGGTCTGAGTGTTTTGCCTGCATGTATGTACGTATATACACCAAAGGCATGCAGTATTCATGGAAGGCAGAAAAAGGTGTCAGATCCCCTGGAACTGGAGTTACAGATGGTTGTGAGCCACCATGTGGGTGCTGGGAATCAAACCTAGATCCTCTGCAAGAGCAGCTGAGTCATCTTTTCACCTGGTTTCATCAGCTCTTTGTGGCTGAGAATGACCATAAACATCTGTGCTTCTTCACCTCCCGAGTCCTAGGTCCACAGACATGTGCCACCATGCCTGGCTTTGATCCGTGTGTTCATAGATACAGATTAGACATGTGGTCTACCATGGAGTGCATGGACCGCACGTAATAGTGGCCCCGTAAGGTAATGATGGGGCCATGCAGTTCTTATTCCTGATGACATCATAGTGCCATATTGTGGGATAAAGCTACTCACCTGCTCTTGGTGATGCTGGTGTAAACAAACCCACTGTACTGCCAGTTGCAGCAGTACAATTATGTAGAGTTTGTAGTGCAATGATTATACTCAGTACTGGCTCATGTCTTTATTATCTTTTAACTTTATTGTTACAGTGGAGTATATTCCCCCTACTTATCAAAAGGCAGCTCACTGTGACATTTTGTACACACCCTGCCTCTGATTGCATCCTTTTCTCTGTGTGTAATGCGGTTTGATGTTGTTTTGTTACTCTCTCTCCGTTAGCATCCTTTTCTCTGTGTGCAATGCGGTTTCATGCTGTCTTGTTCAGCGTGACCGTCACATCCAAGGTAAGCTGCTGGTGCTGCCGGTAAGAGGTCATACTGTATCATCCAGGTCTGTGTAAATGCACTTTACGATGTGAGCGTACCAGCCACGCTTGACGCCTGTCTCAGAGCTCATCTGCGTTGGGAAGTACCCTGTGACTGTTCACTTAGCAACTCTTGTACATTTTCCATATTTCTCATACCTTGATAATAATAATTGTGTGTACTGTAAGTATTTGGCTGGTGGTTTTCTGACCTTCTTGTTACTACATGGGGTCATCAGTAACAGATCACAAAGATATTTTTAGCAATGGGTGTGATGGCTCAGAGGGTAAAGCTACTGACTGAGCCTTACTGCCAACCCTGATGACCCCAGTTAATCCCTGGGACCCACCTGGTGAAAGGAGAGACATGACTTTTAAAAGTTATCCTCCGACCTCCACACGTGTTCCAGGGCTCACTTACATGTGTGCATATAAACATGCACCATAAAACAAAAAAAAATCAAAAAGCTAAGTTTAAGTTTTAGAAAAGTTTACTCATTCATACATTCGTCCTCTCATTTTGCACCAAAATAATTTAAGGTGGTTTCTAGTAGTTGTATGCACAGTACAGCACAGTAAAGTGTGTGTAGCCATGGGAAGCCAGGAGCTGGATTGGGGCAAACAGCACTCCTGGCACTAGGAGCAGGGAGGTGGGGCCGGATGTACCCGAAGTTAGCAGGTTTTTCCTGGCTTGTTGCCAGCACGGGCACTTGGCTGGTCCCGTCTGTTATTTCTCTCTCTCCTAGGTGTTTCCCTGTTCTCTGTGGTTGGCTGGGATAAGACCCCTCTTCTGTTGGCTTCTGTGTGATGGGATAGGCACATATGCATATATGTGTTATGGTTATGCACATGTATAACATATTTTATAGAGAGAGATGCATGTATAGACATACCTATGGAGATAACTGCTTGCAGAGAGAGATAAGAAGGAGGAAAAGAGGGCCTCTATATTAGCTCTACTTCCTGTTTCATACATTTAAGGCAGATGCTTGTATGGATTGTAATGAATGTCTCAGAAAATACCCTTATTTGTGCTGTTTGTGTGTGGTTTCTCTCCTTGCCCCCAACCCATATTTTACCCTTTCCTCTGGGTCTTGCTTATGGTGGAAGCTTCGTTACTCTTAGTTTCCTATTTACGAGATGTGTGCAACCTGGCAGAAAATTCGCAGGAGGGGCTGGAGAGATGGCTCAGCAGTTGAGAGCACTGGCTGCTTTTGCAGAGGACCCAGGTTTGATCCCAGTATCACATGGTGGCTCACAACCATCTACAGCTCCAGTTCCTGGGGATCTGATGCTCTCTTTGGACTTCCCCAGGCACTGTATGGACGTGGTGCACAGACATGCAGGGAAAATACCCAAGCGCAGTAAAACAAACAAATAAATAAATAAAAGTAAAATTCTCAGTACAGAAAAGAGCCCATTACACAGAGTATTTCCCCCTCTCTCCTTAACTCCTACTCTTCCTTTTCTTCTCATTTCCAACTCACAGATTCCATCAGACATCCTAGGAGCCTGATTTGTCAGAGTGCAGGTGGACTTTTCAATCAGCAGGGGGCGCACTAATCTCTCCCAGTGTATTTGTGTTGTTTAGGCCTAATGAATATTAAACTCACCCGTTATGAATTCAATTTTTCAGTTATTTAAAATATAGTGTTTGCTTTAGGAACTGAATTAACCATTGCATTTAACTCTAAGTGGACAACGATCAGATGAGGGTGGGCGACTTTATTAATACAAAGCGATTAACAGTGTCAAGACACAGAGTTAGCATTTGGAGGTGCTAACGACATTGATTGGGAAGTCAGACAAATTGCTAATGAACCCGGCAGTTGACTTTTGGAACAGAAGGAGACCTAAATCTGTCTTGTTGGACCAAGACCCTAATTGAGCTTTTCAGGGTTCCTGGCTTCTGTTAAAGCCACGACTTAGAAGCTCACAGACAAGTAGCTTGAGACATTGAACTTACTGTCACGTGGAACAAGGGAGTTGAATACGAGAAGGCTGTAGGCGAGGTCTTGGATTCCCCAGGCTGCTGGTGGTTCACATACTTGTATCTGCAGTGCCCTCGTGTGGCGAAAGGAGCCCTGACACCTTGGCTCCATGCTGTCCTGGGCCTTTTTCCCTTTCCCAGACAGGCACTGCCCTCCAGCGGGAGGTTTGCCACATGCTTCCCTTGCAATTGCCCTGTTTGAACAGGGCTTGTCGTAAGTCACGTGGTGTGTGTGACCTCGGCTTTTACAAAGCTTGCACAGCTCCTGGGCCAACTGATTGCTTGGAACATGGAATTTATTTCCTCCAGAAGTAGTTTCCTGGAGGATGACTGGGCATCTGTAGCTGTGGTCATACTGGGTGGGGGATGTCTGGGTTTGAAGACTCATTTGGCTCTGGAACACCAATTGTGCAATGCTTACTCATTTCTATAGGCCCAAGAGAGGAGCTAGTTGGCTTTCGAATACGGGATGATTATGATGTCATAGCCAGTCGCAGAAGGGGAGACTAGATAGCGCTCTTCCCTGCTCTTGCTGTGCCCTCTGTAGAGACTTAAGTCCCTCTCAGACCCCGAGAGGGTGAAAGCCACCAGCTAAGCAGGGGTGGACTCTTTTCCTGACTTCTCTGTACATCAGTTAGACTTAGGAGCTCCAGAAACCTCGCCTGATTGAGGTCAGTTTCCAAGAGCATTCTTTGCGTCTGCGTGTAGATCAGGTGTTCTCAAAGCTGTTGTAGGTTTACGGGACGTGTATTAAGGCCCCATCCTCAAACGCTCCCTGTTTTTCCCTGTTAAACTTAGCATTAGTGGCTCTCTGCAGAACAGGCACAAACCCTCAAGATAAGGAACCCAGACTGTGCTCTTTCTGAGACAGGGCCTCGTGTAGCCTGGGCTGGCCTTCAGCCCACTGTGTATCCGTGGGTGACTTGAGTCATGGAATTCCTGATTCTTGTGCTGCTGTCTCCCAAGGGCTGGGATTACAGGCATGGGGCATATCGCTAAGTTCCCAAATTACTTGTTATTAGTAAAAAGGACCATAACCTTTATGCTGATCTATATGAGCTTGCGAATGTGTGATATTAAGTATGTAGGTGTAGGTGTCGTATTCAAGGTCCTGTAAATGAGCTACGCCCAAACACGATCCTCTGGCATATTGATTATTTTGAGCTGAAGATGTTTGAAAAGGCAAATGCAGGGGATCATGCTGACACTTGAGTCTGTTTCTCATGCAGCCCAGGCTAGTGTGTCCTTACCAGAGACCGGGACTGTGGGGTCTGCATAGACACACCGCCGGAAGCTGATCTTTCTGGGCTTAGGCATGTGTCCTCTCTCCTGTCACTCTCTCTCTACCTCCTGCTCTTTGTCCCACGCAGGCTGTAGCTATTCAACCCCAGCTGTGTCTTTGAGCCCACTCTCTATTATGAAGGCATGGGCCATATGAAGTTTACATTACATCACACACACACACACACACACACACACACACACACGCTTTTCTCTTTATTTCTGTTTCATTTCAACTATCAGACTTAGCTTAAAAGTTCCAAGAGGATAGGAGATCTTTTGCCTCCTATAAGATGTGAGCCACATAATCCGTATATGTGGGTGTATGCATATAGCTGCCCTTCACAGATTATATCAATATAAGTTATGTTTTACTGCAGATGAAACGTAATTTAGTGTCTGGAGAGAGGGCTCGGTGGTTAAATGTTTGTTGTGCAATCATAAGCAGCCAGGCATCTCACACACGCCAGGAACTCCTGCTCTGAGGGATTCAAAGCCTTCTCCTGGCCTCTGCATACAAACAGGTACAGGCATGCCCACGACACCTACATGTACATACACTCAACATCTACATGTACATACACCCACACATATACTTATAAACAAATCTTTTTTTTTTATTTTTCAAGACAGGGTTTCTTTGTAGCCTTGGAGCTAAATCTTTTTTTTTTTTTTTTTAAAAAAAACTTTATTTCATGCACACTGGAGTTACAGACAGCTGCTGCGAGCAGCTATGTGGGTGCTGGGAATTGAACCCGGGTCCACTGGAGAAGCAGTCAGTGCTTTTAACCACTGAGCCATCTCACCAGCCCCTAAGTCTTTTTTTTTTAAAGAATGTTTTAAATACTGGTGGAAACATTGTGCTGAACTGTACACTTTTGGTTATTGTTTCCTGTGTGAAACAATGTACCTATTACTTGTTCTTATCATTTTATCATTGGGTATCGTAAGTGAGCTAGAGATGATTTAAGTAGGAATGTGTGCATAGGTTAAGAGATAGTACCAGGCCATTTTATACAAGAGATAAGTACTTGAGGATTTGGGGTTCTAAAGGGGTGCTGGAAACAATCCCCTTTTGGACACCAAAGGATACCGAAATGTGTACAAGCGACCCTATGTCTGTAAACCATATGCAGTGTTATGACACAGCATGTTTTATGTAAGTGCACGTGTATGTGTGTTTGTTTTGTGTATGTGTCTGTGATGTGTTTCCTTTTTAAAAAGTTACTTTTACTTTTTTTGTGTATGTGTAAGTGTATATGTACCATGTGTGTGCAATACTTGTGGAGGCCACAAGAGAATTCGACATCTTGATCCAAAGGCAACGGTAGTAGGTGTAGCTTGAACATAGAGACCTCAAAGCCTGCCCCCACAGTGACACATGTCCTCCAACAAGGCCACACCTACTCCAACCAAGTCACACTTCCTAACAGCGCCACTCCCTGTGAGTTTATGGTGGCCAATTACATAGAATCCACCACATTCCACTCCCTGGCACCGAAAAGCTTGTAACAATATCATAATGCAAAAGCATTTAGTCCAGCTTCAGAAACGTCCCTATAGTCTGTTAAAGTTCCCACAATGTTTACAATTCCAACATTGAAAGTTTCTCCTGAGATTCATGCAATGTCTTAACTGTAATCTTATGTAAAATCAAAATCAAAAGCAGGTCACATACTTCCAACCTGGATATACGTTACCTTTCCAAAACGTAGGGAAGGGAGCATAGTGAGAAAATACTGGACCAAAGGACGACCAGAATCCAGCTGGACCAACTCCAAATGCTGCATCTCCATGTCTGATGTCAAAATGCTACTCAGATCTCGTAACTCCTTTCAGTTTTGTTGACTGCGACACCCCTCCCTCCCTCCCTCCCTCCCTCCCTCCCTCCCTCCACCCTCCCTCCCTTCCAGCTGCCTCCATTCCATTAGCGACTTTCTTCAGCAGGTAACCCACAGCTCTGGCATGGCCAACATCTCATGGTCTCCAAGACAATCCAGGCTTCACCTGCACAGCTTCACCCAGTGACCTCTCTAGGCCTCCTTTCAGGGACTCCACGACACATCCCTGGCCTCAGCAGCTTTCCCTAGCCACAGAGGTCTATTCCATAACTCCTTCCTTCTGTCCTTAGAGGCAGAACCACGTGGCCAAAGCTGCCAAGTTCTGCTGCGAGCTGGGACTGGGTCACGGCCCCTCTTTCAATTACATCTTCACCAGCTTTCGGTTTTCTTTTTCTTTTTTTTTAAACTTTTTTATTGGTTTTATTGAGCTATTCATTTTTATCTGCTCCCCTACCTTCCTCTCCCCTCCCCTTCTACCCTCTACCATGGTCCCCATGCTCCCGATTTACTCAGGAATTCTTGTCTTTTTCTACTTCCTATGTAGATTAGATCCATGTACATTGCTCTTAGGGTTCTCATTATTATCTGGGTTCTCTGGGTTTGTGAACTATAGGCTGTTTTTCTTTGCTTTATGTTTAAAAACCACTTATGAGTGAATATATATGATGTTTGTCTTTCTGGGTCTGGGTTACCTCACTCAATATGATATTTTCTAGATCCATACATTTGCCTGCAAATTTCAAGATGTCATTATTTTTTCTGCTGTGTAGTACTCCATTGTGTAAATGTACCACATTTTCCTTATCCATTCTTTGGTCGAGGTGCATTTAGGTTGTTTCCAGGTTTTGGCTATGACAAACAGTGCTGCTATGAACATAGTTGAGCACATGTCCTTGTGGCACGATTGAGCATCCTATGGATATATACCCAAAAGTGGTATTACTGGGTCTTGAGGAAGGTTGTTTCCTAATTTTCTGAGAAATTACCGTACTGATATCCAAAGGGACTGTACCAGTTTGCACTCCCACCAACAATGAAGGAGTGTTCCCTTTTCCCTCACAACCTCTCCAGCATAAGTTGTCATAAGTGTTTTTGACCTTGGCCATTCTTACAGGTGTGAGATGGAATCTCAGAGTTGTTTTGATTTGCATTTCTCTGATGACTAAGGATGTTGAACATCTTCTTAAGTGTCTTTCAGCCATTTTAGATTCCTCTGTGAGAGTTCTCTGTTTAAGTCTGTACCCCATTTTTAAACTTTATTATTTGTTCTCTTGATAACCAATTTCTCGAGTTCTTTATATATTTTGGAGATCAGTCCTCTGTCTGATGTGGGGTTGGTGAAGATCTTTTCCCATTCTGTAGGCTGTGAAAGCCTGTTCTTGCTGATTTGGCAGAATCAGTGGTTGAGATTGTGACTCAAAAGGAAGATGCTGGGGCTGGGAGGCAGCGCAGCAGTCGAGTGCTGGACTCCCGTGCACGGGCGTTGGGTTCTGTGCTCAGTGCTAAAAGAGTTACTCTTTTTTAAAGAGTGAATTGTGTATCCTGAGCTTGACTGCATGCTGCCTCTCTTGGTGCTTTCCAGAGTTCTCTGTGTCCTTCTGTGTCTCCCTCCTTCCTCTGATGTCATACCTAGTACCAGATCAAGGTGAAGGAAGCCTGGCTCTAAAAGACACCTCTCCCTTTTCTTCTAGGACACTTGGGATGAGCTCCTAATTGGTGATGTCGAGATGAAAAAGGTGCTGAACTGCCCCAGGTAAAGACTGAGTTAGACATAGCCTCTGGAGTGTGGGACGCACTTTGGTTTGGATCCACCATCTAATCGTAGGTCTTCGGCAGGTGCATCTTGACGACAGTGGACCCAGACACAGGAATCATAGACAGGAAGGAGCCACTGGAAACCCTGAAGAGGTAGGAAGCCAGTGTGTTCCCTGTGTTGTGCGCCAGGTGTTCATGTCCTAACTCCCAGCTGCTCGAGTCCTAACTCCCAGGTGGTCGTGTCCTGACTCCCAGGTGCTCTGTGGTTTGTGTCAGTTCTTCAATGCACCTAAGTTTCATCCTCTTTTTATTTCTTTACTTTTCTGATACATTTCTAGTTGTACATTTTTCTATTTAGAAACTCTAATCTCTCATCACTTTCTTTATTTGTGTGTGTGTATGTGTGTGTGCATGTATGTGTGGAGGCCAGAGGCTGATACTGGATGACTTCCTTAGTCACTTTTTACCCATTTGTGTTTGTTTTTTATAGTAGATTTCTTTTTTAAAAAAAATTATTTCTATTTATTTATTTATTTTACTTTATGTGCTTTGATGTTCGGCTTGTGTATATGTCTGTCTGAGGGTGTTGGATCCCCAGGAGCTGGAGTCACAGACAGTTGTGAGCTGCCACATGGGTGCTCAGACTTGACCCTGGGTCCTCCAGGAGAGCAGTCAGTGCCCTTAACTGCTGAGGCATCTCTCCAGCCCCTAAATTTATTCTCAAAGGGTAGAACTCCTCGACACTCCAGCCAGTGTTCTCTGCGTCCCCTCACTGTGTAAGGAAAGGTCTCCCACACTCTATTCCTGTGAAGCTTTCTTCCTGAAGTGTCATGCGCAATTCCTTATGGACACATTAACTTCTCTCTGAAGTCTGGAATTTCCATGGCTACAGTAGGCCCAGACTGTCTGAGCCCAGGTCTGTAGAAAATGCTAGGTGACTGAGAGTCTCCTGGGCTAGTCGTGGCATTCCAAGACATGGAACTCGGTCCCTGATTCCCTCTGATGTCAAAGAAGTGTGTCCCTCTACTGGGAGTAAAATTGTGTGACCCTCAATGGCACCTGTACACGTTAGAGACTGGCTGTGTGGACCTCGTCCTGCAGAGGCACAAAGTGATGCTGATTGGCTGGAAGCAGGGGCAGCCGCAAAGAGGCAGAGGCACATAAGCTGCCATGGCTAAGCCAACCCAGGATGGACTTTATATTTGAGACAAGGGCTCTCACTGGCCCGGAACTGGCCAGTGAGCTCAGGCACCGCCTGCCCCTGGCTCCCCAGTGCCGGGGTTCTAGGTAGATGGCACTGAGCTTTTTCTGGCTGCTGAAGATCTGAACCCAGGTCCTTGTTCCTTGCACAGCAGGTGTTTTACCAACTGAGGCATCACCCAGCCCCTCTCATCAGTGTCTGGTAATTCATGGGGTGCGGGTTCCACCTTAAACATTGCAAAAAAGGACCAAAAACACCTTAGTTACCATTTTGGGGATGGCTGTGTTGTTGTGTTTGCGCTTCCTCTGTTCTATTGTCTGTCTCTAACAGTTCAGAGGGTATCTCATGAGGCCTTCATTTCACAGTTCTATTTTTGTTCTTTGCTTTGTAAAACACAGCGAAGGTGATTTTCTCCAGCTAGGTCTTAGACGTCATAAGCAGTCCCATTGACTAGTGGCATCTCAGCCTTAATTTTCACTTACAGGGGAACTCCAGTATTGAACCTTAATGTTGGGAGAAGTCGAAAGCATAGGGAGTAAAAACAATGCAGACAAAAGCAGCATAAGGGAGAAAGAGGTGTATTTTAGATCACAGTTCCAGGTTACAGTGCATCATGGTGGGGAAGTTAAGGCAGGAGCTCGGAACAGTCACATCCCATTCATAGTCACAGACAGAGAAACGAATGCAGACATGCTCGCTTGCCTGTGTTCAGGCTGACTTCTCCACTGTTAGGCAATTCATGAGCCCCTGCTTAGGGAATGGTGCTGCCCATGGTGGGCTGGGTAACTTAATTAAGACATGCCCACAGACCAACGCAGTGCAGACAATCTCTCACTGAGACTCTTAGGTGATTCTAGGCTGTGCCACTGACAACAAAAGTCAGTCAATACAGTGGGCCAGGGGTGGTTCCATTTTGAAATTTCATGAGCATGTTTTCCCCATAAGTTGTGAGTTAGGGTACCTGTGTAATAAAAGTGTTTGTACGATACTTCACAAGCCCACACTTACTATTATTAACACTGTAGTAATTATTATTATTTTATTATTAGAGACAGGGTTTCTATAATCCTGGCTGTCCTAGAACTCACCTTGTAGACCAGGCTGGCCTCGAACTCAGTGCTCTGCCTGCCTCTACCTCCCGAGTGCTGGGATCAGAGTTGTGCTCCACCACACCTGGCTTTAGAAAGCCCACACTTATTTGGCTGCTTGTGTGCAGGCATCCCTGTCATCTTTAGAAAGGACGTGTTGTTGACCCATAATTAGCCTAAGGAGCAAGCATCCGTGTCCTATAGAAAACACTAGACTCCCGTTTCTTTCGAGGCCTGATGGTGGTACTTTCTTCTTTCAGCTACCGCCTGTGTGACCCTTCGGTGAAGAGTCTGTACCAGACGTCCCCACTGTTTGGGATGTATTTCTCGGTGGAAAGAATTGGAAGCCTGAGAGTTGGTGACCCTGTGTATCGGATGGTGGATTAGTGGATCCAGTGGGGTGACATGGTAAGTTTCATTTTGCTTCTAGAATTCTGTGTTTTGACAGCGCATAACCATATTTTCTTATCTTCTGATGCTTTAAAAATTTTAAAAGTATTTTGCTGGTTGTTGGTGGCTTATGCCTTTAATCCCACCAACTTGGGAGGGAGAGGCAGGTGGATCTCCGAGTTCAGGGTCGGCCTGGTCTACAGAGGGAGTTATAGGACAGCCAAGGCTACACAGAGAAACCCTGTCTTGAAAAACAAAATACATGTTTTGAATATTTTATTATTTTCTGGTATGGATGTTTTGCCTGCATGTATGTCTGTGCCCCACGCATGTGGTACCCGAGGAAGCCAGAAGCAGGAACTCCTGGAACTGGAGTTACAGCAGATAGTGAGCTGCCGCATGGATGCTGGGAATCGAACCTCTGTCCTCTAGAAGAGCAGCAAGTGCTCTTAACCACTGAACCAGCTCATTCAGATGCTTTAAAAAAAGTCCTATGCTGTTTTAATTCTTGGGAGAATGAGCAGTTCGGGAATCATGAAAATGCTACCCCTTTCTCTCCATTCATTCAGTAATCAGTATGCTTCTTCTACCCAGCCTTCCCCATTCCTGCTTCCCATTTGGTCATAAAATACCAAGACAGGGGTCCCCCTGGTTCCTTTGGGGAGCATCATTAAAGGAATAAGGAACCAGGAGGGGTGGCACACGCCTTTAATCGCAGCACTCTGGAGGCAGAGGCAGGCGGATCTCTTGAGGTCGAGGCCAGTCTGGTTTACAAAGGCAGTCAGGGGTACACAGAGAAACCCTGTCTTGAAAAAAACAAAACATCATTGACAACAGAAAGGGAATAAGAAATGAAGGCAGATGATCCTCTAGGGTTAGATGCATGCTTTTTTTTATTTTTGTTTTTGGCTGAGAAGGGGGGAGGGTATTGAAAGCCAGTGCTTCACCAAACATCTCTTAAATATGACTTAAAGAAGAAAATCAGCATGTCAAGATGATTGATCATGACACTAAGATAGAAAATAATATTCTGACACTGATTGCATCAGGTCAGCTTGAGTCCTGAATCCTATAGACACAAGCTGAGCCCTCAGTTATAGACAGGAATGAGAAGTCATTGGAAGACCTTCCCTTGAAGGTTCTAAACAGCTCCCTTTGCAAAACCTATTATTTTTTATTTATTTATTTATTTATTTATTTATTTATTTATTTATTTATTTATTAAATATTTCAGTCT